>NC_056735.1:137570044-137870044 GCF_019279795.1 Protopterus annectens
AAAATCTTTGACCGTCTGCATAGATTTTGCCTTATCCTCCATTTTCTTTAAGACTTCTGCTTTAACTCCAAATAGGACATCCTGCTGTAAGGGAACATCTAGAAGCTTTGCTTTAACATGATCAGAGAGAGATTGTTCATTTAACCAAGCATGCCTACGTATAACAGACCCAGTAACAGCTGCTCTACAGGAAGCCTCCAAAGAATCAAATCCACATTGTAAAGTATGTTTGCCCACCTGTTCAGCTGCATGCAACATATCCTGCATTTCTTTCAATTCAGACTGTTGAGGGAGTGTGCTCATTTTTTGTCTTATTTGAGACATTAGAAATTGCTGGTATTTTAGCATGTGAAATTGACAATTTAGTGCTCTCATAGCTAGAGTGGCTGAGGTGTAAACCTTTTCCCCCACCTGTCTAGTGCTCTGGAGTCCCTTTCAGAGGGTACAGGATTTTTCGCCATAGAAGCCTTAGCCCCTTTGGGACCCTAGGAGATGGTGTCTGGATCAGCAACAGGGCTTTTATAAAGGAATTTGTGGGAGTCAGGCACTCTATATCTGTCTGGTTTGGCTGGAGCAGGAGGCAGAGAATCTGGATTTAAACTAGATTCTAAGTAAACATCATCCACAATGTCTAAAACTGGGGGTATAGCAAGAGGTCTGTGCTGGGGGAGTAAAAGAAACTCTCTGAGCCTTTTCTTTGAGTCAGAGTAGTCCTGACCTTCCCAGTGAAAATGTTCCCTCATAGTGTGTAAAGTTTCCCCAAAGGAGTAGTCTTCAGGGGGAGAAGCTGAGGGAATGGAATCCGCAGCATCAGAATCTTCATAAGGGGGAAAGGAGTAATCTTGGTCCTCAGAGGAGCCTGAGGAAATAGACACTTGATCAGAGGAGGCATAATTTTCCTCTTGTCTAGGCCTTTTGTTCGGGGGGGGGGGGGGGGTTTGGGAACCCCTGATTAATGAGATCAAATCTTCAGCCATTTTAAGCATCTGTTTCGTAGGCATGGGGCCTTGAACTGGAGACTGAAGTGCAGTCTTTTTTGGTTTAATAGGAGTCTTAAGCTTAGGATACGTTTTTATAGTGAGCGTCGTCGGTCTGAAGACACCTTCAGAAACCGAAGGTGTTTCTGCAGCACCATCTCTTTCTGCAATGTCGTCGGTAGGGGCTAAAGAAAATGGCTGCGTCGGCCTAGCACTCTCCGCCAAAGGCTCTGAGGCAGTCCAATTTTGCGGTAGCCAGGGGCTGTGTAGGAGCCTCACTGAAAACCGGTGAACCGGAGACCGGCCCAGCCGAGGCCTCGGAGTCTGGCTTGGGTCTAGGCTGACTGTCCTTATCCTTGCGTTTTTTGTGCACGCCGGTAGTCGGTTGCTCCGACGGCATTGTGTAGTTAAATTTTCTACCAAAGTAGTGTCGTGCGAAATCAAAGTGTCTTTTTATAGTACGCTTATTGAACCTAGCACAAAAGCGACAACCAGTGACGTCGTGGTCTGGGCCTAGGCAAGGTATACAATAAGAATGAAAATCCTTATGAGGTATTTGCTTCCCACAAGAAATACAATTGTTAACTTTTTCTGACATCGGTCTGAGGCAAGAAAAGTTTCCCCAACAGGGTACTTAGCTTTATTGAAGACTTCGGATCTGAAATTCGACTTCGAAAATCTCAGGAGTCGGCCGACCGGCACTTGCGAACTGCTTCTGCTTCGGGAACCGAGCGGCAAGAAAGACTGAAGAAAATGGCGTCGGATGCATTATATATACCCCTGGCGCACTGATGTCAGGGAAGAAGCGACAGCAACCGACGCTGGACCAAGACTTTGGAATTCAGGCCGACTGCGGGACCGCCTAACGGCAAGATAACCCAAGTGTGATGACTGCAGCAGGGTAAGACGATGAACATCTTGTGTTCTCCTACTGAAAACATTGGCACATTCAAGAAATATAAATAGTCTCAGAGAAAGAGACCCCCCCCCCCCCGGCCACACACAGGGAGAGTCACAAACTGAGCTCTCCTTGGAGTCTGAATCAGAAATCTAAGAAAACCCTGCATCTGTCCCTTCACCTTCCTGTCCAGATTCAGAATCTTGAATCTCTTCAGGAAAGGAGGTATCCATCTTTCTTTTACCAGAAAACTACTTCATAAGAAGGATCAACATTCCAAATAAAATCCTGAGCCACGCCCAGTAAACTACTCCAGTCTAAGGTAATTTCAACAGGGGTAGACACATGCTTAGTCTTCTATGTTTTTTCTTTCTTTTTTTTTTTTTTTTGAGAGGAAAACTGGGAACTACAGTGTTATTAACAGCAGCATTAGCTTCCCCAGGAATGGGAACAGCATTCTGACAAAATAGGAAAGCCTTCCTTCTGACAAAATAGGAAAGCCTTCCATGTTCCCTCTCCCAGGACCAGCAATAGTGGCTCTCCCTTGCGCTCACTGAGGGGATCCCAACAGCCAGAGGACAAGGCTAACTTCTGATCCATAGTGACTGCAGGTACTACAGCAGAGGGAACTGACATAAAAGATGAGTGGTCTGAAGGTACAAATAATGGCTACAGAAGAGTCACCAACCTGCATCTGAGGCAAACTGCTAGCCTGTTGTGATGGCAAAGGATGTTTATTTAATTATTTCTGTTTCTGGCTGGAAGGACTGACTGTGGGACCAACAGACTGTCCCATGGTCAAGGTAAAAATGGTGCCTTTGTTACACAGAAAACAACCAGCAAATACTGATAAAAAACAAAGTCTTTGAAAGTCACTTGTCGCAGACAAAACACTGCCAGCCCCGCAAAATAAAACAAGTTTAAACAATTTTTAAATTGACAGGAAAAAGATCAGTCCTGTTTAAAAGTACAGTGCAGTCTCACGGCAGTCTGTTAAAAAGTACAGTTTTGTACCTACCATAAATGTAGATGTCCGATAGGTATGCATCTGCAGTCATCACATATGGGTTGTCCTGCCTCAGGCAGCCCTTCGGTCGGCCGGATTCCAAAGTCTGGGTCCGGCGTCGGCTGATGCCGCCCTTTCCCCGACGTCAGAGCGCCTGGGGTATAAAAGCGTCAGCAGACGCCATCTTCCTCAGTTTTTCTTTCCCCCAGATGCCAGGTGCCCTCTAAGAAAGGCTAAATTTGGAGGAATGCAATAAATTCCAAACATGAACAGAAATATATATATATATGCATAAAAAAAAAAATATATATATATATATACACATATATATATGTGTAAAACAAATACACCATAATAGATAACCCCAGCAAGCTATGAGAGGGATAAGTACCCAAGAAATACCACAGAGGGGAAGGAGGGAGGGTAAACCTGACTGCAGATGCATACCTATCGGACATCTACATTTATGGTAGGTACAAAACTGTACTATGTCCTTCAAGGATGCATCTGCAGTCATCACATATGGGTAGAATACCATAGCCAATTTGGGGGTGGAGGATCTATGTAAAGGATGGTGTAGCTAAAATGCCCTGCAGGACTGCTGTATTAAAGCCTGCTCTGGATCTGGAATATAAAGGTAAATTGTAATGCTTGGAAAATGTATGCACAGAGCTCCATGTAGCAGCTTCTAAAATGTCCTTGGTAGCCACCCCTCTTAAGAAGGCTGTGGAGGTGGCTGTGGCTCTGGTGGAATGAGGTCTAATGTTAGCTGGCACAGTTTTTCCATGAAAGGAGTAACAAAAGCGAATGCAGTTTCCTATCCATTTAGAAATTGTCTGTTTTGAAATTGCTTTTCCTTGTGCACTAGCAGCATATGCTACAAACAGCTGGTCAGTTTTTCTGTTACTTTTAGTTCTGTCCATGTAGTAGCGCAACTGTCTATGTCCAGAGTGTGCAGAAGCTTTTCCCCTTTGTTTTGTGGGTTTGGAAAGAAGGTAGGCAGGTGAATAGCTTGGTTTAAGGAGACCCCGGATACCACCTTTGGCATAAATGAAGATTGGATTGGTTCTCAAAGAGACTCTGTCTTGATGAAAGATAAGGAATGGCTGTACTGCCATGAGGGCCTGTAACTCAGATACTCTTCTTGCTGAGGTTATGGCCAGAAGGAACGCAGTCTTCCAAGACAGGAACTGTAGTTCTGCAGATGCTGCTGGTTCAAAGGGAGGCAGTGTTAGTTTTTCCAACACAAAGTTAAGGTCCCAAGTAGGTACTGGTGGATTCCTTGGGGGATTAATGTTTTTAATTCCTCGTAGAAACCATCTTAGGAGAGGATGAGAGAAGACAGGTGGATCAGTATTGTACTCTGCTGAAATTGCTGAAGCATGAATTTTAATGGAAGAGTAAGACAGGCCATTGTGGAGCATTTCTGCCAAATATTCCAGGATATGTGCCATGTTCATAACTGTTGCATCTAGGCCCTTTGAGATGCTCCAGGTGTGAAATCTTTTCCATTTTGCTGAGTATGCCTTTCTTGTGGAAGGCCTGCGAGCTTCCATGATGATATCCTTCACTCTCTTGGATAGCTTATCCTGGTGATGAGTCAAGGTATTTTCCAGGCAGCTAGTTGTAATGTTTTCAGGTTGGAATGCAGAGTTTTGTAATTGTGCTGTGTCAGGAGAAGCGGCCATTGTGGAAGAAGCCATGGTTTCGTCCGTGACATGCTCTTTAACAATGGGTACCAGTGCTGTCTTGGCCAGTCCGGAGCTATCAGAATCACTCTTGGCTGCTCTGCCCTGATCTTCAGTAAGACCTTGGTCATTAATGGAAGAGGTGGGAATGCATACACTGTTAGAGTTCTCCAGCTGAAAGAGAGGGCGTCCACTTTCCATGCTTGTGGGTGGTATGTCCTTGAGCAGAATTTCTCCAGCTGGTGATTGTGTGGGGAGGCAAAGAGGTCTATGTCCGGTCTCCCCCATGATTGTGTTATCTGATGGAAGATGTCTGGGTGCAGCATCCATTCGTGTGCATCCATGATGTTCCTGCTTAAGCTGTCCGCCAGTATATTGTCCTTTCCTGGTACAAACTGGGATTGCAGCTGTATATTGAGTGTCAAGGAAAGTTCCCATAGATTCATTGCCAGTCTGCAAAGAGGGTAGGAATGGGTGCCTCCTTGCTTGTTTATGTACCACATAACTGTAGTGTTGTCTGTCCTTATTAGCAGGTGGCCTTGATGTAGAAATAACTTGAAGGCCTCGATAGCATGTATCACTGCCAGCATTTCCTTTTGGTTTATGTGTATGCGTAGCTCTTTTTGTAACCATAGTCCTTGACTGCATCTTCCCTCCATGTGCACTCCCCATCCGTGGTCTGAAGCGTCCGTTGTAATGGTTTGGCTGGCTATTGGTTTGCTGAAGGGCAAACCCCTGTTTGACTGGCTTGCTTGAGCCCACCACAGAAATTCCCTTTGAAGGCATGGGATGAGTGGTATCAAAGTTTCCAAGCTGTGACTGTGCTGAGTCCATAAACTCCTTAGGTACCATTGTAATTTCCTCATATGTAGCCTTGCTTGAGGAATCAGAAGAATGCAAGAAGCCATGTAACCCAGGGCCTGCAGGATTTTCCTTGCAGTCAGCTGAGTTTGTCTTGACAGGTTTTGAAGTAATCCGGTAGTTGGTTTTGCTTTTCTTCTGTGAGGAAAGCCATTTGGGTGGTTGTGTCTAGATCCGCACTCCAGAAAAGTTATTCTTTGGGATGGTACAAGTCTTGACTTGTGAATGTTGACTGTATATCCCAAGGCCTGAAGAAGGTAGATGGCATAATTCAAGTGTTTTACCAAAATTTGTTGGCTGTCCGCTTGTATAAGGCAGTCGTCCAGATACGGGTATATTTGCATCCCCTGAAGTCTGCAGTGTGCAATTACTGATGCCAGGCATTTCGTGAATACTCTGGGCGCAGTAGATAAGCCAAAGGGCAATGCTGAGAATTGATAGTGCTCTGAACCTGCAAGAAATCTGAGGTGTCTTTTGCAGCTTTGTCTGATAGGGACATGCAGGTATGCCTCCTTGAGGTCCAGAGTTACCAGCCAAGACCCCTTGCCCAGCATGGGAAGGAGTTGCTGTAGAGTCAGCATTTTGAATTTTGGCACAATGAGATAAGTATTTAGTGCGGACAAGTCGAGAATAGGCCTCCATTGCTTTTCTTTTCTTGGAACAAGGAAGAGTCTGGAATAAAATCCTTGGCCTTGTTCTGAGAGAGGAACCTTTTCTATTGCTTTCATTTTCATTAAGTTGGAGATTTGTTTCAAAGCCTCTGCCCTTTGATTTGGTGGCAGGTCTGGCATGCCTTTTCTTTTCGGTAATATGTGGAAATGGAACCTGTATCCTTTGTCTATTATTTGTAGTGTCCATTTGTCCCTTGTAATAATGTGCCAATTTTCTGAAAATAAGGAAAGCTTTCCACCCAAAGGTGCTTCCAATTGAGCCCTGGTTGGCGGTGTCAAAGTAAAGTCATTGAGTCTGTCCTTGTGCAGCAGTTGTAGGCCCTGCACTACCTCCCTGGTTGGAAGGCTGCCATTGATGTCCTCTGTAGGAGCCTCTAGCTTGCCCTCTACCTCTGGCACGCCTGTTCTTGCCTCTCTGAAATCTGTCTGTGTCTGGAAAGGACCAGTTCTTGGAAGGCCAATTTCTGCTGAATCTTGGTGGTTGGACTTGCATAAAATCTTTGACTGTGTGTACAGATTTTGCCTTTTCTTCAAATTTCTTTAAGACCTCCTGAGCAGTGGAGCCAAATAACTTTTGCTTTTCCAGTGGAGCATCCAGAAGCTTTGCTTTAACATGGTCTGGCAGAGATTGTTCCTTCAGCCAAGCATGCCTACGGATGACTGCACCTGTCATAGCTGACCAACATGAAGCTTCCAATGCATCATAACCACACTGCAAGAAATGGTTGCTAACCTGTTGAGAGTTATGTACCAGATCCTGAAGTGATTTGCGATCTAGGGGTTCAGGTGAAGACAGTTTTTTATGCAATTCATCTAACAAATACTCTTGGTACTGTATCATATGAAATTGACAGTTTAAAGCCCTGATAGAAAGGGTAGCAGAAGTATACACTTTTTTACCCCATCGCTCTAAAGCCCTGGACCCCCTTTCAGAGGGGAGTGGATTTTTTGTAGTGACAGCTGCAACCCCTTTAGGGCCCTGGGAAATAGTTTCTGGATCAGCAGAGTGGGCCTTGTAAAGGAAAAGATGTGATTCCGGGACCCTGTAGTACCTATCGGGTTTGGCAAGAGCCGGAGGGAGAGTGTTAGGGGTTGTGCTAGACTCAGAGTACACATCATCAATGACATTCAGAACAGGGGGAATAGCCAAAGGTCTATGCTGAGGCAAATGCAAGAAGGTCCTTAATCTTTTCCTGGAATCAGAGAATTCCTGGCCCTGCCATTGGAAATGCTCCCTCATAGTGTGCAGAGTTTCCCCAAAAGACAGTTCTTCAGGAGGGGAGGCCGAAGGGATAGATTCCTCTGCATTAGAATCCTCGTAGGCCGAAAAAGCCTCCTCCTGGTAGTCCGAGAGAGCAGAGCCATCAGAGGCCTCATCTGAGGAGAGGGGATCAGAGGGCTCAACCCTGGGCCTTTTTTCTGTAGGAGGTTGAGAGCCCCTGTCCGGATGAGGTTGAGAGCCCCTAATTAGTGAAATAAGGTCCTCTGCTAGACTAAGGATCTGAGAACCTGTAGTGGGTCCCTGGGGGATAACCCTGGGAGGCATAGATTTTGAGTGTTTAGCAGCTTTAGCCCTAGAGAATGCCTTAATAGACATGGATGCAGGAGGCCTGGCTGCACCACGTGCTGGTGTAGTTTTGTCTAAGGGAATGGTGTCGGAAGGCTCCTGGACACCAGATTCCAATGGAGATTCAACAACCGATACAGTAGTGGCCTCCGGGGCCGAGGTTGTCGGTTGTACGGTTTCAGTGGACGGAAGTACCAAGGACTCGGTTTCAGCCAAGACCGAGACACCCGCGGTAGGCCTGGCCGTGGTTTCAGCCGAAACCGCGGACCGCGTGTGTCGGTCCTTGTCCTTCCGTTTCTTTATTAAATGTGAAGTCGGAGTCTCCGACGGCATTTTGTAAGCAAAACTAGCCCCAAAAAATTCCTCTGCAAACTCCGACCGACGACTTATAGAGTGCGTCGGTTGAAGGAAGCACAGGCGGAACAGGCCGAGACGTCGTGGTCTGGGCCTAGGCAAGGTAGGCAGTAAGAGTGGAAATCCTTATGAGGTATTTGTTTCCCACAAGTTAAACAATTATTAATTTTATCTGACATCGGCTGAGGCAAGAAAGAGTCCCCAACGGGGTACTTAGCTTTTGAAGTCTTCGGTTTAGCTGAATTACAGGAGCTGGCCGACCGGCACTTGCGAACTGCTTCTGCTTCGGGCACCACGCGGCAAGAAAGACTGGGGAAGATGGCGTCGGCTGACGCTTTTATACCCCAGGCGCTCTGATGTTGGGGAAAGGGCGACATCAACCGACGCCGGACCCAGACTTTGGAATCCGGCCGACCGAAGGGCTGCCTGAGGCAGGACAACCCATATGTGATGACTGCAGATGCATCCTTGAAGGACATCACTAATGCCTAGCTTTAAAATTACTTTCCTGAAGATGAAAGTAATAAAAAATATTTAATGGAAGGTCCCCCCAAAAGAGAACTTCTCTGCCCAGCAAAGAAACAGCACAAGCCGAACACTGACCTGAAAAGCCTCAGGAGCATACTTCTCTGCAGTACATGGACAGGAGAGACTGAAAGAAGTTGGAGAGGGAGTGTACTGTTTCTTGTGGGAGGAAAAAGCATTCATTAGTTGAGTAAGCAGCCTACAACACAGGAGAATCAGGTCCTGCAAGGCATTTAGAGATGATTTTTGGAAAATGTTGGGGAATCCTAGTTTTTTCAGGAGTGAAACGATGAAACTTATGAGCAGACGTAGTGTGTTCTGAGAGGTAGCTTGGATAGGAAAGTTACCCAGATAAGGAAAAATGTGTATTCTTCAAGTTCTGAAAAAAGCAATAGCTGGGGTGAGAAACTTTGATAAGACCCAGGGGAGAGGAAGATAAAAAGAAGGGTAATGCAGAAAACAAAGTGTGATGAAAAGGCAGAAACCCTGAGAAGTTTTCTGCAGGTGGGGCCTGTGTCGTTTGATTAAATGTTCATTTGACTGGAACCCAAACGGTCGCAACTGACTGAAAATTCATTTGATAGAACTTGTTTGATTGAAATCCTTCTTCACAACAGATATACATTTAAAAATATTTTTGCAGGGGACCTCCTCATGCACCACCAACAAAGTACAGTTGTGTACACTTACCATAAATGTAGATGTTCGAGTGTCTTCACTGTTGCAGTCATCACATTTGGGTTATTCCTGCTGGGGTAGCTTTCGCCGCCCCATTGATTAACTGATCCTCTGTCAAGCAGAGCCAATGAAGTGATCCCAGGGGTGTATTTTCTGTTACCCATCCACTCGTCAAGGTTTCTCTTGAAGAGTGTTAGTGAGGGGCTCTGCCTAATGTAGTTTGGAATTTTGTTCCAAAGCATGGGGAGTCTCTGTGACAGGAATTTATCCCTCCAGCATGTTATATTTATTGTTGTGGTGAGGTTTGGTTCACTAGAGCACGTGGCTTGCAGTGACTTGGATTTCTGTAGGTGGAGCATGTCCATCAATTCTGAGTTGGACATGGCTTTGTAAGTCAGGCAGAGATCACCTCTGAGTAAGCGATATGCCACTGAGTACAGCCAGAGTTTTTTCAGTCAGGCTGCATAGGACATATGTTTGAGGCCAGTAATCCTCTTGGTGAGGTACTTTTGTGGTCTTTCCAGCTGCTGGAAGTGTCTTGTGAGGTACATCCCAAATGGTGGGGCATTGTACTCTATGATGAGTCTGATGAGTGATGAGTAGAGGGGGCACTATAACCTCTTTATTTCTAGATCCGAACCCTTTAGTAATTAGATGGGCCACATAGAAGGATTTCCTAACTACTTTGGCAATATGATTGTCAAAGGAGAGATTACTATCTACCTGGGTCCCCAGATCTCTTATTACCTCTTCTGTATTAAGGCAGATGCCACCTATGTGGTAATTCATGGGTGTTTTGTTTTTCCCAAACGGTATGACTATGCATGTTTTGGCATTTAGCTTGAGGACATGACTTTGATACCAAGTGTCCATCTCAGTAAGGCCCTTTTGGAGGATGTCTGTGTCAGCCGGAGAGTCAGTTATGGTTCCCAGTTTGCAGTCATCGGGGAACTTGGTTAGCCATAGCCCTCCTGTGTTTGTGTAGGGGTTCCAGGACCAAGCCTTGTGGGACACCACTTGTGACTGGTTTAAAGTTGGACCTGGAGCCTGCTATTCTTATTGTGTGAGTTCTGTCTGCAAGCCAGTTGGCAACCCATCTCGTGACGTAGGGGTTTATGCTCAGGTTGGTGAGTTTTTCTGTAATATCCGAGTGGGGAATTGTGTCTAAAGCCTTGGAGAGGTCAAGGTAGACTGTGTGAACCACCTTTCCCTAGTCTATGGCCTTGGTGACTGACTGTCTCGAAGAAGTCATCCAGGTTTAGTAGGCATGATCTGCCCTTAACAAAGCCGAACTGGGTCAGGTTAAGTGTTTGGAGGTTCCCAATGTCTTTGTTAATGAGTTCCATGATGATGCGCTCCACAGCCTTGCAAACCAGGCTAGTCAGGCTTATGGGACAATAGTTACCAGGGTCAGTTGTGGTCCCTCCTTTGTGGAGAGGAATAACCATTGCTGTGTGCCATTCTATGGGCACGTAACCTGTGGACAGGCTGAGGTTGAACAGTGTGTTTAGGTGGGTGGTTAGTTTGTTCTGTAGTTCGCGCAAGACGCAGCCTGGGACACCATCTGGCCCTACTGACGTTGTGTTTTTGGCTTTTGAAATGGCTGTTTTCACCTGTGCGTCTGTGATTTCTGGGACACTACACTTTTCCGGTATTGTTGTGGACCCTTTTGGGGGTGAAGTTTGCACTGAATCTATCTGCCAGGATGTTGGCAATATCAGTAGGTTCAGTATATTTTGTGCTATTTTCCACCAGTTCAGTGCATATCTGCAAGTTGCCACTTAGATTCTTAACATAGCTAAAGAAGGCTTTGTGGTTATCTTTTGAATCCTTGGCTATTTTTCTTTCTAAGTTAGCCTTGGATGATTTCATGAGGGACCTTAGTTTCTTACTGATACTGATCAGAGATGTCTTTCCTTCTTGGGATTTGCTTTTTTTCTGAACTAGTTTCCTCCTTCTATTGTATAGGCTGTTTATGGCAGGGGTCCACCAAACTGGCTTCCTTCTCTTAAAGGAGCGAGTCTTGGTTTTGCTAGGGATGGGCACAATCCATGCATCCTTGTAGGTGCTCACAGAGTGCATTTGCAAAGGTTTCTGCATCTTGGACAGTGTTCTCCTTTAGCGTGGGGGCTGTGAAACTTACCGCCTCTGCCTTAAGTAATGTGATGTTTGCTTTAGAAAAGTTTTTTACTGTGGTTTCCTTAGTTGGGGGTGGTGGTGGGGTGTGGACATCCAGACTGATTAGTTTATGGTCTGTTCTAACCAGTGATGGGTTGACCGGTGTGGAACACCTGTCACTCATGTTGCTGATGATCAGGTCCAATATCTTTTCACCTCTGGTAGAGGAGTTTACCAGCTGATCCAGGGCGTTTGAATTCCAAGAAGTGCTGGGCCTGGGAGTTTGTACTCGAGTAGTTTTCCAAGTAAATGCTATGGTAACTGAAATCGCCCAATATCTGGGTGTTCGGTAGGACCTTCATGTTTTCCAGTGTCTCCAGAAATGTGAAGTGGTGGTCCTGGGTCATGGAGGGTGATCTGTAGCAGGCCACAATTTGCACTGCAGATTTGCCTGATATTAGTTCCACATGGATGATATCAGAGGTATCATTCTGCACCACTAACCTGGAGGTGTAGGTATCCTTGATGAATATGGATACACCCCCTCCTTTTGTGTTTCGGTCCGTGTTCTGTGGCCGAAATGTGTGGTATGAGTTGTAGCCTGGTAGTGCTGGGGTGCTCTCTGGAGCCTTGAACCAGGTTTCAGTTACTGTGCAGATGTCAACGTTCTCCATACTGAGGAGTGCTTCAAGCGCGTGCATTTTGAGATTTAAACTCCTGGTGCTGGGTAGCATAACCCTCAGTTTTTTGTTAATTGCGCTGTTTACAGAGGTGGGTTTGACTTTTGAGCCTTGCCTAAAAAGGCACTATGGGGGCAGCAAGAGCCTTGGCCAGTATTCGAAAGCCTAGGGGTGACAGGTGCAAGCCATCTCTTATGAGGCAACACGGCTTGTTGAGCATGTCGGCCCAGGTTGATAGACACTGGATCCCCTTTGAATGACACCAAAAGCTTAGACAATTGTTGAAATTGATCATTTTTTTCTTTATACTGAGGTATCATTCTTGGTGAGGGCATGATGCTACTCAGGGTCTGGGTCATACCAGCCTGGGCTACATGATCAGAGAGCTCTTCCATGTCTCTTTTCATGTAATCCAGGGATGTACGTTTCAGGTCATTCACATCAACATGAACAATGACAGAATCATACTTGTATTTGTTCTGGAGTGACCTGAGTGCTTGTGTTATGTGGCAGATTCTGGCTCCCAACAGGCAGCTAACAGTACCCTTCTGCTTGTCCAGCCTAGTGAGTGGGACGTCAGTGTGCCTGACTACAGAGTCACCTATTACTAGTGTGTTAGGTTATGTTATTTCGCCTTAACGGCTGATATGTTTGATTTCATTACTTACATATATAATGCCTCGTTAGTATGATGGCTGGCACTTGCATGCCATTACTCTGACATTTGCATACAATATGTACTATGCTATTTCTCTTCTGGAACAGCCACAATACTTGTTCTTCTGAATTAACCCTCCTCCATGCATGTCACCACTCACTGTTGTTCCCTAACTGCTTCTGTATACCCTCACCATCTCAAATGTCTCTAAATTCATTTGGGCGTCTAGATTTGCTTGCATTTTTATATCACTGTTGTATTTTCCCATATTATGCAACTATATTTTCCCACAGGATGGGCCTGAAAATGGGCAGGATGTTTTATGGCACTCAGCTGGTTACCAAATGCAAATAAAGAAGTGTATATATAAAACAACCTTCCATTTGGAAATTACAGTT
This sequence comes from Protopterus annectens, assembly GCF_019279795.1. NCBI lineage: Eukaryota > Metazoa > Chordata > Ceratodontiformes > Protopteridae > Protopterus > Protopterus annectens. The sequence continues at coordinate 137,583,124 of NC_056735.1, forward strand.
GTGCAAGAACTTACCTTAAGAGTAGATATCACACTTTTCACTATATTCTTTACATCTGGGATGCCCTGCCAAAGATAGCCAAATGGCCAGCCAATATACCAAAGCCTTTAAACCTTCCAGGCAGCATACATCAGATGCATGTCCTCTGTCCAAGGCACAAGGTACATATGTGACGAATGAGCATCAAATCCTCAGGACTGAATTGCTCCAGAAAAACAAGCGCAACCCAAGAGGAAGCATAAAAGCATGTACATCCAGGAAGAACAGGAGGAAAGAGAGGAAGACCCCCTTGACCAGAAGGAAGGCAACAGAGAATAACAGGGGGAAGATGGGAGGGACAAGATACTGCAACAGTGAAAAGTAGTACATCTACTGTTATGCTAAGTTCTTACACAAATGTACTATGTCATTCCTTATCACTGTTGCAGTATTCTTTACATCTGGGAGAGTACAAAAGCTACTAGGGAGGAAGGAAGGAGGAGGAAGCCACAGAGGAACCTTCCCAAGAACACATGAAGGATGGTCCTGGCAAAATCCGATTTGGCCCTAGAAATCACAACCGACTTGTAATGTTTAGTACAGGTATGTACAGAAAACCAAGGAGTAGTTTCCAAAATGGATTTAGTATTCAGACCCTTGAAAAAAGCACCAGAAGAGGCAATCACCCTGGTAGAATGAGCATGAACAGAAGAAGAAATCTGCTTGCCACAAAAGGAATAGCAAAAGAAAATGCCGTCAGAGATCCAGGAAGAGATGGTTTACTTAGCAACAGCCAAACCCATTGTCCTGGAATGAAAAGAAATTAAAAAATGCTCAGATTTCCTGATATATTTCATCTTATCTAGGTTAATACCTGAGCTGTCTATGTAAATCCTAAGTGTGAAAAATCCTCTCACTAGCATTCTGTGGAAAAGGGAAAAAAGAAGACAGATAAATTATTTGACTCAAGAGCATATCTTTAACCACCTTAGGCATAAAAGGGTTAGTATGAAGGTGGTACTCCTATAAGTGCCTGAAGTTCAGGGACCCTATTGGTGAAAGTAAAAGCCACCAACAGCACTGTTTTCCAAGTACAATGCAACAACAAAGAGGAAGCTGCATGCTCAAAAGGAAAAAAAAAAAAGAGTTAACTTCTCAAGAACATAATCAAGGTCCCAAAAAGGAGAGATAAGCTTTCTTGGTGACCTAATATGAATGATGCCTTTCAGAAAGTAATCTGACTTCAAACAAGAAGCAAGGGGTGGACTGGGAGGCAGACAAGAAAAATGGCTGACAAATGAGCTCTAACAGATGGATATGCCAGACAAGAAATGAGCAACTCCCACAAATAAGAAAGGACCATAGGAATACCCACAGAAAAGGGGTTCAGGTCATACCTCAGACACCAAACACAAACATCTCTTCTATTTAGCCACATAGGATTTTCTAGTAGTGGGTTCTCTGGCCTCTTGCAAACCTCACAGCATGTCTTTAGAAAACTGCTGCTTAAAGGAACCGAAACCCTATCACTCAGTCAAGTGAAGAGTGGGCATGTGAGGATGAATGACAGATCCCTTGTCCGCTGTGAAAAGATCCATCCTGTGAAGTAACTTGTGATGATTGCCCCTGGCTAGATGAACTAGAAGGGGAAACCAGTGTTGTTACCAAAAGGGAGCCAGCAGCACGATTTTGGGCTTGTCCCACATGAATCGGTGTAGGGCTTTTGGTAGCAGAGGAAGAGGGGAATATGTACACAGAAACATCCCCTTTCAAGTAAAGACAGTGCCCACTTTCCAAATCAGGGGACGTGGCACTCTGGAACAGAACTGAGGAAGTTGTATGTTCAAAGGACAGACAAAAATATCTACTCAAGGAGCACACCCAATGACATACTATGTTGAGGAACACGTACCTGTGAAGCATCCACTTATGAGGATCTGTCCTGGATCTACTCAAAGTGTCTGGCACAAGACTGTTCTCCGAGAGAATGTAACATGCATGAAGAAACAATTGATGGTGGAATGCAAAGTCCCAAGCTTGAAGAGCCAGCCTGCAAAAAGGTAAGACTTCACGTCTCCCTGTATGTTGATATACCACTTGACTGAGATATTATCTGGGAAGATTCTTAGAGGTACTGGAACCCAAAATGATTGGAAGACATGAAGGGCCAGAATGAGAACACTCATATCCTTGATGTTGATAGGGTCTGCCAGTTGTTGAGGAGACCAAAGTCCCTGGACTTTGAGGTTGATGGAGGAATCTCCCCAACCCTGACTGGATGTAATCTGTGTATAGTTCCTGAGAGGGAAGAGGACCCTGAAAAGACATATCTAGATTTAGGGAAATTGGAAGTGCTCAAGCTTGACACAAGTCAAAAAAGGAACAGGAAAATCCAGAGAATGGCACTGCTGAAGCCAAACAGTCTTGAGATATCATTGAAAATTTCTCAAGTGGAGTTTGACAAAGGGAAGCATGGGAATAGTGGATGCCATGAACCCCAAAACTCATAAAAGTTCCTTGCAGGAAGGACTGGAAGATGGAGAATAGACTGAAAGTAAGCAATCAAAGAAAGGACCAGAATGAGAACACTCATATCCTTGATGTTGATAGGGTCTGCCAGTTGTTGAGGAGACCAAAGTCCCTGGACTTTGAGGTTGATGGAGGGAGACAAGCCATCATTGGTATTGTCTGAGTCCTGCATCCCAAAAACACTTGATCTTGGGGGAGGGTGTCATCATAGACTTTTTGATATCTATGATGAACCCCACATTGTGGAGAAAAAGCAAAGTGAAGATCCCAAAGCAGGAGCTCCTGAGAGGAGGGCTGAATCAAAAGGTCATCTAAATAACAGGCTAAACATTTGGTAAAGACCCTCGGAGTTATAGAAAAAACAAACAGTAAAGAGGAAAAGTGACTATGTGAGAAAAAAAGTACAGTTGTGTACACTTACCATAAATGTAGATGTTTCAGTGTATTCACTGCTGCAGTCATTACATTTGGGTAAACTGCCATGAACCCCAAAGCCTGCAGAATTTGTCTTGCAGATAGCTGGGTTTTTGTTGCCACTTGTCTGATGTATGTTGTCAATTGAATTTGTTTGTCTGGCGTAAGGTAAGCCACCTGGGTAGTTGTATTCAAGCTTGCACCCAGGAATGTAATTATTTGAGAGGGTACCAGTTGTGATTTCTTTTCATTTATGGTGTACCTTAGGCATGCTAGAAGCCTTTTTACAAATGCCAGATGTTGAAGAAGAGTGTCCTTGTCCTCTGCCTGAATGAGACAATCGTCCAGATAAAGATACTTTTGAATGTTTCTTTGTCTGCAAAATGCAATGACTGGTGTCAGGCACTTTGTAAAGACCTTGGGCGCAGTAGATAAGCCAAAGGGCAGTGCAGAGAACTAGTAATGCAAAAAGCCTGCTTTGAAACGGAGGTATCTTCTGCAAGATTCCCTTATTGGGATATGCAGGTATGACTCAAGTCTAGAGTTACCAACCAGGCATTCTTGCCTAGCATAGGCAGTAGCTGTTGTAAAGTCAACATTTTGAATTTTGGAATGTCCAGGAACGTATTTAGAACTGACAAGTCCAAAATTGGACGCCATGATTTGTCTTTTTTGGGTACCAGGAAAAGTCTTGAATAAAATCCTTGTCCTTTTCTGGCACTGGTTGAATAGCCCCCATAAACATGAGGGACATGGCTTGTTTCTGGGCCTCAGCCCACTGGTTTGGTGGCAGATCTGGCCATCCGTTTGGAATTGGCAATGTGTGGAAATTAAACCTGTACCCCTGGGATACTATGTTTAATACCCACTTGTCCTGGGTAATTAAATGCCAATTCTGAGCATGAAGTGCTAGTTCCCCCCCCAAGGGGGCTGCCAAAAGATAAGTGCTTGGAGATGGCAGAAGAAAGTCATTGAGACTGTTTACTGTAGGGTTGTGCTTCGTTACCTCCTGATTTGTAGGTGGAGGCACACCATTGCTTTGACCTGTAAGATCCTTGTGATTGAAATCTGGAGCCTTTGGAGTGTCTAGGTTTGCCCTGAGTGGCTCTGCTGGACACAGGAAAGGACCACTTCTTAGCAGGCCAGTGCCTACTGAACCTGGGTGGCTACACTTGCAAGAAATCTTTTACAGCTTGCATAGATTTAGCTTTGTCTTCCATTTTCTTTAAAACCTCTTCTGCCTTATTACCAAACAGACTGTCCTGCTGTAAAAGGGCATCCAACAATTTAGCTTTATCATGATCAGGCAGATTTTGCTCCTTGAGCCAGGCATGCCTTCTTATCACAGATCCAGTTACGGCAGCCCTGCAAGGGGCCTCCAAGGAATCAAAACCACATTGCAAAGTATGCTTTCCAACCTGTTCTACTGAATGCAATAAATCCTGTAACTCTTTATTTTCCACACAATCAGAAATCAACATAATTTTCTGTTTCAGTAAGCCCATAACATGCTGTTGATATTTAAGCATATGAAACTGGCAGTTTAAAGCCCTGATTGCCAAGGTTGCCTACGTATAAACCTTCTTTCCCCATCTATTCAGCGCCCTGGAATCTCTATCAGAAGGGGTAGTATTTTTGGCTGTAGAAGCCTTAACACCGTTGGGAGAAATAGTTTCAGGGTCAGCAGCAGGATTTTTGAAAATAAATTTGTAGGAGTCAGGAACCCTGTAATATCTGTCCGGTTTACTAGGAGCCAGAGGCAGGGAATCAGGAGCCATACTGGATTCCGAGAACACATCAACAATGTCTAATACAGGAGGTATTGCCAAAGGCTGAGGAAGAAGAAAATCCCTAAGCCTCTTTTTAGATTCTGAGAAGTCCTGACTCTCCCAGTGAAAATGAGAAGTTATGTACTTACCATAACGTTCCATGTTAGTTGTCTTCTTCTCGCCTTCTTTCTTGCTAGATGGGTTCACCTCGGCTCAGACTCGGCCTATTACTAAAGCTCGAGATTTATTTTTACCGGCTGGAGGCTATCCTATGTCCCATAATGCTAGGCGTCATATACCCAGATCTCGTTTGATAGCTAACACTATGGACATACATGTCCCCACCATGACAGAGAAAAAAAAAAAAATATATATATATATATATATATATATATATATATATATATATATATATATATATATATATATATATATATATATATATATATATATCTATATATATATATATATATATATATATATATATATATATATATATATATATATATATATATATAAATATATACACATATATAAAACTCTTATAAGAGTTACCAAGAAAAGAAAGAGAGGTAGCTAAGGAGATAACTCTCGTGATAACACATCTCAGAAGATACTCTCGGTCTTGCCAGGCTAGGGGGATGGAGGGTGGGGCCTTAAGAAAGAAGGCGAGAAGAAGACAACTAACATGGAATGTTATGGTAAGTACATAACTTCTCAATGTTAAGTTGTCAATCTCGCCTTCATTCTTGCTGGATGGGACAGCGTCCCTAGCACCTTAGTCCTGGGTGGCTCAATGGAACAGACTCTTGAGTACAGTGAAACCAAAATCAGCCTGACTTCTAAAGGTCATGTCCAGCTTGTAATGAGAAATGAAGGTATGAGGAGAGGCCCATGTGGCTGCTGCACAAACGGAATCCATTGGCAATCTTGCCTGAAAGGCTACTGAAGAAGCTAATGCTCTGGTTGAATGTGCTCTGGGCTTAATAGGGAGCGCTTTATGTCTCAATTGGTAAATCAACATGATGACAGAGGTCAACCACCTGGACAAAGTTACCTTGGAAACTGGCAGGCCTTGCTTCCCTTCCGCGCAAGACAAGAAGAGCTGTTCTGATTTCCTCGTCTGCTTGGTTCTATCCAGGTAGAAGCGTAATTGACGGTGAACGTCCAGACAATGTAACTTCCGTTCAGACCTAGTGGTATAAAGTGGGAAGAAGACAGGAAGATCGATGGTCTGATTCAGATTTTTTTCAGAGAGTATTTTGGGTAAAAAGGACGGATTAGTCCTAAGTGACACTCTATCTTTGTGAAAAACAAGGTAAGGAGGGCGAAAACAAAGGGCTTGAAGTTCTGATACCCTTCTCGCTGAAGTGATTGCTACTAAGAACAGAGTTTTCCAAGAGAGCAACTTTAACGAACAGGAAGCTGCAGGCTCAAAGGGAGGGAGAATTAAAGACGACAGCACCAAATTTAGGTCCCATGGTGGGGGAGGATCTTTTACCGGGGGCCTAAGTAAGAGGGTTCCTTTTAGAAAGGCTTTACAAAGTTTGTGTGACATAATGCTAGTCTCTGACAATCCAACAGGAAAATTTGCAATAGCTGCCAGCTGAACTCTGATGGTGGCTGAAGAAGAACCCATTTGAAAAAGTTCTGCCAAAAACTCTACAACTGTATGGACAGGAGCTGTAAAAGGGTCAACAATGGAGCCGACGGTTTGGCGGGCTTGGATGGTTTACCCGACGAAGGCTTAGCCGGGGAACCTTCAGGCTTCAACAAGCCTCATAAAATAAGCTTGTTTCTGTGTTCCTGCAGGACTCTTGGACTGAACACATGGTAGAAAGAACAAGAGTCCTGCAGGTGCAAAGGGCCCAAGCAATATACACAAGAAGTGTGACTGTCTGTCAGAGATATCTTCTGACAGCACGAGTCACACTTCTTGAAGCCCGAGACCTTGGTGTCTTTCGACATCCTGAAACAAGGATGACGGGCAGAAAAAGACAATTCTAAGCGATCTAGTCACAATCAGCCAACACACACACACACACACAAAGAGCTTGTAACAGACCAAGAAAAACAAGAACCCAACACTTTTTAACACAGTTTAACTCTAGACACACACATACAAGAAAAAATGTACAGAAAAAAATCCAAAGGGATTTACTGCTACAGAAACTGTAATAGAACAAGTTTAGCCAAAGGCCTAACTATTCAGTGAGGGGAAAAACTGAAGGAAAAAACTACCTGAGAGGGGATTCTAAACAGGGATCTATAGGGTAGGAACTAGGAATAACTATCGCTAAGGTTAGAACCAAAAAACTGACTAAATACAAGAAAAAGATTAATATAACCTGGAGCCGGCAAAAAGACACAACCTCGTAGCTGAAGCGGCAAACGAGATCTGAGGTTCGGCTCTGAACCCATCCAGCAAGAATGAAGGCGAGATTGACAACTTAACATTGTTCCCTTAAAGTATGCAAAGTCTCTCCAAAAGAGTAATCCTCAGGAGGAGAAGCAGAAGGGATGGATTCCTCTGCATCAGAGTCCTCATAAGGTGGAATAAAAAATTCCTGATCAGAAGAGAAATCAGAAGAAATGGAAACCTGATCTGAAGATTCATAATCAGTGCCTTACCTAGGCCTCTTAGCAGGGGGGGGGGGGGTTTGGGAACCCCTAATCAAGGTAATTGAATCCTCACCCATTTTGATCATTTGTTTTTTAGGCATAGGGGCCTGAGCACGTGGCTCATGAGTCAGTTTTTTAGACACAGAAGTTGGTTTTGGCCTTGTTTTTGATGATGGCGTCCATTTAATATACAAATGTTATACAAATGTTGAGGCCTGAAAACCCCCTCAGAAGCCGGTGCCTGCTCAGCAGCCTGAAAACACCCTCAGAAGCCGGTGCCTACTCAGCAGCTCCAGACCCATCCAAGGGAGAGACATCCACGGGTTCAATACTTGCAGAATCTCGCGGCATACTGGACTCCGAATGGGTCTCGGTAGAGGCCTGCGACTCAAATGTAGAGGGCATCAGGGGCTGCAAAAGCACTTCACTGAGTACCGGCGACTGGCTTAGGAGAAGCTTTGTCATCGGTTTTGGACCTCGACAGTCTGTCTCTGTCTTTTTCTTTGCGTTTTTTGTGAACTTCGGTAGTCGGATTGATAACAGACGACATTTCAGGATAGTTAAATCTTGAACCAAAATATTTAGAAGCAAAAATATACTGACACTTAATAGTGAGTTGGTTAAATTTAGCACAAAACCGACAGCAAGGCATGTTGTGATCAGGGCCTAGGCAAGGAATACAGTACAAATGAAAATCCTTATGAGGCATTTGCTTCCCACAAGTAATGCAATTATTAACTTTTACTGACATCGGTAAGGAGCAAGAAAGTTTCCCCAACGGGGTACTTAGCTTTAGTTTGAAGACTTTGGTTCTGAAACTCGAAAATGAAAATTTCAGGAGTCGGATGACTGGCAATTGCGAACTGCTTCTGCTTCGGGCAACACACGGCAAGAAAGACCGATTAAAATGGCGTCGGCTGCATGTTTTATACCCCTGATGACCTGATGTCATGGAAGAGGAGACAGCAACCGACGCAGGACCCAAGATTTTGTTATTCAGGCCGACTGAGGGCAACCTGCCAGCAGATTACCCAAATGTAATGACTGCAACAGTGAAACACGAAGAACATCAGAGAAATATAAAAACATCTTGAAGAGTGTGTGAAGAGCAATATGCAGGTAAGCATCCTTCAAATCCAGGAACTCCAGAAAATCACAGAAAAGCAACAGGGGAAACTGTCTGGAAAGACAGTATCCTGAAGAAAGGAACATTTAGAAAAATGTAGAGAAAGGAGGGATCTAGAATGGGCCTCCAAGACTCCTCCTTCCTGGGTACCAGAAACATCCTGGAGTAAAAACCCCAGCCCTGCTGGGAAGGGAGAAAAGGTTGGATGGTTTCCTGAACAAAGGATCCTGAAAGACCACAGGAAAATGAGGCAGCTGACAAGGAGGTTGAGAAAAGCCTGAGAAAGGGGGGGAAGGGACTTCTAAACTATAAAATAACTTTTCTGGATAACAGAAAGCACGCATGAGTACATGGTGACCTACTGCCATACAGGAAAAGATGCAGTTAACCTGAGAAATAGAGAAATCTGGCCAAGGGGTACAAAACATTGAATGTCAAATAGAAGACTTGTCAAGGAATTTTTTTTTTTTTTTTAATTTTAGCACCCTGAAAAGGCTTGTCAGGAAAAGTCTCCTGGAAACCCTTTAATCTCTGAGAATAGTATGCCAATGACTCCTCAGCAGAGTCTAACTCCAGCTCTTCTTCAGAATGAGTCATATTTCCTAGGATATTTGAAAGGAGAAGACCAAGGAACAGCAGTAGGAAAAGATAATCCTTGAGGGGGATTTAGGGCCATGACAGCACTGAAAAGCCCAGAAGTAAACTTCTGCCATTCCTGATGTGGATCCTTAGCCACAGTGGTCACATGCCTGGTGGTCTGCTTCTTTTTTAAAGGAAGATCAGCTTTAACAAATCTAGGAGGTTCAGACCCCCCTGCCTAGATTCAATACCAGGCACCTCTTCACTAACAAGTAATTGGGGAATCATCCTAGCCCCCGCCAATATAATCAGCCATGGTCTCCCCTCCACATCTATAGCAGACATTGACATAGGAACAGCCTCGGCAGATGTGCAGGTAGACAGCCCCATATCGGCCTCCAACTGGGCTGGAGCATTGTGTTTGGACTGGCATCAAAAAGGTTCTGAGATTTTGGCACTTGTGCATCACATGTGTACCTTATGCCTTGGTCGTAGGACATATGCTTGACGTACAGTGCCTGAAAGGTATAAAGGCTTTGGTATATTGGCCGGATGTTCAGTTATCCTCAGCAGAGTAGCTCAGGTGTAAAGAATATTGCAACAGTGATAAGGAAGGACATCATTACTGGCCACACAGAGTGCGCTGGGTGCAAAAACAGAAGATCAAGTATATATGGTAGATATAAGCAATTCTAGGAAAAAGTGTGATGATATTTACCTTGAACAACTGCACTAATGAGTACATAAATGTTTTTATTTATTTACTAACTGATAACTGGGAAGGTGAGCTGGACCAAAGACCATTTTCAGTCATGACCAGAAAGTAGATTATTAAGAGAGAGAATAATGTACATTCATTTACAATACAAAACAGAGTGGAAATAGTCGCTGTAACATAAATAAAACAGGTGATTGTTAGACAAAGATAAAAAGATGTAACCTGAGCAGTCAAACCTTTGGATAAATTCCAAAAAAGACACAGCATGCTTGTTGATTATCAAGTTCATCTCTCAAGACCCTGCTTGTAAATGTTTCACCTCCCAAGCCCTTGCTTACACTTATCAAGGGTACCACAACTTGTCAGATTGGGGATGCATGGCTAGGCTTAAAAAGGCCCTTGTGGTCATTAGCCTAGTAAACACCTATGAACCTGTGCAGACCCTAAAACAGACTGTGTAATAATCTATTTTGTACCTTCTGCACAAAGTGGATGTGTGAAGTGGATCTTATCTGCCATCAACTTCAGTTTTTATTATGTGTTATCAATTTAAGTAGTCTGCTTCACTCATTCATTGCTCCGATTACAATGCAAAGGTAAAAGTGCTAAGTTATGAAACAGATGGTGAGTCAAAGGGTTTTAGAAGAAACAATCTTGCTTCAACTGCAGACAGTTGCCTAGTAGTTAATATATCACAATCACTATTCTCAATCCTTTGAGGATTTCAAAATGTTGATGCCATCGCAGGTACAATTTTATCTACAGAAACAGCTAATTGTAATGTCAAGTACGTTACTGTCACGTAAATCAATTCCACAAAACTGAGCTGGCCCACTGCTAAAACATCACGGCATAAAAGCCAGCAGAAAGTGGAACAAGTTCAGGCTGTTGGAAAAACTGGTTGACAGGTATAAAGAACAGCAGGGAAGACTCTCCATGTTTCATGATGCTGAATTGGCCCCCATCAAAGCTGATGGTAATAGCTCTCGAGGTCACAAAATAGAAAGGGTAATGTGGCAGGACACCTTTGAATACATGGTAGCATGCTCATGCATAGCTGGAATTTTGCACAATACAACACCTAGCTTCAATAAAAACACTTAAAGACAGTTTGGCCTGATATATATGGCGTACTTATCTACTGGATAAGCTAAACATTTGACTTAACCAATGTAGTATTTTATGTACCTCCTGAAGAGAAGCTGCATTAAAGAGAAGTAAATGTAATTATAACTTTATACTGTTTTTATAAAACCACAGTTGTTAATTTTGCAGAATGTAAAATGTATTAAGTATGTAAGAATGGAAAAAATATATAATTACTAAGTATCTGGCAGTGCAGACAATTATCAGCCTATGAGCTGTTGATGAGGTGCTTCCTGAAGCCCAGGAATCTGAGGTTTGAGTATGTTAGCCACAATCTGCCTACTGTGTAACTCAGCAATTCACTTAACCAGAACATGCTCCAAAGTCAAGCAATGGGCTTGCCTGATTTAAAAGAAATTATTTTCAGTTGAAGGGCAAGAAAATTATTGAAACTAATACTAAAAGTACACCTGCAGTGCCCAATGTACTGCCTTATTATTTGGAAACTAGCTTGTTGGACTCTACCTACCACCCAGAGTTAAAAGACTCTGAGAACAAGAACAGTATCATCCACTTCTGAATCCCAACAGGAAGAACTGCCTTGGACTTGTTTTAAGTAGACACAGAGAGACTGTTAGTGAGATACTGCCTTGTTTCTGATTCGTGCACACACAATGCATTTCTGGACAGAACTCAGACTGGATACTATTTTCTATGTGGAATTAGTCAACTAATTTCTGGACTTTTAAGTCAGAGTTTGGTAGATACTCAGCACATCCCCTCAGCTACCGGTAGAGATAGGTCAGATAAGGTTGTTAGAATTCTTCCTTATGCCTTCTGTCTGTTTAAAAACATTATCTTGTACTTTCATTGTGCAAGTTAAAGCTGCTTACATATGCAATTTCACCAAGTGTAAATTTCATTATTTCCAGTAAAAAGTTACTTTACTCAACTTTAAATGTATCTAATGATTTTTATTATTAGCTAAAGGGTATGTGCATTAGAACCGTGCACTAATAGATGTTGGCTTTTACTTATCCCACTTCCTGGGAGAGGTAAGTGAGTTATGCCCCTTCACTCACCTCCCTTTCTGCTTAACCCCTCTAGTAATGGGACCACTAATCAAACACCTGTTATCTAGGTCACAAGTAAGGGGTTTATTCTTCTAAGCCATGGAGCCAGGCAGTTAAATAATTGTGTTTTTGATAAGTGAGTGCGTCTAGCAGGGGACAACACTACCATAAAGACAAGGAAGGGGGGGGGGTGTAGGATGTGTTGGCATTTGTAAGATATCATTAACCACTGTTGTAAAGCACTGTATGCAAAAATAATCTTGGGTAAATTCAGTTATTGTTGGTAAGGCTGCAGTGAAAGGCACTGGTCTTAGAGCTAGAGTAAGAAAATGGTGCTGATTGGACAGCAAAGAATATGACAGGACCTGACTATCAAGCTCCTACCATGAGCTGTATAATATTGTATGCAATGGAAAAATGTTGAGAGAAATCCCTTTGCAAGGCTGACAAATAAGGTGGTTCTTACAACTTGCTTTATTTTTTTAACTGAAAAGTACTAAGAGGGCATAAACCATATTCAGACATATGGTAAGAAAAGCTCCACAAAAGTTATGAAGCAAAATGACTAAATAGGAACAGCCTCGGCAGATGTTCTGGTAGGCAGCAAACTTACTATTAACTCCAAGCAGAACACAAAACCAATCCCAAAAATTTCTGGTACTCTGTATCAACCCTACTTAACTCAGGTACTAATAATGAACACTGCCCAACACCAGATCCCCCTCCGTCCCTAGTAGCTGAAGACTTTGACAATCACTTATTAAAAACTATAGCAGACCTATTGTCAAACACCTCTAAAGCCACACCCTCACACCTCACCACCACTGCCACCACCAATAATATCTCTTCATCTAGCCACAAACCCATCCAATGTGCATGAAGACAACTCAGAATCTTTCTCATTTCAGCCCATACACACAACTACCATTAAAAGACTAAAACTAAAACCCTGCTCCACCTCAGCAAATAATCTCCCACCCCAATACCTTAAACTAGCTGCTGAATCCATCGCCTATCCAATCAGCATCATTATCAATATCAGCATCACTAGTTCCTAGCATATGGAAAATGTCCCATATCACCCCCATCCACAAAGGAGGAAACACCACAGAACCTTCCAATTACCATCCAATATCCATTACCATCCAATATCCATTCTTTTTATTTCCAAAATTCTGGTAAAATGTATACACAAACAGCTAATGCAATACCTTCAGCAAAACAACCTGCCAACTCAACACGGTTACCGTCCTCACCACAACACATCAATTGTTTTAATATGCATTACAGACACCACGAAAAGGGCAGGAAACTATGTATCTGCAGTACTCCTCAACCTCTCTAAAGCCTTCAACACAGTTTATCACCCCATACATTTGGACCGACTCTCCAACTTAAGACTTTCCCATACCACAATACAGTGGTGTCAAAGTTAGTTACATGACTGGAACAAGCTGTAAAATAGGCAAACACACTTTCCCCCTTTCTCCATAACCCTAGAGGAGTCCCACAGGCTTCATCCCAGGCCACTACTGTTTAACATATTCATAAACAACCTACACACTTCCTCATCCCCTGGAAAGTACAGTTGTGTACACTTACCATAAATGTAGATGTTCTTAGTGTTTCACTGTTGCAGTCATTACATTTGGGTAATCTGCTGGCAGGTTGCCCTCAGTCGGCCTGAATTCCAAAGTCTTGGGTCCTGCATTGGTTGCTGTCTCCTCTTCCATGATGTCAGGTCGTCAGGGGTATAAAACATGCAGCCAACGCCATTTTCTTTAGTTTTTCTTGCCCCCGATGTCAGGTGCCCCCCAAAAGGTATCAAATATATATATATATATATATATATATATATATATATACATATGCATATGCATGCATCAATATAAACTTTACCTTCATCTACAAGCAAATACACCACATAGGTTGTAGAAGATAGAGAAGGAAAGATAAACTCCAGAATGACAAGGGGATGGCGGGAGGGTAACCTGGACTGCAACAGTGAATACACTCGAACATCTACAATTACGGTAAGTGTACACAACTGTACTATGCTCTTCATGTTTCACTTTTGCAGTCATTACATTTGGGTAGAATCCCAAAGCTATGGTTGGAAGGCTGGAGCTAAACAGCATTAGGAGCGGCTATAAGGCCCTGCAGAACTGCAGTGGCAAAGCCTGCCCTGGATTTAGAGTAGAGAGGCAAATGATAATGCTTTGTAAAGGTGTGAACAGAATTCCAAGTAACAGCCTCTAGAATGTCTTTGGTTGGTACTCCCCTTAGAAAGGCTGCTGAAGTTGCTGCAGCTCTGGTGGAATGAGATCTAATGCCCATGGGCACAGGTTTACCATGGTGTAAGTAGCAGAAACGGATGCAGTGGCTTATCCACTTTGAAATTGTCTGCTTTGAAATAGCGTTGCCTTCTGATCCTGCAGCATATGTCACTAGTAATTGCTCAGTTTTTCTTACAGCTTTAGTCCTGCTTAAGTAGAATCTTAGCTATCTGTGTACGTCCAAGGAATGCAGAATTCTCTCCCCCTTGTTCTGTGGATTTGGAAAAAAGGTTGTCAGATGAATTGCTTGGTTAAGAGCCACACTGGAAACCACCTTAGGCATAAAAGAAGGATTTGTCCTCTGAGATACCATGTCTGGGTAAAATATGATAAAAGAATCTACAGCCATGAGGGCCTGTAGCTCTTAAACTCTTCTTGCTGAAGTTATTGCTAGTAGCAGAGCTGCTTTCCATGCTAAGAACTTTATAACAGCGGTAGCAGCTGGGTCAAATGGAGGCAGGGTGAGCTTTTCCAACACATAATTGCGGTCCCATGCAGGCAATGGTGATCTAGGTGGTCTTAAATTTTTGGCTCCTCTAAGATGCTGCTTTAGTAAAGGATGAGAAAAGACTGGTGGCTCTGTATGGTAATGAGCTGAAATGGCAGAGGCATGGATTTTAATTGATGAGAAAGATAGGCCTTTGTCAAGTACTTCAGTTAAGTATTGCAATATCCGAGGAATATTTGGTTCTGCTGTATCAGTTCCTTGTGTTTGATTCCAAGCACAGAATCTCTTCCATTTGTCAGCATAAGATTTTCTAGTACTAGGCCTTCTGGCTTCCAAAATGACATCCATCACAGCTTTACTGAGAGGTGTTTGTATGACTACATAATCAGCCATGCTGCCATGTTCCGAGTCTGTAGTTGATTGTGCAGGATCTGATTGTTTTGCTGCGACAGTAATTGTGGTCCTTGAGGCAAGGTCCAAGCCGGGTATTGAGACAAGTTCCTTAGGATTGGGTACCAGTATTGGTGGGGCCAGTCCGGGGCAATTAGTATCATATTTGGTTACTCCTGCCTGACTTTTAGGAGGACTTTGGGGAGAAGAGGCAGAGGAGGGAAAGCGTAAACTGATAGGTTTTTCCAACTGAAGGATAGGGCGTCCACTTTCCATGCTTGTCTGTGATAAGTCCTTGTGCAGAATCTTTTCAATTGATAATTTTGAGGGGAGGCAAATAGATCTATGTCTGGGCTCTCCCATTTCTCTGCTATCATGCTGAAGACTTGTGGATTTAGTTTCCACTCGTGAGGATCCTTAAGGTTTCTGCTTAAATCGTCTGCCAGAGTGTTTTGTGTTCCTGGTAGGAATTGAGCTTGAAGATGTATTTGTTAGGTCAAAGCTGTGTCCCACAGTGCCATGGCTAATCTGCAAAGGGGGTATGAATGTGTGCCCCCTTGCTTGTTTATATACCACATGACTGTGGTGTTGTCCGTCTTTATCAGTAGTTGTCCTGGATGAAGCAAGTCCTTGAAGGCTGTTAGGGCATTTTGAACAGCTAGCATCTCTTTCTGGTTGATATGTAGATGGATTTGTTTTGGTGACCATATGCCCTGAATGCATCTTTCTGCCATGTAGACCCCCCAGGCATAATCTGATGTGTCTGTTGTTATGGTTTGGCTGGCAGGGGGTAGAGTGAATGGCTGTCCCATGTTTTGGTGACATGCCTTTGCCCACCATAGAAACTCCTGTTGCAGGCAGGGAATGAGAGGAATCATTGTTTCCAGACTGTGAGAATGTTGACTCCATAAACTTTTTAGGTACCATTGAAGTTTCCTCATATGCACTCTTGCATATGGAACCAGAAGGATGCAGGATGCCATGAAGCCCAGAGCCTGCAGAATTTGTCTTGCAGAAGACTGGGTTTTTGTTGCCATCAGTTTGAAGTAAGTAGTCAGTTGCCTTTGCTTGTCTGGCGTGAGGTAAGCCATCTGGGCAGTTCTATTCAAGCTTGCACCCAGGAATGTTATCTTTTGAGAAGGTACCAGTTGTGATTTCTTTTTGTTTATTGTGTACCCTACGCATGTTAGAAGCCTTTTCACTAATGCCAGGTGTCGAAGAAGAGTGTCCTTGTTCTCTGCTTGAATGAGACAGTCGTCCAGGTAAGGATATATTTGTATACTTCTTTGTCTGCAAAATGCAATTATTGGTGCCAGACACTTTGTAAAGACCCTGGGCGCAGTAGATAAGCCAAAGGGCAGTGCAGAGAATTGGTAATGCATTAAGCCAGCCTTGAATCTGAGGTATCTTCTGCACGATTGTCTTATTGGGACATGCAGGTATGCCTCTTTTAGGTCTAAAGTCATCAGCCAAGCATTCTTGCTCAGCATGGGCAGAAGCTGCTCCAAAGTCAGCATTTTGAATTTTGGAATGTCCAGATATGTGTTCAAAATTGATAAATCCAGTAGTGGCCGCCAGGCCTTGTCCTTTCTGGGTACCAAGAACAGTCTTGAGTAAAAACCTTGCCCTTTTTCCTGTTCTGGTGCTGTCTGAATGGCTCCCATATCCATGAGGGACTTAACCTGTTTCTGTGCCTCTGCCCATTGATTTTTTGGCAGATTTGGCCAACCATTTGACATTGGCAGAGTGTGGAAATGGAATCTGTATCCCTGTGATACGATGTTTAGTACCCACTTGTCCTGGGTTATCAACTGCCAATTTTGAGCAGAAAGTACTAATTTTCCCCCTATGGGTGCTGCCAAAAGATAAGTGCTTGGTGTAGGCAGAGGGAAGTCATTGGGATTGCTTTCTGTAGGTTTGCGCTTTATCTCCTCCAGATTTGGAGGTGGAAGCGCCCCATTGCTTTGACCTGTATGAATCTTGCGCCTGGTATCTGGAACCCTTAGGGCGTCTGGATTTGCTGCTTTGAGCTCTGTCTGACACAGGAAAGGACCAATTTTCTGTAGGCCAGTGTCTACTGAATCTTGGTGGCTGCACTTGTAAGAAGTCTTTAACAGTTTGCATAGACTTAGCTCCGTCTTCCATTTTCTTTTAAAACCTCTTCTGCCTTAATACCAAATAGAGAATCATGCTGTAAAGGTGCATCTAGCAATTTAGCTTTAACATGATCAGGCAAATTTTGTTCCTTTAACCAGGCATGCCTCCTAATCACAGATCCAGTAACTGTGGCCCTGCAGGAGGCCTCGAAGGAATCAAAACCACATTACAAAGTATGCTTTCCAACTTGTTCAGCTGCATGCAATAATTCAAGCAATTCTTTATTTTCTGCACATTCTGAAATCAACATCATTTTCTATTTCAGCAATCCCATAACATGTTGCTGGTACTTAAGCATATGAAATTGACAGTTTAAGGCCGTGATTGCTAAGGTGGCAGATGTATAAACCTTTTTTCCCCATCTGTCCAGTGCCCTTGAATCTCTGTCAGAGGGGGTAGGATTTTTTGCTGTTTAGGCCTTAACTCCCTTTGGACCCTGTGAAATAGTTTCAGGATTAGCAGCAGGGTTTCTAAATAAAAATTTATGTGAGTCAGGGACCCTGTAGTATCTGTCAGGCTTACTGGGAGCTGGAGGTAAGGAGTCAGGGGTCAAGCTTGACTCCGAAAACACATCATCCACAATGTCTAAAACAGGGGGAATGGTTAAATACCTGTGCTGAGGGAGAAGAAGGAAATCCCTGAGACTCTTTTTTGATTCTGAGAAGTCTTGACTCTCCCAGTGAAAATGCTCCCTCAAAGTATGCAAGGTTTCTCCAAATGAATAATCCTCAGGAGGAGATGCAGATGGAATAGACTCCTCAGCATCAGAATCCTCATAGGGAGGTATAGATAATTCCCGATCAGAAAAGGAATCAGAAGAAATAGAAACCTGATCTGAAGATTCATGATCAGTGTCTTGCCTAGGCCTCTTATCAGAAGGGGGATGGGTACCCCTGATCAAGGTAATAAGGTCTTCAGCCATTTTGATCATCTGTTTTTTAGGCACAGAGGGCTGTGCACCTGGCTCATGCGTCGGTTTTTTAGTTTTAGAAGTTGTTTTTGTCTTTGGTTTTGCAGCTGTCGTTGGTTTGATATACAAATGTTGAGGTCTGAATACACCCTCAGAAGCCGGTGCCTGCTCAGCGGCTCCAGACCCATCTGAGGGAGATACATCAGTCGGTCCAATACCCTGAGTATCTTGCGGCATGCCAGACTCCACATGGGTATTGGTCGAAGCCTGCGACTCAAAGGTAGCGGGTATCAGGGGCTGCGAAAGTGCCTTACTGCGTACTGGCGAACCAGCGACTAGCTTAGGAGAAGCTTTGTTGTCGGTTTTGGAACTCGACTGCCTTTCGCTGTCCTTTTCTGTGCGTTTTTTATGTACTCCGGTAGTCGGATTGCTATCTGACGACATTTCTGGGTAGTTAAATCTGTTTCCAAAATACTTTGATGCAAAAATATACCGACGTTTAATAGTGCGTTGGTTAAATCTAGCACAAAACCGACAGCCAGGCACGTTGTGATCAGGGCCTAGGCAAGGAATACAGTATAAATGGAAATCCTTATGAGGTATTTGCTTCCCACAAGTAATACAATTATTAACTTTTTCTGACATCGGTAAAAAGCAAGAAAAAAGTTTCCCCAACGGGATACTTAGCTTTAGTGAAGACTTCGGTTCTGAAACTCAAACTCGAATATTTCAGTAGTTGGCCGACCGCACTTGCGAAATGCTTGTGCTTCGGGCACCGCATGGCAAGAAAGACTAAAGAAAATACCGTTGGCTGCATGTTTTATACCCCTGATGACCTGACCTCATGGAAGAGGAGACAGCAACCGATGCAGGACCCAAGACTTTGGAATTCAGGCCGACTGAGGGCAACCTGCCAGCAGATTACCCAAATGTAATGACTGCAACAGTGAAACACGAAGAACATCTCTCATTCAATATGCAAATGATTCCATATTACCTGCACCTCCCCAACACTTCCTGAACTACTCTCCAACACTCAAAAGTCCTTTACTGCCATTGAAACCTGGATTACAAATGCTCAACTATTCCTTAAACCTAAGAAAATCAAACTCATCCTCTTTCACCCAAAAATCCCACTCCTGACATAGATCAATTCAAAATATACTCAACAGACCATAAAACTATTGAAATAGTGCAGCACACCAGACTGTTTGGAGTCATTAATATTGACAATCAACTGAAATTTGACCTCCACAACCAGCACAATACCAGGAAAACTCACAAGAAATTAGAACTTCTCTACAGAAATAAACACCTCCTAAACAACTCAACTAAAATCACTCTGGCTAAAACTTTCCTGCTCCACTCCCTATTCTATGGTGCCACTATTCTTACCAACTTACAAATTTCCATTAAATCCAAATTGGAACAATGCTATAACAAAGTGGCAAAGTTTGCCACTAGTTCTAAATACCATACACATCACTGTAGATCTTTACAAGAACTTAACTGGCTTGAACTCCCCAACCAACTCCACTATATCCAACTATTAACAGTGCACAATTTAACCTACAATCCCCTCTGCCTACCCAGCACTAATCAACCTAATCAAACCCTACCAACCAAACAATTCTAAACACCTCAAAAAAATCAGGCCAGTGTTTTTACTCATACTCTGTCACAAAACTATGGAATTCTCCCCCCTAGCTGCTACATCAACTCCCATCCTACCCGCGTTCAAAGCCTCATTAAAACAATATCTAAATAACACATGGCTGTGCACCTGCACTACCCCTGGTTCATCTCACATTTACCTCATATTCTAACCCCATGCTTCAACCATTTCTACTTCTACTTTCACTTCTTATTGTACTCTATTATTTTACCTAGAATAAAGTGATATCTTCTTGTTCCTCCTCTTCTTTTTTTTGAACACCGATTTATCTGTACTGCTAACAGATATGTAATTTTTTGTTCTTCATACAAACTTAAGTTTCAATACTGTAAAATATAAGTACCAAGTTTTTTTTAAAGTGCTACACGTCTACATTTATGCTTGTCTATTATTTTAAACCTATGTAATGATACTGTAAAATATGAATGTGAAAAAAGGTACTGTTGACCCATTCAGACTATCTTGGTAAACAAATGTGAAATAAATATTAAAGGTTAGAAATTCATTCTGCAGCTACATAGAACCCTATTAATACATAGGTTGTGGCATACTGGATGTTAAATAATGACCAAACAGGATGCTTTTTTTCTTGTAAATGTTTTGTTTTTGGTGTAAACATACTGTTTTTATATGTTAAGTACTACTGAATGGGTGTTCCTACACTACAAGAAACGTGACTTCATGTATACAATACTTCTTGATCCGGGATGTCTGTATTAGACATTATGGTGAAAAAAACAAAGTTATGTTCTTACCATAACGTTCCATCTGTGTTCAATCTTCATTCATTCACGACTAATGGGTTTCGGTTCCATCCTCGGAACCGACTCGGCCAATATAACAAGCTCGCGCTAGCCAGAAACTCTCAAGCTAAGGTTACTCATAGTGCCCCTCTCCTTATCTCCTCAGACTACGTTTGCCTGTAAGAATAAGAAAGCAGACGCTTTCTCTGAGCAAATGTCCTAACATGAAACTAGGACCAAACCTGAACCTCCAGGAACCTTTGGAGGTGGTAGGAGGGTGGGATGCCATGAATGAATGAAGATCAACAACACAAATGGAACGTTATGGTAAGAACATAACTTCATCTGATGTTGTCAATCTTCATTCATTCATGACAGATGGGACAGAGTCCCTAGCTACTTTATGTCTTGGGAGGCCCCTTGGAAGAATATTCCTGAGCACCATTGAGCCAAAGGATGCGCTCCCCCTGGAGATCATGTCCAATTTGTAATGAATGATAAAGGTATGACGGGTAGCTCAAGTAGCTGCTGCGCAAATGTCATCCATAGAAGCTCTCGAATGAAAAGCTATGGAAGTGGAAACTGATCTGGTTGAATGCACCTTAACTTTAGTTGTTAAAACATATTTTATTGTGTTGATGGATAAAGGAAATGCAGTCTCTCAACCATTTCACCAAGGTGACTTTAGAAATTGCTTTACTTAACTTGGTCCCTGAAAAGGACAGGAACAATTGGTCTGATTTCCAGAATGATTTAGTCCTGTCTAAATAAAAACACATTTGTCTATGTACATCTAATAAATGCAGACAATATTCCCCTTTGTTAAAAAATTTGGGAAGAAAACTGGCAGGTCAATGGATTAGTACTGAAATTTGATTCAACTTTGGGTAGAAAGGAGGGGTTAGTCCGAAGGAATACTCTCTCTTTGTGAAAAACTATGTAAGGGCGTGTTACACACAAGGCCTGTAATTTAGATATTCTCTTGACTGATGTGATGGCTACCAGGAAAAAAAGTCTTCCAAGAAAAAAACTTAATATCGCATGTGGCACATGGCTAAAAAAGGGTCGACGAGTCAAGGCTTGTAGGACTAGTGTCAAATTCCAAGGTTCAGTGGGCTCTTTAAAGGATGGCTTCAAATGCATGACTCCTTTTAAAAAGGTTTTGCAGAGTTGGTGAGCTATTAAAGAGAAATCCTCAAAACTATTATGGAAATTAAAGATAGCTGATGGACTCTAATGTTAGAAGCTGAGGCTCCTGAAAGGAGTATGGTTGACAAATACTCCAGCACTGTATTAACTGGAGCTGAAAAGGGGTCAAGTCCTTTTTCTCAAGACCACAACACAAATCTGTTCCACTTACTATAATAAATTTTTCTGGTGGACAGCTTATGGGAAGCTAGAAGTATTTTCTGCAAGGGGGAAGATAGATTAGCTTGCTTGGCAATTACTGGAAGTGGAGGTACCAAGCAGTCAGCTTGAAGCTGGATAGGTTTGGATGGATCAACCCCTGTGGATGTGACAGCAATCCTGGAGTCGGGTCCAGAGTCCACGGGCAGTGAACTAGGTGAGGCCAAAGGAGGGGAAACCAACTTGGCTGGGCCAATAGGGAGCAATGAGGATTACTTTGCTTCTCAAATGATGTTTTCTTTATAAATAGTGGGATCAGAGGAAAAAGGGAGAAACCATAAAATCAGTCCCTGGGGGCCAATCGTATACAACAGCATCCCTCGAGGACTTCCCCGAGGGGTGATTAGGGCAAAGTTATTGTTGCTTTTGTGGTTGATGGGAGATGCAAATAGATCACAGCAAGGCTGACCCCAGTGACAAAAAATCTCTGACTCTACTTTGGGATAGAGAGACCACTTGTGAGGCAGGAGAATGCATCTGCTCAGTTTGTCCGCAATCACGTTGGACTTCTCAGGAATGTGTGTTGCTACCAGAAAGTGGCTGGAGGCTATCGCCCATTGCCATACTCTCATGGCTTCCTGACATAATGCGTAGGATCTGGTTCTCCCTTGTTTGTTGATATACCATACGACCAACATGTTGACCGAATGGATAGCAACTGCCCTGATGGGAGGGCAGATTGGAATGCTTGCAATGTCAGAAGCATTGCCCTCAGTTCTAGGATATTGACATGTAAATTGGCCTCTAAGGGGGACCAAAGTGCCTTGGACTATCTTTCCCTGAAAATGCCCCCCACCCTATCAGGGATGCGTCAGTGGTCACTACGGCCTTAGGCTGAGGGGGTAAGAAGGGATGACTCCACCACTCCATTTCTGATTTCATCCACCAATTCAGATTCTGCTTGCAATGGTTTGTTATGCGTATTGAGTGGGACATATGATGTGTTAATAGGGAACACTGACATTAGGAGCCATTATAGTATCATCATATGGAGTCTGGCTAGGGGAACTATGGTGATTGTTGTTGCCATTGACCCTAGCAGTTTAAGTACTAAACAAGCTGGGACTTTGGCTTGAGAGAGTATCACCCGAAGCTGAGATTTTAGCCTCTGTAGTCTGTGATGAGGAAGAGTGACAAGACAAGACCTTGTGTCGAATGTTCCTCCTATGAATTCTACGCTTTGAGAAGGTTCTAATTTTGACTTTTCTTTGTGACTGAGATACCCAAGAGCTGTGCCAACTGTAGGGTGTAGTGCAAGGTGAGAAGTAGTAGATGCTTGGTGGGGCAGTAAGGAGCCAATCGTCTAAATATGGAAACACCCAGAATCCTTGCAGTCTCAAGTGAGCTGTTACTGCTGCCATACTTTTGGTGGACACTCTGGGAGCTGTGGAGAGACCAAAGGGCAGCGCTCAGAATTGGTAATGATTGGCACACAACCAGAAGCAGAGATATCTCCTGGAGCGCTCCATATTTATATGGTAATACGCATCTTGGAGGTCTAATCAAGCACATCCATTCATCTTTTTCCAGAAATGGAAGGATTGACTGAACCATGACCATCCAGAATTTGGTTGGTTTGATGAAATTGTTCAGGATGCTGAGGTCTAAAATTGGCCTCCAGTCCCCTGTCTTTTTTGGCACTAAAAAGAACGTTGAATAAAATCCGGATCCTAATTGGTCTGGTGGGACTGTTTGGATGACTCTTGAGCAGCTTTCGAATTTCTTGGGCTGCTACGTCCCTCTAACTGGGTGGAATGTCGGGGATTTGCCCTTGCAGCTTCAGGTAAAGATCAAAGGGAATATGGCAACCTCTGTTAATTATTATCTAAAAAAAAAAAAAGCAAACAGTTGAAGCAAACACACAAACACTGGAAAAATTCCACCAAGATTCCACAACACAACAGGGTATAAAAACCAGTAAAATGCATTCACTGGTTATTATACCCTGCTGTGTTGTGGTATCTTGGTGGAATTTTTACAGCATTTGTGTGTTTGCTTCAATTATCGTCTGCACCCAGGAATCTGATGTTATTGTACGCCAGGCTAGGTGGTGCAGAGAGAATTGTCCCCCGGACTGCTTCCAGAGTAAGCAATCAGGCCGCTCTTCAGGAGCACTGGTAGGGCTGCCCGAAAAATGAATCTCTGGAGCCTTGGCTACACGTGCCCCTCTGCCACGGAGGGGGGGGGGGGGACTCGCCACATGTGTCACGAAAAGGCCCTTGGGATTTCCTGAACCACATCTCTCCACTTCTCTGATTCCTGTTGTAGGATCATTGGAGAGTGGAAAAATGTACGCCCACGGCAGACAGGTTTTTTCCATCCTTTTCACACCTGGCTAAAGTGTCTTTATCCTTTGGACCAAAAAGAGAAGAAGTATCAATGAGAGCATTGATGAAGGAAGACTTGAAAGGGTCCGCAAAGCTGCACAAGAGAATCCAGGCATGATGTCTCAAGACAATGCCTGAACCTGCTGTTCCGGGCTGTCCCTTCGGTAATAAACGCAATCAACCGCATAGATGAATTAGATATTGACTCTAGGGTGGCAAGCTGGAAGATAACATTGTCAATTACCTCCTCAGACATTGCTCCTGCCACAGTTCCTGAGAGTTCCATGATTAGGTCCCTTTGAAGGTGGGTAAAATGTACCAAATAAATCAACAACTGAATGACAAAGGTCATTGAAGCGCAAACCCGCTTCCCTAATCTGTCCAACGTCCGAGACTCTCTGTTTGGAGGATGGACAGCAGGACTCTCCTCTGCAAGTTCCTTCTTTGCGGCTGGTGCCACCACCATAATATCTACTGCCAAGTTTTTGGATCAGTGGTGGTGGTGATCCTCTGTAGGGGAGAGTATTTTGTATGGTCTCTGAGGGATTGGCTCAATGGTGTCAGTGGCCTTCTAAGCACGCTGCACAATGAAACAGGAAAACAGCTAACCGGACCTCTGTAGCTCGAGCAGAATGATGGAAAACAGCTGCAATTTGCAACATACGATGTGCAATAATCCACGTACCAAGACCACTAGGCTAAAAACACAGGTTTATTGGAAGTAACACTCAGAGCTCCACACAGAAATAACAGGTTTAGCGCTTTCATCCGCGTACAGCAGACTTCTTCAGAACCTGTACGGGGATGAAAGCACTAAACCTGTTATTTCTGTGTGGAGCTCTGAGTGTTACTTCCAATAAACCTGTGTTTTTAGCCTAGTGGTCTTGGTACGTGGATTATTGCACATCGTATATTGCAAATTGCAGCTGTTTTCCATCATTCTGCTCGAGCTACAGAGGTCCGGTTAGCTGTTTTCCTGTTTCTTTGGTGTTCGAACGTTTTGGTCATTTCTACGCTGCACAATGAGCTTGACCAACTCATCTGCAGGCGGGGTCACCCAAGAAGTAGAGGGTAGGGCACAGAAAGCTTGAAAGAATACAGATTCCTTAGAGGAAGGGTTGGTGGGCTTCCAGTCACCTCTCTGTTTCAATATCTCTAGCATGTCTCCAAAGAAGACATCTTCAGGGGGTGACCGTGGAGATCCTTCCCCCTCACTGTAATCTGTATCTTTGGTGAGAGATTCGTCAGGTAAATCAACATGCTTCCTCTTGCACGATCTCTTATGGGGTGGCTCATCAGGGGGGAAGGCCTGAGGAGGACTCTGAAGAAAGGGTACCCTGAGGTAGGGTATCTTGCTGCTCTCATGCCCGTTGCCCCAGTGTAGTGGACTGTGTCAGCTGAGATCCAGAGTATGTATGTATGTATATATATATATATATATATATATATATATATATATATATATATATATAAACATTCCCAGCGCCGAAAGAGTCAACTGCTTGCTTGCTGAGGCGAGTGCCCTCTCTATAACCTGGAATGCAGGCCCGCCTAAAGAGGGATGGGAACCCAGAACTGAGAAAGACAACCTCGGAACCAGGGTCACATTCTGCTCCAATGAGCCCACATCCAGGGAAAGAGCTACAAGAGGATTGGGAGCTGTCAAAGCAACTGGAACTGCAGATGATGCCATAGAAATAAATGGGTACCAACAGACCAGTCACAGTCCTATGGGTGGGTCGGCTCCAAGTGAGCCATGATCCACAAGGTTGGGTTTGGAACCATGGTGAGATCCACCAGTGGAACCAAAGAAGCTGGGACCGGGAGGGGCATCGGCATTGAGGGCTCCGACACCTGTTAGTGAGTTGAAAGAGGAATAATAGGTTGGAGTATGTGGAGAAAAACCCTTGGCTCCGGGTGGGAGTGAGGTCCTGGATGGAGTTGGGATACCTCTGGCCGCTAGGAGCTGATCCACAAGTCTGACTACATCAAGCTCCGAAAGGCTCCTGGTGGAACAGGTGGACATCCCCGATGGAGATTCTGGCAGGTCAAAAAATGGATTAAGCTGTTGTCCAACATAGGCGTTGATGGTCCTGGCTATGATCCTTTGGCACCAAATGACCTGAAAGTTGTGGTGGGGAAGGAGTGACCAATTTTGTGGGAGAAACTATTTTTGGTGCTGAGAGGGTCTGTGGTACTGTGGAAGGGGTCGGTACCATGGCAGTTGTTGCAGTTGTCGGTTCTGTAGTCAACGTCGGCACTGTGGAGGGAGTTTTAGGCTCTGCTGCCAAGATGGTTGCCGCTGTCAGTTTGGCAAGTCTAGTCTTGGGTTCGGTCTGAGCCTGGGTTTTGGAAGTCTTCAGTTCCTGTGACAACGTTGAACCAAATGACTCCTTTTTTTTGGTCTCTTTCTTAGGAGGGGTTGATACCTCATCCTAAGATAAAGCCTCCGAGACAGGTGTTTTTAGCAGATGTTTGAAAATTAGTTTGTTTTTACACTCTGCTAAGGTACTGACACTAAAGCCCATACAGAGCTCGCACGAAGGTTAAACCTGCAAGTGTGTTACTCCTAGGCAGTATACACAGGAGAGATGCCCATTGGAATTTGGCATTTTCCTGCCACATTTATCACACTGCTTAAAACCAGTGGTGCTTTTTTGTCAGCCATTATCAACAACTAGAAATGAAACAGCAATTAGAAAAACAGTAAGAAATCTAAACAGTAAGAATCCTATCAAAACACACACACACGCACAGTAAGGAAGGTTTTTTTTTTTTTTTTGTTAATATTAACAAAGGTAGCAACAGTACACCCAAGAGGGTAAAGAAAGGAGGAAAAATACTAACAATGGTACTAAGATTACTAAGCGGTAAGGAGAATGGAGGGGTCTGTACCGGCAATGGTACGAAGAAATACCAACAAGGTAATTAGGGGAAGAACCCACTCATAGAGTAAAGGAAACTATATAACTGTAAAAACGACTATGAAAATTAAGGTTTTAGAGAAAAATTAAAGGTGAAATAGTGAAAGATTTAAAGAGAAAAAAAATAACAGCTTGAGAGCAGGCCTGACGTGTCTTGAATCTTTATGCGGCAAACGAGATTAGGAGAGGAGCACTATGGGTAACCTTAGCTCAACAGTTTCTGGCTGGCACGAGCTTGTTATATTGGCTGAGTCAGTTCCGAGCATGGAACCGAAACCCATCAGTCATGAATGAATGAAAATTGACAACATCAGACAGAACAAACAACATAAACTAAGTGAAAACACCTGTTGCAATGATGCTTAAAAGAGAAGGCAGTGCCCAGAAAGACAAGAGATGACTGCCTCTCATAGAAGATAGAGAATTTTACTAGGATTCAGGACTCTTGGTAATTGCCAGCTGGTGGATTTAATGCATGACAGAAAACGATGGAGTAAAAGCAACAATACATAAAGACCCAAGAGAAGAAATGCTTCATTTTACCAAAGGCTGCTTGAGTATTCGGTTAGAACTGGAAACCTGACTGACTTGCAAGAATTTATGCTTCCTGATACCAAGTGAAGTTTTGCTTTTATTTTGCCTATTCATCACTGTAAATAAAGTATACTGAACTTGACAAGTCTGCCACAAGTGTCTTTTTACCCACTACAAAGTGTAATAGAGAAATACCACCATTTTCAATGGAAGCTTGAATTTTTTAAGACACAAAGTTCCAATACAGATGTCTTCTTCTTTGTTAAATGAGGAGTTATGACATCATATTTTTTGCCTTCAGGGATAAGAATCTGAGGATTTGTTGGCTCAGGATGTCATGTCATTTTGTAGAACTCTTAATCTGAAATTACAGTTTGGGGATGGGGCTGCATCATATGATCAAGATAAATTTATTTATCATAAATCTAAATATCTTCCTCCGATGCACCCCATTGTACATTTGTTTCAGAGCATCATTCTCAAATATCTACATTTTAATAGTTCTGAAACCCGTTTTAAACCCAACAATTTGTCATCCAGTGAAAAACAGGCCATTTCTGATCTACAACAAAACAAGGATATAGTTATTATTTCAGCAGATAAAGGTGGCGCAGTTGTGGTTATGAACTGGTCGGATTATGACAGAGGGGCCAGGAGACAACTATCTGATAGATGTTACTATGCTGAAATGTGTCTAAATCCAACACACAGATTCAAGAAACAGATTGACGAGTTTCTTATTAATGCCAGAGATACTGGCCTCATAGCCACTTCTGTATTTCAACAACTTACCATCCGGGATCCTATTAATCAATATATTTATTTTCTTCCAAAAATCCACAAGGATCCTGTACACCCCCCAGGCAGACCTATTGTTTCTGGTCAGGGCTATCTTACAGAACCACTATCCTTGTTTTTGACCAGACATCTTAAGCCTTTATTGCCGCATGTTCGGTCTCGCTTACAAGATACAACTGAATTCTTACACATTATATCTGATACACAGTTGGAACCTGGTTGGCTGATGTGTACACTTGATGTAAGTTCTCTGTATACTAATATTCCACATGAGGTGGGTTTGGAAGCCTTGACTCATTGACTTAACAAAGCCCATCTATATGAACCAGACTTTAATTCCTTTCTTGTTGGCCTTGCAGAGCATGTCCTTACCAACAACGTCTTTTTTTTATCAAGATATCTGTTTTTGGCAGATTAAAGGGACAGCAATGGGAGCATCTTTTGCTCCCATTTATGCTGACCTTTTCATGGCATATATTGAAGAATATATAATTTACAACAGTAGCCATAATATCTACCTTCCAGAAATTGATATCTGGAGACGTTACTTGGATGATTGCTGGATGGTGTTGAGGGCCGATGTTGAATATTTAACTGAATTCGTCTCATATCTAAATGACAACATATGGGGTTTAAAGTTCACTGTCAATTATCATCTTGGCACAATAACTTTTCTTGATGTGTTAATAACAAGACAATCAGATGATACTCTAAGCACACAGGTTTTCAGGAAATATCCTGAATACAACACGGTCCTTCACGCATCCAGCTTTCATCCTCCACATATTGCCAAAAATATACCCAAATCACAGTTTATACGTGTGAGGCGCATCTGTTCCAAGGAGGATACCTTTCAAGAACACAGATGTGATCTAACAGATTTCGAGCAAGGGGATATTCTATGGGACATGTTCTGTGGGCCAGCAATTGGGCTAATACCTTATCTACGCAGGACTTGTTAACCTATAAGCTTAGGGATCAGAGGACCACGCAGCCGATCAGGTTCTTAACAACATATGCTAGGAATTAAGATGTACTAATCAATAGTGTCCAGAGGAATTGGAATATTTTATTAAGTCTACCAGAATTATCAGACATATTACCGGATAGATGTTCATTCTCATTCCGTAAAGGAAAGAATTTAGCATCATGTTTTAATCATTACAAACACACACATCATGCGAGTAATGTAGAGTTTTCACAAACTACCATGACTGGGGAACCTCTAGTTGGGTGTTTCCCCTGTGCTCATTGCAGTAACTGTGACAAAATACCAAATCTAAAGAATTCACTAGCAGGAATTGCTCAAGGGTTTATGACATTCCATTCTTTGCAAATTGTAGCAGTGAATGGTTTGTTTATTTGGCCATATGTATTTGTGGCTCTTTTTATGTTGGCCAGACATCTCGTCCTTTAAGACTACGCATTTCTGAACATGTGAGCAATATTAAAAACAAGAAAATCAATAATGCTTTGTATAAACACACTCTGAAACATCATACTGCTAAATTTTCTTTTATTGTGATTGATTTGGTTAAGGGTATTAAATTTAATAAAACAGGATGGCACTCAATGTTAGATACTAAAGAAAAGAAATGGATTACTAATCTAGGTGCTCTTTTTTCACCTGGACTAAATGAGCAATTTTAAGTGAACCAATGGGATGAGTTCATGATACTATTTAAGTAACTTCAGTTGATTTGTGTTTTTTGTCACTGAAGAAGGCTGTGCTTTTTGCCAGCCAAAACCGGTCTGAGTAATTTTGATGTTACTATTACCAATCCATTAATAAAGGATTTTATCGGATCTACATTTGGTTGCTGGCTTCGTTTTGTGGTGTGGATAAAAAGATGAGACCACAATAAATGATTTCAAAACTTTTCCCAACTTTAATGTGACCTATAACCTGTACAATTCAACTGAAAAACAAACAAATCTGTTAGGGAAAAATACAAAAAATAAAAAACTTACAATATGCTGGTTGCATAAGTGTGCACACCTTAAACTAATACTTTGTTGTGTATGTGCACCCTTAAACTAATACTTTGCTGAAGCACCTTTTGATTTAATTACAGCATTCAGTCTTCTTGAGTAGGATCAGATTTGGAGCGCTTCTGCAAGGAAGAATGGGCAAATATTGCCAAGTCAAGATGTGCCATGCTGATAGACTCCTACCCAAGAAGACTGAATGCTGTAATTAAATCAAAAGGTGCTTCAACAAAGTATTAGTTTAAGGGTATGCATACACAACAAAGTATTAGTTTAAGGGTGGGCACACTTATGCAACCAGAGTATTGTACATTTTTTATTTTTTACATTTTTCCCCCAACAGATTTGTTTGTTTTCCAATTGAATTGTACAGGTTATAGGTCACATTCAAGGTGGGAAAAGTTCTGAAAAGATTTATTGTGGTCTCATTTTTTTATATCACAAAAACCTGGCATTTTAACAGAGGCGTATACACTTTTTATATCCACTGTACATACTCACCTTAACTCTGCATATGTGTTGTTTGTTTTTACCCTTCCTTAGCTGATGCGTCTCACATCCGACCTTGGATCCATCCTTGGTCACTCAACAGACTTTAGGCTCCATAGCTCAAGCTCCTCCCCTTAAGTCATAATCCCCCAACTTCTCAAGAGATACCTCACATTGAGTTTGCTCTCTATTTAGTTGATCACAATGTAAAAATGTAAAATCAGGCAACAGTAATCTGTGAATTAAAGGATATAGAAGGTGAACGCGTGGAAGAGCAGAGGGAAGAACCAGATAAGAACTCTGCAGCCCACATAGCAGAAACTAATCAGGAATAGCCCTGAGGTCATACCAGGAACCAGATGAAAAGGAAAGGGGGGGCTGCTGGGTGTGGAAAGATGAGGAAGGATAAAAACAGACAACACAGATGCAGAATTATGGTGAGTACATAACTATAATATCTAATAATTAACTGAGTGGTCTTCAAGGAAGGATATTATGAAGTACAGTGGAGCCAAAGGCTGCCCTACTTCTAGATACAATGTCTAATTTGTAATGAGCTATACAGGTATGAGCAATGGACCATGCAACTGCTGCACAGATATCTATAGATATTTCAGACCAAAAGGCAGAGGATGTGGCTATAGACCTGATGGAGTGTGCTTTAGGATATTTGGATAAGGACAGACCTTTGCATTACCTTTATTTACAGGAGCAATCAGTGAGCCATCTGGCTAGAGTCACTTTTGTCACTGCTGTGCCTAATTTAACTATGAAAAAGGATACAAATAGCTGCTCCGATTTCCTTAAATCTTTAGTTCTGTGAATGTAAAATCTCAGCCGTCTATGAATATCCAGCAGATGAAACGTGTTCTCCCTTGTTTGAAAATTTTGGAAAGACTGGTAGATTAAATGACTGGTTGAGATTAGCTTTTCTTACACCACCTTGGGTAGAAAGAACAGTTAGTCTGAAGTGAAACTCTGTCCTTGTGAGAAATCAAGTAAGGTGGTTGAGAATAAACTGCTTGGAGTTTGAATACCCATCTAGCAAAAATTTCATCTCTGTCTCTGCTGAAGGTTCGGGGGGGGGGGCTGATCGAGGACCTCAAGAACTACTGTAAGGACCCATGGAGGTACAGGATCTTTAATTGAGGGCTAAAGCAGCAAGGCACTCTTAAGAAAGGCTCTGCACAATTTTAAGGAAGCTAAGGATGAATGATCTACATTCAAGTAGAAATCTGAAACAGCAGCCAGTTGCACCTTGACAGTCAAATAACTAGCTCCCTCATTGAAAACGGAGGCTAGAAAAATCAAGAATAGCTGGGAATGGTGAGGAAGAGAGGTCCAAGTTTCTCTGAAGGGCACCAACAGAGAACGTTTCCATTTACTTTTACAAAGTTTCTTGGTACAGGCTTTTTGGGATGACATAAGAATGTGGCGAACAGGAGGGGAAAGCCTGGAAATTCTAGCCATCACCGGAAGAGGAGAAAACAGTTTGAGTGACAGTACGTCCAGGTGAAGCAGCCTGGATAAATGAGACAGGAGGTCCTGAACAGGATCCAATACCCAGGGAGGGTGAAGATGATGAGGCCATAGGAAGGGGAACGATACTCAGTGAGGCCAGAATAGGGCAATATGGATCACCTTGCTCTTCCATTGGAAAGCTTTCTAAATAAACTTGGGGATAAGAGGAGTGGCAGGAAAGGTGTATAACAGACCAGAGGGCCAGTCGTGAACTAGAGTGTTTCTAGGTCACTCCTCCTCTGTAGGCATCACTGCACTTGGTATTGAGAGGAGATGCACAGAGGTTGCAGCACTGCTGACCCTATAGGCAAAAAATCATGACCATCATTAAATGGCTGAGAGGCTACTCGTGAAGGAGTAAAATGGACCTGCTCAGTTTGTCTGCAAGCATGCTGGTTTTCTCCAGAATACGAGTTGTCAAGAAATAATAGTCAGATAAGTTCACCCACTGCCAAGCTTTCATTGCCGCCCTGCAAAAGTGGGTAAGATTAGGTACCCCGTTGTTTGCTGATGTACCAGACCAGACATGTTGTCTGTTTGAATTGTAACCATCTCTACAGGGAGAACATATTGAAATGTCTGCAATGCATATAGGACTGCTTTCATTTCTAGGACACTGATGTGAAGACTGGCCTCTGCCTGGGACTATAGCCTTTGGACTATCTTTTGCAAATAATGCCCCACCCCCAACCCAAGTGGGAGGAATCTGTAGGCACTGTGGCCTTGGGAGAAGGAAAAACGAAAGGGCAACCCTGGGAAACTTCCTCTGCATGAATCCACCATGCTATATGTATTTTGCAAACACTTGTGATGTAAATGGGAGTCTTCACTGGCTGACGTCATGTTGACCACTGTACCGTTAAGGTCCACTGTAGTGTTTTCATGTGGAATTGCACCAAAGGAACTAGAAATGTGGAGGCTGCTACTGAGCCTTACAGTTGGGGGATTAACTTGACTGGAGATGAACTAAGAGTAAGGATGTTTAATGCCTGTTTCCTTAGGGTCTAGATCTTGACTGAGGTAGGCTTGCCACCTGTGATTTGGTATCTAGACAAGCTCCAATGAACTCCAGAGTTTCTGTTGGGCAAAGCTGAGACTTGGAGTGGTTTATCATGATGCCCAGCTTGGAACAGAGATGAAGCAAGTGATCCCTGGCTTGAATTAGTAGAGGCTTGGTGGAAGCAGATAGGAGCCAGTTGTCTAGCTATAGAAACACCTGGAATCCTTGCAGACTTAGGTGAGGTGCAACCACTGTCATACACTTGGGGGGGGGGGGGGCTGTAGAGATCAAAGAGCAGTGCTCTGAACTTGTACTAACTGGCTCCCAGCCAGAAGTGTAGGTATCTCCTGCAGCACCAGTGTATTTTGATATGATAGTACGCATCCTGGAGATCTACACAGCACATTCAATTATCCTACCTTAAAAGAGGCAGAATGGGCTAATTTTGACCATCTGGAACTCTGAGTGTTTCGTAAACTGACAAACTGCTGAGATCCAAAACTGATCTGAGGGTTCTGGTCTTTTTTGACACCAAAAAGCATCTCAAATAAGTTCTGGATCCTTGTTGGTCTGGTGGGACCAACTGGATGACTTTTTTCTAGCAGCTTTTGTATTTCTGTAGCTGCAGCGTTTTTCCTGACTGGGTGTAACATCAGGAATTTTTCTGTTACATTTTAGAGGAAATGTGAAAATGGTATAAAATAACCTCTGGATATAATATTCTGCACCCAAGCAT
Source organism: Protopterus annectens (assembly GCF_019279795.1). Classification (NCBI taxonomy): domain Eukaryota; kingdom Metazoa; phylum Chordata; order Ceratodontiformes; family Protopteridae; genus Protopterus; species Protopterus annectens. The sequence continues at coordinate 137,617,403 of NC_056735.1, forward strand.
CTTTGATAATGGCAATCCAGGCTTATGGGTGCAGGGATAGGTGTCCTCCGACTGCCTCCAGAGTGCAGCAGTACAGTAACCCCTTCAAGGATGCTGACTGATAGGGCTTGTCCAAGAAGGAACCTCTGAAGCCCCAATGTTGCAGGCTACCTCTGCCATTAGGACGGCATCTTGCAATAGAATTTCTCCCTCTGCTGCGAGGAGACGTTTCTACATAGGAGTTTTGGGAAGAACCTTGTGACTTTCTGAACTACAATTTTCTATCCCCTCTCTGGTTTTGGGAAAAGGTCTTCGAGTAGAAAAAGAGATTCCCATGGCAGAAAGGGTCTTCCCATCTTGCTCGTTCCTGAAGAAAGTCGCTTTCATCTTGGGGCTAAATAAGGTGGCTTTATCAAAAGGGGCATTGATGAATGAAGATTTCCTGGACTCTGCAAAGTCACAGAGGCGCATCCAGGCATGCCTTCTAACGTTAAGCTTGAACTAGCCACTCTAGTAGCTCCCTTTGAATCATGAGAGATCAATGTCATGGAAGCACTTCAAAAGGACTGGAGGGTGGCCAGCTGCAATGAAAGTGGTTTCTTATCCTCCACAGAAATGGACCTGGACAGGGTACCAGAGAACTGTTTCACTAATTCCCTGTAAAATTTCATAACATGTGCCACACAATTCACAGACTTGAGGGCAAAAGTCACTGACACATAGACATGCTTTCCAAACCTGTCCAAAGCCCTACATTTTCTATTAGAAGGATGAAGAATCTAACTCTAGTCCTCTAGCTCTTTCCCAGTGGCTGCTACAACCACCATAGCATACACAGGGGTACCCTTATTCCAATAAGCCCTATCTTTAGCTACAACACAATACTTCTCCAGACATTTAGGGATGGGCTCCATGACATCTGTATCCTTCCAAGCCTGGTCAGAGATGAGGTCTAACATCTCATCTGCCAGTGGGGGAGACTACACAAGTTATAGCTGAACAGGTCCCAAAAGCCTCAAGAAACACTGGCTCCTCTTGAAGATGGGAGGGGCTGATAAGACCAACCTCCTTTCTGTTTCAGAAGTTTGAGAAGATCTCTGAATGAAACTTCCTCAAGGGGTGATCTGGGGGACCCCTCCCCCTTCACTGAAGTCATTATCTTCAGTTAATGACTCTTTTGGAGAGTTGAGGTGCCACCTTTTGCATGTCTGCTTCAAAGGTGGGAGGTTCCAGAGAGGAGATGGAAGTGCCAGCTGTGTCTTGAAAGAGGACAGTCTCAAGGCTTTACCTGAGTGTCTGTCCCAGTATAGTGTGGTCCTGAGGAGGGGATAAGGATATCTTTTCCATCGAAGAGGATAAAGCTCTCTCTCTCGCTCTACTACTTCGGAAGTTAAAGCCATGGGGGATTCTCTGTCCTGCTCTCATCTGATCTGAAGAAGCCTGTGAGGGCTGAAATTCGATTACCACAGCTCCACACTCTCAAGGCTGTCCAGTGCCGAAGCTCCAAGAGGAAGCCACGGAAGTCTATCCCAACCCACCGGACCTGACACTGATGCTACAGCCTCAAGGTCCTTCTGGATCTGACAAGATCATCTTGGGTCAGAGTAAGTGTCAGAGTTGAAGAAAGGCAAGTCTTCAGAACCGACACAGACACAACATGAAATCTCATGTCCGAAAACTCCAAAACCACTGAACAGATCAGAGTAGGAGCTAAAGCCTGGGGTTGAGTGGTGGAGATATTTATGGATCCGATAGGAGACAGACCCAGTAAAACACCAAACTGAATCTAGGATCTTTCTGAGAAATTTGCTCATCATGCTGTCCAGATCTGCTTCTGACAGGCACCTAGATGACCTAAAGAAAGATGAAGTTGATGGTGGATGGGAAGCTCTCCGAGGTGCATCTTGTAATAAAGGGGGAATGTAGACTCAAAGACATGGATTCAAGAGAAAACATTGTGATTTAGAGCTAGATCTAGTCGGATCCAGATGAAAAAATATTATGCCTCCACTGTAGAAAAAGACCCTTTCTGTGCATACAAAGACCTAAATGGAAGATTTTAACAATCTTCTGTTTCTGACCTTTACACTTAACCTTTGGAGGCACTAACTTTCTGGTAAAGAGTACTGAGCTAAAGCTTAAAATCTTTTTGCAATTATGTATATACATAAACCAATTTAATGACTTTCCCTTTAGGCTGGAAAGTGGTGACTCTGTATCAACTGTTGCATATAAAGGTATAAAGTCCTTTTTATTTTTTAACGTGGTAGGTGGATACTGTTTATCAAGTACCACAAATAAATAGGAAACGCGTGGTCTGTAAACATGTACTACATAGGAAGAAACAGTAGAGAATGCTTGTTCTAACTTGGATGTTATGCGACTTCCTCTCAACCTTGACCTACTCTACTATATACCAAGTGTAATCTAATAATGTTTCCATTCTATTACTAATGAATCAATATACCTGTTCATTTCTGTATATTATTATTATTGCCTTTGTATTTGGGTCCTTGCTTAAAATTGGTCCAAGCCATTCTACCTAGTTATCAAATATATTGGCAAGTAAACAAAATTAAAGCTGCCCACCAACAAAAAAAGTGTTTGGACAGATGAACACCTTAGGAAATGCCAGACTTGGTCTGGTGAAACAGTGCTTTCCTAAAACTAAATTTGTACATGGTTTGGCAAACTATGAAGCACAGATAAAACAGAAAAAACAAAAGTCCCAAAACAACTGTAGCAAAACCATTTTTAAGAAATATGCTTACAGAACAGAATTTATGTAATGGGGTATACCAATTAGAGGTTTAAAAATTGAATACCAGTTAGTGGACCATAAAGACTGACTGCACTAACTCCAATGATAACTTTTTCACATGTTCGGTAAGTTGTAGCTATAGTACCAGCAGGATCTGCAAGTCTACCATTCAGTAAACACATCTATTCTATTAAAATAATATTATAGTGAAGACAATACAGAGCTAGTTTGGGAGAAGGAGTGCTTTAGCTGTGGTAGTCTGGCACAAATCTGTCACAAATTGTTTTGCCCAGTAAAACAAGCCATGTGTTTTATTAATTTTAATATAATTTCTTTGCTATTGAAATCAATTGAAATGAAACGAAGAAGTAGAAGCCATTCTAGACTTCTGTCTGGCAAATGGCTTGCTAGTAGTCAACACATGGTTCAGAAAGACAGGCACAAGATCACATACAACAGTAGTCAACATGCAACTCAGGTAGACTTCCTCCTAGTAAGGAAAAGGCACTGGGGCACAATCCATGATTGCAAAGTCATCCCCAGTGAAACAGTCGACTCACAGCATAAACCACTAGTTGCCACAATCAGCTGCAAGCAGTGGTCAGAGAAGGCTCTAAAGTCAATAGAGACCAGGCTGAAGACCTGGAAGTTGACTGGAGAGAAAGTACAACAGTTCAAGGAATTACTCAGGGCTCTAGCACCCCAAGAAGAGGAGGAAATAGGTGGAGTTGAAGAAGAATGGCAGCACCTAAAAACAGCATGTGTTAGGAGTACAGAAAAGATATGTGGCCGAGCCAGATATAGAAATAAGGTACATAAGGAAAGCTGGTGGCGGAATGCAGAAGTCCAGGAAATCATGAAAAGAAAAAAGGAGTGCAGGAAGAAGTGGGAGGCAGAAAAGACTGACCAGGTTAGGAAGGACTACTAGTTGGCTAACAAAGAAGTTAAAAAGAAGTTGCAATAGCAAAGAATAGGGCATCAGAGGCACTGTACCAACTTCTAGAAAGTGACACAGTAAAGGGCACAAAGAAACTATATCAGGTAGCAAGGCAAAGACAGAAAGATGAAGCTAGTCAAACACCCTTCATAAGGGATGCCAGCAACAACCTACTCACCAGCCCAGAGGACATCAAAGGCAAACGGAAGGAGTAATTACAGCAGCTTCTGAATGAAGAAAAGAAAGAAAAAGAGCAGCAGGTTGAGGTCACAGCAGATATGATAAAGATGCTGGGTGAGATGGGGGAGAAATGGCTCCTGAGGGTACTAATAGCAGTGGGGACAGCCACAACTGTGGGCAGTACAGAGGCATCAAACTCATATCACATTGTATGAAAGTTCTGGACAGGGTGATTGACAAACGGATACGCAGAGTAGTAGAATGTAAGATGGGAGATGAGCAGCTTGGATTCAGATCAGGACGCAGCACAATTGACCCGATGTTTGCATTGAGACCACTGAGAGAGATACTTAAGAAGAAGCTAGAGATGAGGAGAGAGTCCAACTGGGCATTCCCAGACTTGGAGAAAGCATATGACAAGGTCCCAAGAAAGCTGATCTGGGAAGTACTGTAGTGGTTTGAAGTCCCAGAAACATTGGTAGAATTAGTGCAGGCTATGTACAAAGACCCAATGACTCAAGTACGAACAGTGTTTGGCCTCACAGAGGGGTTCCCAAGTAGATATGGGTGTACATCAGGGTTCAGCTGTTCATACTACTGATAGACTACATTAGCAAACAGGTTGGAGGGGACGGATGAACAAAGCTGCTGTATGCAGACGATGTAGCAGTACAGGCAGACTCTGAGCTAGAACTTCAGCAAAGGATAGGAGAATGGAATGCAAATCTGAAGGCACATGGGATGAAACTAAGCACAGATAAGATGGCAGTAATGGCAGCAAATTGGGGAGATTAGAAGAAGCTGAGAATAAAGATAGAAGGGAAGACAGTGGAACAGGTAAACAGCTTCAAGTATCTGGGAGGAGTAGTTGAGAAAAGTAGTCTGAATGAAGAGGTCAAAGATAGAATCAGAGGGGCTGCAGCCAAATGGCATAGAGCATCAGGTGTAGTCTATGACAGGAGAATGCCAAAGAAGCTGAAAGGTAAGGTGTACAAGACAGTGGTGCAACCAGTACTACTGTATGGTACAGAAACCTGGGCAGTAAAGGCAGAACAGTTGAAGAAGCTAAAGGTGACGGAAATTAAGTACCTGAGAAAGGTGATAGACTGCACACTAGGGGACAGACAAAGAAATGAGGACATAAGAGCAGAAGCCAAAGTAGCTCCAATTGCAGAAAAGATAAAAGAGAACAGATTACGGTGGTTTGGGCACGTGTAGAAAAGCAGAAGACAATCTGATGAGGAATATTTAGGACAGACAGGAAGAAGGTAAGAGGAAGTGAGGACATCCAGCAAAGAGGTGGATTGATTGTGTGAAAGAAGATCTGGAACAGTCAGGCATGAGTGCTGAAGACGGCAGGAGTGTGGCACTAAATCGAGAGAGTTGGCGACAGTTAACATGATACCCCAACCCCATGTAGAAAAATGGGAAAAAGGGGGCCGATGATTATGATGATGACAATGATACATAATTGCTTTGCTATTGAAATCAAATTTTAAATGCTGATCAAGGGAAACATTGCAAAGCTCAGCAAAAGAACAATTTCCATCTTACCAGTATGACTTGATGTTTAGACAACAGTCGGAAAGTACAGTTCTCTGATTCATTCACAAGTTTACAGATAAAAATCACAAAATCATTCTTGGAGATATTTAGTACAAGGCCAGTGCACATAAAAGCTCAAATGAAGGTTGCTGGCGACAATTGCTGAGTAAAAAATTGCTGAATTACCTGCATACTGGACTTTGCTGGAAGGGCCATTACATAAATTCATGTTATTAACCAAAAAAGTGAAAAAACAGGGAACCCAACAACTCTCTGTGGACACCTGCAGGACCGTAGACAAGAGATGAGCCTGTGTTTTTTTTATTTCACTAACTCTGTTCTGTAAGTATTTGAAGAAAGAATAGTTGTGTAAAATCTTACCATAACCACAGATGTCTTTCTCTTCCATGTTGCAGTATTCATATCCTTTGTGTTATCCACTGCTTAGCTACCCGAACATCCGGTCTGTATACTTAAGCATTAGTCACTGCAAGGTATGTGGGACATCAGATGTTGGCCATAGAGTGCGTGGGCCATAAAAGTGGCATCTGCATGCACCTTTCCTCAAAACTGAATGCCCCAGTCGCACCCCAGTCCCAGGATAGCCACAGAGGTAATTTTTAAAAAACCTTTTAAGTGTAATAGGAAAGAGCAGAACATAAAAAAAATATTAGAGAATAATAATGGTAATAAAACAGTTTATAAAGGACAAGTGGGCACTTATAAATGTGGTCGTTGCTCTCAGTGCCCATCTATTTACAAAGGAGAGACTGTATACTTGATGAGTAAGAACAAACTGATTAATAGTAAATGTTTTGCTAATTGTAATACAAATGGTTTAGTATATTTAGCACTGTGCGACAAATGTGCATCATTTTATATAGGAAAAACAGAAAAAAAGTTAAAAAATAGAGTGTACAAACATAATTATGATAGAAGGCATGATTGTGCTAATAACGCACTTTATAAGCACAAACTGAGTTGTCCAGATGCTAGTTATCAATTCTTTGTGCTGGAAGTTGTACCTAAAGATATTAGAGGGGGCCTATGGGAGACTCGACTAGAGTCTAGAGAATTATTTTGGCAATTGACTTTAGAAGCCACTAAGCCACCCGGTTTAAATGAAGCAGTCTCCCTGGCCTCTATTTTAAAACTAACAGCAGCAAAGCTCTAATACCAGTGTCATTTTCTGTTTAACCACTAGATGTCATATAAGGAAAATATTTGTGAATGAAACAGCTGCGTGAATTTTACTGGTTTTATTAAGACTGCTCATTTTTTTATATAATTTTCTTGAGAAAATACATATTATTTAAACACCTTTTATGTGTTATCGACAATTATTCAGGTATAGGATTCTATTTTATTTTTTAAGCTATGGTTTAAGTGTATTATATAACGTGTTACCTTCTTATACTGGTTGTCTAGCTTTTTAAAAGCAGACTGATGTTTTTTAAACCTGACTGGTTGACCTAAACTGTTTCCAGTATAAATAGAACTGATTCAAAGTATGCATTCATCTGATAAAGTCTCTATGTGGACGAAAACGCATTTTAACTAATAAGTGTTAATATTTATTTATTTTTATTTATTTCTAGTTTGATTACCGGGGAAGTCCACTGGGCCAGAACGTGCCCATTTTCAGTGGAGGCCCGGGTAGAAAAGCTCCATAAGCAATATGGATACAATCTACGTTACATAGTCTTGAAGGTAAAAAATACATGTATAAATGCATTCATACAATGAGTAAAAAAAAAAAAAGCAAATGCATACAGTTTACATAAAAAAAACATCATTAAGGAAAGTAGATAAATTAGAAGTTATGTACCTACCATAACATTCCATGTTAGTTGTCTTCTTCTCGCCTTCTTTCTTGCTGGATGGGTTCGGAGCCGATCCTCTGCTCCGACTCAGCCACTCTAAAAGCTCGAGAGCTAGTTCCACCGGCTCGAGGCTCCCCTATATCCCACAATGCTAGGCGGTAACTCCTCAGATCTCGTTTGATAGCTAAGCCCAGCAAGGAAATTCCATAAGGAACAAAAACAAACTCCTCTAGGTCTGTCCAGGCTAGGGGGAAGGAGGGTGGGATGCAAGAAAGAAGGCGAGAAGAAGACAACTAACATGGAACGTTATGGTAGGTACATAACTTCTAAATGTTAAGTTGTCTATCTCGCCTTCATTCTTGCTGGATGGGACCGCGTCCCTAGCACCTTGTCCAGGGTGGCCTATCAGAACAGACTCTTGAGTACAGTGGAACCAAAGTTGGCTCGGTCCCTGGAGGCCAAGTCCAACTTATAATGAGAAATGAAGGTATGGGGAGAAGCCCAAGTAGCTGCAGAACAAATCGAATCAATAGGCAGCCTATCTTGGAAAGCTATGGATGTGGCTAAAGCTCTAGTTGAATGAGCTCTGGGTTTGGATGGCAACTGTTGATGTCTGATCTCATACACAAGGGTAATTAACGAAGTAAGTCATCTAGAGAGAGATACTTTAGAAACTGGAAGGCCCATTCTACCTTCTGCATAAGAAACAAACAGTTGATCAGACTTCCTGAATTGTATGGTCCTGTCTAAATAGTACCTAAGTTGGCGATGAACATCTAAGGAATGTAACTTTTGTTCTGACCTGTTCGAATAATTAGGGAAGAACACAGGAAGGTCAATGGTTTGATTCAAATTTGCCAGTGAAGCTACCTTAGGCAAAAAGGACGGGTTAGTATGTAAGGACACCCTATCCTTATGAAACACAAGGTAAGGGGGTCGACTACACAGAGCATGGAGTTCACAGACTCTTCTAGCTGAAGTGATAGCTACTAAAAAGAGTGTTTTCCAAGATAGTAACTTCATTGAACATGAAGCCGCAGGTTCAAAGGGGGGAAGAATTAAGGACGCTAGAGCCAAATTGAGATCCCATAGAGGAGGAGGATCCCTGATAGGTGGTTTGAGGAGAAAAACTCCCTTTAAAAAGGCTTTGCAGAGTTTGTGAGACATAATGGAGGACTCTGAGACTCCAACATGAAAGTTTGAAATTGCTGCCAATTGAACTTTGATGGTAGACGGAGACGAACCTGAGTGGAAAAGTTTGGCTAGAAAGTCTAAAACCGATTGAATGGAAGCAGTGAAAGGATCTATATTCTTTGACTACGCCCAACAGGAAAAACGTTTCCACTTACCATGCTTCCGAGTGGAAGATTTATGAGAGGCTATCAAAATATCTCAAACTGAGTGAGATATTAGAGGAAGCCTGGCTAGAGTTGGAATTGGAGGAACCACGCTGTGAGGTTCAGAAAGGGGAGGGAGTGGTGCAACTGACCCGACTGATGGGTCAAGAGGTCTGAAACTGGGTCCAGATGCCAAGGTTGCTCCAACAGATAACGGTGGAGAAATGGGAACCAAACCTGTCGAGGCCAGTAAGGGGCAATGAAGATCATGGAAGCTTTCTGTGCGATGGCTTTCTGTATTAGCTGAGATATCAGTGGGAAGGGAGGAAAAGCATACAGAAGTCCCCGGGGCCAATCGTGTACTAGAGCGTCTCTGCTGGGGTGGCCTGGTTGGGGAAAGAGGGTGAAAAAATCGTCGCACTTGCTGTTTTGGGAAGTAGTGAAAAGGTCGCAGCAAGGCCGGCCCCACTTTCGAAAAACTTTCTCCAACACTGAATTCTTCAGAGACCACTCGTGAGGCATGAGAATAGCTCTGCTCAGTTTGTCTGCAATCACATTGGACTTCCCGGAATGTGCTGCTAACAGAAACCGCTGAGAAGAAATCGCCCATTGCCACAGTCTGAGTGCCTCTCGACATAGGGGGTAAGATCTGGTTCCACCTTGTTTGTTGATGTACCACACTACAGACATATTGTCTGTCTGAATTGCTATAGTTCCCTTGGGAAGAGAGTCTTGTAAGGCTTGCAACGCTAGAAGCACTGCTCTCATCTCTAGGACATTTATGTGCAAGTGGCACTCGAAAGGTTGCCACATGCCTTGGACCGTCCTGCCCTGGTAATGCCCCCCCCACCCAATCAGGGAGGCGTCCGCGTTGTCACTGTAGCAACCGGAGGGGAAGGGACGAAAGGTCTCCCTAGGTGGAGCTGGGGAGATGTGATCCACCAAGAGAGATGACTCTTGCACGATTGAGTTATCCGAACAGGATGGGACATTGGAAGTCATTGGAAAGACCATTGTGTGAAGAGCATCCATTGTAAAATTCTCATATGGAAGTGGGCTAAAGGTAGAAGAGGGATGGCTGCCGCCATAATCCCTAAGACCTTCAGGATCAGTCTGGCTTTGACTTTGTTGCTCTGTAATACCAAAGAGACCAGTCTGTGTATGTCTGCTATTCTCTGCTCTCTGAGTCTGGCTGACATGTTAATTGTGTCTAGATTTGCGCCTATGAAGGTAATAACACGACAAGGCGACAAGACAGACTTTTCGTAATTTATTGAAATGCCTAGTGTTTGACATGTGTGAGAGGTGTAGTCTCTGGAAAGAAGCAAAAGATGCTTGGTGGGGGCTGTAAGGAGCCAGTCGTCTAAATATGGAAACACCTGGAATCCTTGTCGTCTCAGATGAGAGGCGACCACTGTCATGCATTTGGTAAACACTCGGGGGGGCAGTAGTGAGACCAAAGGGCAGGGCCCTGAATTGGAAATGACTGGTTCCCAGCCTGAAGCGGAGGAATCTCCTGGAGTGTCGACTCATTTTAATATGATAGTACGCATCCTGGAGATCTATTGAGCAAATCCAGTTGTCCCGCCCCAAAAGGGGTAGAATGGACTGCAGCGTGACCATCCGGAACTTTGTTTTTTTGACAAACTTGTTCAAGTTGCTGAGATCCAAAATGGGTCTCCAGTCCCCTGTTTTCTTTGGAACCAAAAAGAATTTGGAGTAGATTCCGGATCCTTGTTGGTCTGCTGGAACTGGTTGAATGGCTCTTTTTGCAAGCAGCTTTGAAATTTCTAGAGCTGCTCACTCCCTTTGACTGGGTGGAACGTCTGGAAGGGATTTTTTGGATTGCTTCGGAATGAAAAGGAATGGGATTCTGTAGCCTTCGGAAATGATAGACTGTACCCACTTGTCTTGAGTTAGGGATAGCCAGGCTTCTGGGTACAGAGATAATCTTCCCCCGACTGCCTCCGAAGGTGGACAGTCGGGCAACACCTCAGGGATGCTGGAAGGGCTTGTCGGAAAAGGTTTCTCGACTGCCCTGATTCTGCGGGCCCCCTCTGCCTCTAGGACGGCGTCTACCATTATTGTTCCCCCCTCTGCCTCTAGAGGGGAATCGACTCTGTGCGTCAGGCAAATCTCCCTGAGATTGTTTGCGGAACCACATCTTTCCCCCTTTCTGGCCCTTGAGCTAAGGCCTAGAAGGAGTAGAAAAACGGACTCAGACGGCAGAGAGAGTTTTGCCATCAGTCTCGCACCTAGTCAGGGTTTCCTTCACTTGAGGACCAAAGAGGGATGATCCATCAAAAGGGGAATTAGTGAAGGACGCCTTGAAAGGGTCCGCAAAGTTACATAGCCGCATCCAGGCGTGCCGACGCAAGGCTACACCTGTACCTGCCGCTCTACTCGCTCCATCCGCCGCATATGAAAGGAGGCGCATGGAGGAGTTAGTTATAGAATTAAGGGTCGCCAGCTGAGAGTTCATCCTATCCTGAAAACCTGCAGCTGTTGGGTCCTTTAACATTTCGCTCACTTCCTTGAGCAGATCCCTCTGAAGACGAGTGAAATGACACAGGTAATTCAGCGAGCGCATAGTAAAGGTCGCTGATGAGAACATCCGCTTCCCGTACCTGTCCACAGACCTGGACTCCTTGTTAGGAGGATGAACAGGCACCGAAGGATCAGCTAACTCCTTCTTGGTGGCCGCAGCCACCACCATAGCATCAACAGAGACGCCTTTGGTTTAAAATTCTTTGTCCTTGGGGGCAGTGATGAATTTTGATGGTCTCATGGGGTTGGGTTCCAGAGTCAGGAGCCGTCCAGGCCTTCTTTGACACCACTTGCATGAGGAGTCAAAGGGAGGGGACACCCAGGAGGTGGAAGGGCGAAAGCCAAACGCCTCAAGATACACCGATTCATCCTCTGAAGGGTTGAGGGCTGGCCAATTCCCCCTCTGTTTTAAGATTTCGAGGATGTCTGCAAAGGAGACATCTTCAGAGGGGGAACGAGGGGAACCTTCAGAATCCTCTAAATCAGTGTCAGAGGTGACAGACTCAGGGGAGTCAATGTGCTTCCTCTTGCACTACTTCTTCCTAGGGGGCTCTCCCACGGGGTCAGGAGAGGCCTCGGAAGAGGAGGAGATCCCCACTGGGGGTACTTGAGGAGCTGGCTCTCTACGGTCCGGGATGAGAGAGTGAGCAGAAATCACCGGAGGCACCGTGCAGGGAGGGGCAGAAGGAGCAGACTGTGGAGTTGAACCTGGTTCTAACATGCTCCTCATGACCTCGAAGGCACCCCTGTCAGGCAGAGCCAGAGGTCTCCGCTCCGAAAAGCTGGAAACCTCCCCCGGCACCGACAGTGATGGCTCCGAGGCCGATGTCGGAGCCGAACTCACCAGCGCCGAAGCACCGAGAGAGAGAGCAGGGTCGGACAAGGGTCCGATGCCACTCGCCCCCTCGGAGCCGATGAGGGAAGTCCGGCGCCGAGATTCTTCCAAGGAAGACATCGGAGCAGACGACGGCACCGAAGACAAAGGTATCGGTTCCGTCGCCACCACAGTCTTGGGTCCGAGCCGCCCCGGCTCCGAACTCAGAAGAGTCAGAGGAGGAACATTTTGAGTAATGGGAATAGTCCTCGACTGTTGAGTCGGACTTTGAAGCATCTGGGCCAGTGCCTCGGACTTAAGAAGTCGACTCACTACCCTCTGAAGGTCATGATCTGATAGTCTCGACGACCTAGAGGAGTGAGATCTATGGCTCCGTTCAGACAGCAATGGTGATGCTGGAGCCGAATGAACGGAGCCGATAGATGGAGATTGGGACCTTTTCCTGGAGGTCGGTTCCGACAATTTGATCGGAGCCGACTCAGCGAGGTCTTCCTCGGCTCCGGCCGGAGCCGAGGAAATAGTAGGGGCATGAGTTCGAGAGTCATTGGCTCCAGCCGGAGCCGATGATTGAACAGCCTTCGGACCTCCAGAAGACGGCTCAGTGACCAGAGCCGAACGTCTGGGAGGCTTCGAGGATTTCCCTGAGGATTGAGTCGAGGGACCCTCAGGCTTCAATAAGCCCCTTAGAATAATCTTATTTTTACGCTCCTGCAGGACTCTAGGGCTGAAGCCATGGCAAACAGCACATGAGTCCTGCAGGTGCAAAGGTCCCAGGCAGTATACATCTTCTGACAGCATGAGTCACACTTCTTAAAGCCTGAGACCTTCGATTCCTTGGACATGTCCAAAGAAAAAAACAAGGTGTAACCACACAATCACACACACACACCTATTACACTTGTTAAACATTTAAATTAAATTAAATCAAATTAGTAACTAACTTAGAAACATTAAATCCCTACAAAAAACACAGTCACTCCAACTACTAGGAAGGGAGGGACTGGGCCTAAAGCCCAAGGGAATAAGTTTAGTAAATTTTGGAAATAACAGGGGAAACTAGGACTATAGAAAGGAAGGAAACTACTTAACTCTTAAATTTATGAGGAAAAGCTAACTTAAAAGGGGGTCTTATCTAAGATACAATTAGTTATTTTAAACTAACCTGACGAGCCGGTGAAAAGCACATCGATCGCTGTAGCGGCAAACGAGATCTGAGGAGTTACCGCCTAGCATTGTGGGATATAGGGGAGCCTCGAGCCAGTGGAACTAGCTCTCGAGCTTTTAGAGTGGCCGAGTCGGAGCCGAGGATCGGCTCCGAACCCATCCAGCAAGAATGAAGGCGAGATAGACAACTTATCAGATTTTCAGTTGTTTCCCTTCAGAGCAGCAAGTTTCCACTGTCTGTAATATCAAGATCTGTGTTTACTTGATATTTACAATATTTACATATAAGGCGTAGAGAAAGAGAAATTACTTAAACTGAGAAGTAGCTTAAGTTTGTTTTAGCAGCAAAACAAAAATAATAGTTCTAGGGTAGTGTGAAGTGAGGAGAGTGGAGGGTTCAATGGGGTAGTTATTTACATTTAAGTGGGATGAAAGCAGGAACATTTATGTTTAGAAGACAGGTAAGAGAAAAGTTGGGTTTTGAAGGATCCTGAGTTAGATGTTGTTCTAAGTGAAGGAGGGAGAGAGTTCCATTTCCTGCCTAGAGAGAAGGAGAGAAGGAGTTGGCCAGCAGGGCGTTTGGGCTTGTGGATTGAGATTAAGTTTTGGTGTTCAGATCTTAGAGATCTATTTGGGATGGACGGAGGAAGGATGTTTGTTAAGGCTGGGCATTTATCAGGGTAGAATATTAATGTGAGCAGTGGTTAGTTGAAGATAGTCTAGGTGGTTAGAGAGTTATAGCCAGTTCAGAGATTGTAGGGAAAGGCAATGGTGGGTAGAGGTTTTGGATTTGGTTGCAAATTTAGAGATCTTATTATAGCAAATTTCGAGTTTAGAGGTGTTGGAAGCAGACAGGTTAGTTAGGAGCGGAGCTCCATATAGTAAAGATGGTAGAAGATAGGTAGTTGCTAAGGTATGCCTAGAAGAGTTAGAGAGAAAAGTACAGTTTTGTGCCTACCATAAATGTAGATGTTCGAGGATCCACATTGCTGCAGTCCTAACTATTGGGTAGTCCGCTGTCCAGTCGGCCCGAATACCAAAGTATATGGCTGACGTCGGTCAGGGCGCATTAGACTGACGTCAGTACGTCAGGGTACTAATGCGCATGACCGACGTCATATCCTCAGTCTTTTCTTGCCCCAGATGTCAGAAGACCCTGAAAAGATAAGGCCAAAAGCCAAAAATTCCCAACATACCTGCACCAAAATATATATATACAATATATACAAAAACAGCAGAATATAACTTCACCTACACAACCACCCCTAAACACAGAGGGGAAGGAGGGAGGGTAAATTGGACTGCAGCAATGTGGATCCTCGAACATCTACATTTATGGTAGGCACAAAACTGTACTATGTTCTTCATTCCACATTGCTGCAGTCCTAACTATTGGGTAGAATCCCAAAGCAGAGGTAAGGGAGGCTGGCAAATCATAAGGAAGCAGGAACTGACAACATGCCTTGCAAAATAGCTGTGGCAAAACCAGCCCTAGACTTAGAGTAGAGAGGAAGGTGATAATGCTTAGAGAAAGTATGCACTGAACTCCAAGTAGCTGCCTCCAAAATATCCTTTGTTGCCACTCCCCTTAGAAATGCTGTTGAAGTGGCAGTAGCCCTAGTGGAATGAGGCCTAATCCCAGCTGGAATCTCCTTGCCATGATGGGAATAACAAAATGCAATGCAACACCCAATCCACCTAGAAATAGTTTGTTTTGACACAGGCTTGCCCTTTGAACTCAAAGCAAAAGAAATAAACAACTGCTGAGACTGCCTAAAATCCTTAGTCCTGCTCAAATAATAACGCAATTGCCTGTGTACATCTAAAGTGTGCAAAATCTTTTCCCCTTTATTTTGGGGATCCGCATAAAAGGTAGGCAAATGAATAGTTTGGTTTAAAGCCACACTAGAAACCACCTTAGGCATAAAGGAAGGATTAGTACGTAAAGATACCCTATCCTTATGAAAAATCAAAAAAGGCTCCACTGCCATAAGGGCCTGCAACTCAGAAACCCTTCTTGCAGAAGTAATGGCCAACAAAAAAGCAGTCTTCCATGACAAGTATTTCAATTCAGCAGTAGCCGAGGCTCAAAAGGTTGTAGAGTAAGTTTCTCCAACACAAAATTGAGATCCCAAGCAGGAGTAGGAGCTCTACGTGGGGGTCTTATATTCTTTGCCCCTCTAAGAAATTGCTTGAACAAAGGATGCAAAACAATGGTGGGTCACAATCATAGTGAGCTGAAATTGCTGCAGCATGAATCTTAATGGAAGAAAAAGACAAACCTTTGTCCAGTAACTCAGTAAGATATTGAAGAGCCACACTCAAATTTGGCTCAGAAATCTCCAAATTGTTTGCTGCACTCCAAAATAAAATCTCTTCCATTTTTCTGCACACTTTCCTTGTACTAGGTCTCCTGGCTTCCATAATCACATTTAAAACTTGTTGAGGAAGTTGAGACCTACTGTCTTTCAAAACAGAATATGCCAGGCTGTTAGATGAAGAGAGTGAAGCTTGACATTGAGCAGGTGACCGTCTCTTTGAGACAACAGGTGTGGAATCAAGGGTAAAGGCCATGGAGGCTTCCTTACCAGACTCCTCAGTAATGGGTACCAGTGCTGCCGAGGCCAATCTGGAGCTATTAAAATCATCCTTGGCTTGTCTTGTCTGACTTTTAGAAGCACCTTTGGAAGAAGAGGCTGAGGTGGAAACGCATACACATGAAGATTTTTCCAACTGAAAGAAAGAGCATCCACTCTCCAAGCTGTGTGATGAAACCTCTTTGTGCAAAACTTTGGCAGCTGGTGGTTTAGTGGAGAAGCGAACAGATCTATGTCTGGAGTTCCCCATGACACTGTCAATTTTTGAAATACATGAAGATCCAGTTTCCACTCGTGGGGATCCATGATTTGTCTGCTTAACACATCTGCTAAGGAGTTCTGTGCTCCCGGCAGAAACCTTGCCTGAAGAGTTAATTGCAAGCTGAGCGCAGTCTCCCATAAAATCATTGCTTGCCTGCACAATGGGTAAGAATGTGTTCCCCCTTGTTTGTTGATGTACGACATGACAGTTGTGTTGTCTGTAAGAATCAACACCTGCCCTGGAAGAAGTAATTCCTTGAAAGCCATTAATGCAAACTGGACTGCTAACATCTCCTTCATGTTGATATGTAGATGCTGTAGTCTGGCAGGCCACTTGTCTTGTATCCACTTTCCATTTAGATGAGCTCCCCAAGCAATGTCTGAGGCATCTGTCGTTAGAATCTGACTCGCCTCTGGCCGGGCCACAGAGAGTCCCTTGTTTAGGTGACATTCCTGAGCCCACCACAAAAATTCCTTTTGAATGCAAGGTATTATTTGAATGACAGTGTCCAAATCCTGGCAGTGCTGTGTCCATACATTTTTGAGATACCATTGTAGCTTCCTCATATGCAGTTTGGCATTGGGAAGCACCAGAATACAAGATGCCATGAACCCTAAGGCTTGAAGGACTGTCCTTGCAGTCAGCCCGGACTGAAGAGATAGTTGATGGAAGTAACTGGAAAGATTCTTTTGTTTGTCCGGGGTTAAAAGGCCATCTGGGCTGCTGTATTCAGTCTCACACCCAGAAAGCACATGTCTTGAGAGGGTACTAGACTGGACTTTATTTCGTTCACAGAATACCCTAGGCATCTTAGCACTGCTATGACATATTCCAAATGCTGTAGAAGGTCTTCCTTTTCTTGAGCCAGAATCAGGCAGTCGTCCAAGTAAGGATAGATTTGAATTCCTTTTAGCCTGAAGTAAGCTATCACTGGAGCCAGAACCTTTGTGAATACTCTGGGCGCAGTAGATAAGCCAAAGGGCAATGCAGAGAACTGATAATGAGAATTTCCAGCTCGAAAACGCAGATACTTTCTGCAACTTAGTCTTATAGGCACATGAAGGTAAGCTTCCTTGAGAGCTAAAGTTACCATCCAGTGATCTTTGCCCAGCAGAGGTAAAAGCTGTTGTAACGTCAACATTTTGAACTTGGGAATGTCCAGATAAGTGTTGAGGATAGATAAATCCAAAATTGGTCTCCACGTGTTCCCCTTCTTTGGTACTAGAAACAGGCGAGAATAAAATCCTAGGCCCCTTTCTGGCACAGGAACTGGCTGAATGGCCCCTATTTGGAGTAACAGAGAAATCTGCTTGTGAGCCTCTTGTCGTTGTAGAGGAGGAATGTCTGGCATGCCTTTGAAAAGAGGCAAGGTATGGAAATAAAACCTGTAACCGTTGTGAATAATATCCAGAACCCATCTGTCTTGGGTAATTAAATCCCAATTTTCTTTGAAAAGAGACAGCCTTCCTCCCAACGGTGCTGCCAGGCGAGAATGAACTGGCAGCTGAAAAGGCAGGTCATTGGGTCTGCTTACAAAGGACTGACCCCTGCCCTCACCAGAAGTCTGAGCAGGGGAACTCCCTGTCCTAGGCCTAAAAGAACCCTGAGCTCTGCCCCTACCACGTCTAGACCTACCCCTAGACTGGGAATCATAAGCAGGATAAGTCCATCCCTTAGTAGGCCAATTTCTACTAAACTTGGAGGCTGCACCTGCAAAAATCTTTAACAGTTTGCATAGACTTAGCCTTGTCCTCCATTTTCTTCAAAACTGCTTCCACAGGCGAACCAAACAACACATCAGACTGTAAAGGAGCATCCAAAATCCTTGTCTTAACATGCTCAGCTAAATTCTGATCTCTCAACCAGGCGTGCCTACGAAGAACAGAACCAGTGGCAGCCACCCTGGAGGAGGCCTGCACAGCATCAAAACCACACTGCAAGGAATGTTTACCCACCTGTTCAGACACATGAACTAAATCCTGCAACTCTTTACACTCAATACCTTCGGCGAGAGCATCCACCTTAGATTTCAACTGTGAAAGAAGATAATTCTGATATTTTAACATGTGAAACTGGCAATTCAACGCCCTCATGGCTAAAGTGGAAGAAGTATACACTTTCTTTCCCCATCTATCCAAAGCCCTTGCCTCTTTATCAGGAGGGACAGGATTTTTAACAACTGAGGCCTTCACACCTTTAGGCCCCTGAGAGACAGTTTCCGGGTCTGCCCTAGGACTCTTAAAAAGATACTTATGAGCTTCAGGCACCCTATAATACCTATCCGGTTTAACTGGGGCAGGAGGCAAAGAATCAGGATTCAGGGAAGCCTCTGCAAACACATCTTCCACCACATTCAAGACAGGAGGTATAGCTAAAGGCCTATGCTGGGGTAAAAACAAGAATTCCCTAAGCCTTTTCCTGGAATCAGAGAAATCTTGACCTTCCCATTTAAAATGCTCCCTCATGGAATGCAGAGTCTCTGAAAATGAAAAATCCTCAGGAGGAGAAGCAGAAGGAGTAGAATCATCCACATCAGAATCAGAATAAGGAGGGTACTCCTGCAAGTCTTCAGCCGAAGACTCAAGCCTCCGAGCATTGCTCAAAACTCTCAAACTCAGGTTCCACCCTAGGCCTCTTATCAGGAGGGGGCATAGAACCCCTTATCATAGTAATCAAATCCTCTGCCATTTTAAGCATATGTTTCTTAGGCAAAGACCCTGAAGCACTAGGAGAAACCCCCACTGAAGCTAAACTTGGCCTGCCCCTCAAAGAAGCCTTGGAAACAGAAGGGGAGGCTCTAACCACCTTAGGAAGAGAGGGAAGAACAGCCACCTGAGAAGCCCCCTCAGCCTGGCCTACTTCCTGAGAGGATACATCCTGTAACAGTAAAGTCTCTCCCTGAGACTCCAAAGAAACACCTGGCAAAACCTCCGGCTCCACTGAGCCTTCTAAAGAACCGACGTCTGGGACTGTCGGTTCCTCCACTCTAGGCTTTGCTGCTTTATCTTTGCGCTTTTAGCGAAGCCGGTGCCGGAGCATCCGACGGCATTTTATAATTACAACGCTTCCCAAACACTAACCTGGCACAGTCTAACCTTCTCTTAATAGTGCGTTTGTTAAATCTAGCACAAGAGCGGCATCCAACAACGTCGTGCTCAGGCCCTAAACAAGGTATACACAAAGTATGGTAATCCCTATGAGGTATCTGTTTCCCACAAGAAATACAGTTATTCACTTTTTCTGACATCCGGTTAAATACTGAGGCAAGAAAAAACCAAAATATTCCCCAACGGGGTACTTAGCCAACTTTGATTCGGTCTGAAACTCTGACTTCAGAAACTTTCAGAACGCCAACCTGCACTCGCAAAATTGCTTCTGCATCGGACCATGCGGCAAAAAAGACTGAGGATATGACGTCGGTCATGCGCATTAGTACCCTGACGTACTGACGTCAGTCTAATGCGCCCTGACCGATGTCAGCCATATACTTTGGTATTCGGGCCGACTGGACAGCGGACTACCCAATAGTTAGGACTGCAGCAATGTGGAATGAAGAACATCTGGTTGTTCCTATAGAGCATACCTAGCTTTTGGTGGGTTTTCTTTATGTTTTGTTGTAAGTGGATATCAAATTTAAGGTGCTCGTCTATGGTGATGCCAAGGAGTTTTGCAGATGGGACCACTTCTATAGTAGAGTTGGTTTGGCTTAGGACTTTGAAAGCATTTTTGTCAAAAGTGAAAGCCTTGGAGGGAGGAAAAAGAAGAATTTTAGATTTATTAGAGTTGAGAGAGAGATGATTTTGGTGCATCCAGTTCTCAGTAGTGGAAAAAGCTATTTGGGTTTTTGTCAGTAGTTCAGGAAGGTTAGAGGCAGCACAGACTAAGGTAGAGTCATCAGCGTATTGGATAACTGTTGTGTCTGGGATGGCAGTGTGAAGGTTATTTATGAAGATGTTGAAAAGCATGGGTCCAAGGATGGACCCCTGGGGAACGCCAGTGGGTGTTGGTAAGAAGGAGGAGGTAGAGTTTTTTCCATCTGACAGCTTGAGATCTGTCTGATAGGTAGCTAGAGAACCAGGATAGAGTATCGGGGGAAAGATGTAGGTTGGCTAGATGAAAGAGAAGGTGTTTGTGAGAGATGGTGTCAAACGCTTTAGAAAGATCTAGCAGTACAGTGGAAACTAGTAATCCAGAATCCCTGGCTTGACTGACTGTTTCTAAGAAGGATAATAAGGCAGTAATGGTGCTGTGGCCAGGGCGAAAACCATGTTGGGTGGGTGTTAGGAGTTGATTCTGGGTTAAGAAAGGCATGAGTTGGTGGTGGACACATTTTCTAGAATTTTTGATAGAGGTGAGAGTAGGGCAATTGGGCGGAAGTTGGAGATATTAGTATTTCTGCCTCCTTTATGAAGAGGTAGAATGTAGGCTGAGCACCAAAGAATAGGCACGTACGATTCTTTTAGAGATCTGTTAATTATGATGCTGATAGGGAGAGCAATACCTTCAGCAGCACATTTGAGGAAGGAGGAGGGGATGTTGTCAGGGGCATTAGAGCATGGCTTTAGTTTGGATAAGAGCCTTTTTATAAACGTGGTAGAAACAGGTTTCAGCTGAAAATTGAAAGGGCAGTTAAAAGGGTTGTTAGGTGTAGAGGAAAGAGAGTTGGATGTATTATTGTTTGGAAAGGATTTAGTTAGCTTAGCTATAGATTCAGTGAAGAATTTGTTGAAGTGAGAGCTTAGTTCTGTGTCAGTTATACTAGGGTAAGGGCAGGGGTTACTCCTGGATCCTGGATGGAGAAGGGAGTTAACTGATTTCCAGAATTGTTTTGGGTTCTTACTATAGCTGGACTGGAGTTTATTGTAGTAGTTTTTTTGTCCAGGGCGATTAGTTTTTTTGCTTGGTTGCGGAGTTGGGTGTATTGGAGCAGGGATGAAGGCATTTTATTTTTCTGGTAGAGCTTCCAGGATTTGTCCCTTTGATGCATGATTTGTTTTGTTTCTTTGGATAGCCAAGGAGCAGAATTAGCTTTGACTCGTTTGTTTCTTGGTGGGACTAGGGAGTTAAGAGTACTTAGGAAGATAGAGTTAAATTGTTCTACAGCATTGTCTAGGGGAAGAGTATTTAGGATCTGCCAGTTAGTTTGTTTAAAAATGTTTGAGAAAATTGTGGGGTTGAAGTTGCTGAGATTACGGGTGTGGATGTAATGGTGTTGATATTGGGTGGAATTAGCTGAGAAAGGTATGAAAGCGGGGAGATGGTCACTAAAGGTGTCGGGGATAGTGCCAGAAAGAATTATTTTGTATGGATGAGAGACTAGGATCCAGTCAATGATGGATTCTGGGAAATGTTTTTTGTTAGGATGGGTGGTTGAGTGAATTACTTGGGTGAAGTTGTAGAGGTTAATGAATAGGGAGGGGGAAGATGAGCTGATTTTGTTCCAGTCAATGTTAACGTCACCTAGAATGTAGGTTTCAAATTTGATTTCTGTTGAGGCCCAGTAAAGAATATTTTCAAGGGTAGGGATGTTGTCACCTGGGGATATGTATAGGGAGATAATGCAGATGTTCTTATGTTTATTTAGTCCTAGGAGACTAGCTGTTAGTTCAGCATTTTTGAATTGTGGAGTTGGGATTTGTAAAGGGATTACAGAGAGGAGGTTAGAGAAGATTAGTGCAGAGCCTCCACCTTTTTTATTTAATCGGTCACTTCTGTGGATTTGGAAGCCAGGAGGTAAGATTTCAGAGTCAGCAATGTGGGGTTTTAGCCAGGTTTCAGAGATGGCTAAGATGTCAGGTTGGTTGTGGCAAATCCAAGCTTGTAGTTGGTGTATTTTGTTATTGAGGCTCTGAGCAATGATATTGAAGAACTTAAGGGAGTTAGGGGAGGAAGCGGTAGAAGAAGAGGGAGGGGGAATATAATTGTTTCCAGTGGGGGGAAGTAGAGGATGTGGGTGAGTTGTTAGTAATGAGGCGGGGGCCAGGGTTGGGATGGATATCTCCAGATAAGGCCAGGTCATTATTGGGAGTAACTCTAAGTCTTTTGGGTTTATGATGTATGACGCTATTTGGGCTAGCAGTAGTATAAGAGTGAATGTTTTTGTTTTTGTTATGGTGAAGTGTTTGGGATGGAAAAGGTACAGAGTTTTGGGAGGAATAAGAGCGGATGATATATGGTTGTAGTGGGTAGATAGAGATGATTGTAGGCAAGTACAAGGGATAGTTTGAGTAGATGGTAGGCATAGGGGTATTTTGTGAGAGTAAGAAGTAGCATAATAAAGAGGAATTAGTAGTGCAAGAAGTGAGGATGGGACACGGATAGTATGAAGGATTAAGGAGGGCATGTTCAGCATGAGGAAGTTGAAGAGATAAAGTGTAGTGGAAGTGTACAGGCAAAATTAGGGTGGAGAGCTTAGGAAATAGATGGGGTTGAAAATATTTGCAGGAGAGAGAAAGGGGGTATGTGTGGTGAGGAGAGAAGTATGATGGAGTAGGATGAGACAGAGTGGGAGGGGTAGTAAGAAAAAGACTAAGATTAGTTATTTGGAAAAGTGAAGTATGGTAGGGTGGGAGGAGTTAGAGTGGGAGGGGGTAATGAGGGAAGGACTCAATTAGTTAACTGGTATATGTGGGAGTGGTATGAGACGTATAAAAGTAGAGGTGCTGGGGGCGGGTGGGAAATGGGGGCAGGGTAGGGGAGCGGAGTGAGCCCGCAGGGCGAACGGAGCGGGAAGAGCCAAAGGAAGGAGAATGAGAGGAAAACAATCAGTAGATTATAAGAGTCAGAAGGTAAGTTTGCAGAGATATGTAGCAAGTTCATAGTTGCCGTATATCTGTATATTAAGTGGATTATTAAAAACTTCATTCTGCAGTTGGATGTGCTTTCCAAGTGCTCTTTTTCTCTGGTTTGAGAAGTTTGGTTCTGAGCACTTTGTTTCCTAGCTTTTGGTGGTTCTGCTAGCTGCACAAGTCCTGTGTCATCAAACAAGGCATTTTCTATATTACATATCTATCTATATCTAAATATATATATATATATATATATATATATATATATATATATATATATATATATATACACACACACACACACACATATATATATATACATATATATATATATATATATATATATATATATATATAATAGGGGGTAGCGGGAGGAATAGAATACTGCAACACGGAAGACTAGAAGAGAAGGACATCTATGGTTATGGGAAGATTTTACACAACTATTCTAAGTCCTTCTATCGGAGGTGGGTTCAAATTGTTTCATCATGGTGTGGGTGGGAGGAGAAATGGCATAGGAGTTATTCTGAAGGAACAGTATGCGAAGAGTGTTTTGGAGGTGAAAAGAGTGTCGGATAGAGTGATGTTTATGAAGCTGGAAATTGATGGTGTAATGATGAATGTTGTTAGTACATATGCTCCACAAGTTGGGTGTGCAATGGATGAGAAAGAAAAAAATTTTGGAGTGAATTAGATGAAGTGGTGATGACTGCACCCAAGGGTGAGAAAGTGATGATTGGAGCAGATTTCAATGGACAT
The DNA here is from genome assembly GCF_019279795.1 of Protopterus annectens. Lineage (NCBI taxonomy): Eukaryota > Metazoa > Chordata > Ceratodontiformes > Protopteridae > Protopterus > Protopterus annectens. The sequence goes on from NC_056735.1 coordinate 137,640,917, forward strand.
GTTGGTGAAGGGAACAGAGGGGATGAGGAAGTGATGGGTAGGTATGGTGCTAAACAAAGGAATGCAGAAGGTCAGATGGTAGTGGATTTTGCGAAAAGGATGGACATGGCTGTGGTGAATACGTATTTTAACAAGAGGGAGGAGCATAAGGTGACATACAAGAGTGGAAGAAGATGCACACAGGTGGATTATATCTTGTGTAGGAGGGCCAGTTTGAAGGAGATTGGAGACTGTAAAGTGGTGACCGGAGAAAGTGTAGTTAAGGCAGCAAAGGATGGTGGTTTGTAAGATGACGTTGGTGATCAAGAAGAGGAGGGGGAGTGTGAGGGCAACACCAAGGTTCAAATGGTGGAAATTGAAAAAGGGTAATTGTGAGGTGGAGTTCAGGGATGAGTTAAGACAGGGACTGGGTGACAGTGAAGAGTTAAAAATAGCTGGATAACTACAGCAGAGCTAGTAAGGGAGACGGCTAAAAAGGTGCTTGATATCACATCGGTACAGAGGAAGGACGACAAGGAGACATGGTGGTGGAATGAGGAAGTACAGAAAAGTATACAGGTAAAGAGGTTGGCAAAGAAGAAGTGGGATTGTCAGAGAGATGAAGAAAGTAGACAGGAGTATAAAGAGATGAGGTACATGGCAAAGAGAGAGGTGGTGAAGGCTAAGGATAAGGCATATGAAGTGTTGTATGAAAGGTTGGACACTAAGGAGGGAGAAAAAAAAGGACCTGTACCGATTGGCTAGACAGAGGGACCGAGCTAGGAAAGATATGCAGCAGGTAAAGGTGATAAAGGATAATGAGGGAAACATACTCACAAGCGAGGAGAATGTGTTGAGGAGATGGAAAGAGTACTTTGAGGGATTGATGAATGAAGAGAATGAGAGGGAGAGAAGGTTGGATGACGTAGGGATAGTGAATCATGAAGTACAATGGATTAGCAAGGAGGAAGTAAGGATAGCTTTGAAGAAAATGAAGAATGGAAAGGCTGTTGGCCCAGATGACATACCTGTGGAAGCATGGAGGTGTTTAGGTGAAATGGCAGTGGAGTTTTTAACCAGATTGTTTAATGAAATCTTAGAAAGTGAGAGGATGCCTGAGGAATGAAGAAAACGTGTTTTGGTACCGATTTTTAAGAATAAGGGTGATGTGCAGAGCTGTAGTAACTACAGAGGGATTAAACTGATCAGTCACAGCATGAAGTTATGGGAAAGAGTAGTGGAAGCTAGGTTAAGAAGGAACATGATGATTAGTGAACAGCAGTATGGTTTCATGCCGGGAAACAGCACTACAGATGCAATGTTTGCTCTGAGAGTGTTGATGGAGAAGTACAGAGAATGTCAGAAGGAGTTGCATTGTGTTTTTGTAGACTTAGAGAAAGCATATGACAGGGTGCCTACAGAGGAGTTGTGGTATTGTATGAGGAAGTCAGGAGTGTCACAGAAGTATGTAAGAGTGGTACAGGATGTGTACGAGGGTAGTGTGACAGCGGTGAGGTCTGTGGTGGGAGTGACGGATGCGTTTAAGGTGGAGGTGGGGTTACATAAGGATCAGCTCTGAGCCCTTTCTTATTTGCAATGGTGATGGACAGGTTGACAGACAAGATCAGACAGGAGTCCCCATGGACTATGATGTTTGCAGATGACATTGTGATCTGCAATGAGAGTAGGGAACAGGTGGAGGAGACCCTGAAGAGATGGAGATATGCTCTAGAGAGAAGAGGAATGAAGGTCAGCAGGACTAAGACAGAATATATGTGTGTGAATGAGAGGGAGAATAGAAGAATGGTGAGGATGCAAGGATAGAGGTGGCGAAGGTGGCTGAGTTTAAATACTTGGGGTCAATAGTTCAGAGTAACAGTGAGTGTGGAAGAGAGGTGAAGAAGAGAGTACAGGCAGGATGGAGTGTGTGGAGAAGAGTGTCAAGAGTGATTTGTGACAGACGAGTACCTGTAAGAGTAAAAGGGAAGGTCTACAAGAGGGTAGTGAGACCAGCTATGTTATATGGGTTGGAGACAGTGGCACTGACAAAAAGGCAGGAGTTTGAGCTGGATGTGGCAGAGTTAAAGATGTTAAGATTTGTACTGGGTGTGACGAGGGTGGACAGGATTAGGAATAAGTATATTAGAGGGTCAGCCCAGGTTGGAAGGTTTGGAGACAAAGCCAGAGAGGCAAGATTACGTTAGTTTGGACATGTGCTGAGGAGGGATGCTGAGTATATTGGAAAAAAGATGTTAAGGATGAAGCTACCAGGTAACAGGAAAAGAGGAAGGCCTAAGATAAGGTTTATGGATGTGGTGAGAGAGGACATGCAGGTGGTTGGTGTGACAGAGCAAGATGCAGAGGACAGGAAGAAAAGGAAACAGGTGATCAGCTGTGGTGACCCCTAACGGGAACAGCCGAAAGAAGATGATGATTCTATGTCCTTCTATTCCCATGTTGCAGTATTCACATAACCTTTGGGTGAGTGCCAAAGCTCAAACAGAGGAAGAGGGTGGTGGTATGGAACTGTTTTCCAAGAATCCATGCAGGACTGTCCTAGCAAACCCTGTTCTAGACCTGGAAATATGGTTCAGTTTGTAGTGTTTGGTTAAGGTATGGACAGATGTCCAGGTAGCTTCCTCTAGAATGTAAGTAGGGTCCACCCTTATGAAAAAGGCTCCAGATGAGGCCATGGCTCTAGTGGAGTGGGCTTTAATTTTTGAGGTTAGATGTTTGTCATGGCAGGTGTAACAAAAGGAGATGGCCTTGGAAATCCAGGCAGAAATAGTCTGTTTTGCCACCACTTTTCTTAGAGCTCTGGGGTGAAAGGAGACACACAATTGTTCTGATTTCCTAACGGACTTGGTCTTGTCAAGATATAATCTTAGTTATCTGTGAACATCATGGAAATGCAAGACTCTCTCACTGTCATTCTGGGGATGTGGAAAAAGGTGGGGAGGTGAATACATTTGTTCAGTGACAGCTCATTGACCACCTTAGGCATGAAGGATGGGTTGGTCCTTAGGGTCACTCTATCCTTGTGAAAGATTAGAAAAGGTGGGGTGGTCATGAGGGCCTGGAGCTCTAACATTCTCCTGGCTGATGTCAGGGCCACCAAAAGCACAGTCTTCCAAGTGCAGAATTTTAGGCTTTTGATGCTGGTTCAAAAGGAGCAACAGTGAGCTTCTCTAAAATGTAGTTCAAGTCCCATGGGGTTGGAACTGGCCTCCTGGGGGGTCTGAAGTGCAGTACGCCCTTAAAGAATAACTTCACTGGAAGTTAGGAGGCAAGAGGAGGGTCAAGAGGCAGATAAGCCGAAATAGCAGCTAGGTGGGCCTTAACAGAATAATATGCCAACCCTGCTTGGAACAATTCACACAGGTAGGACAGCACTAAAGGGATCTTTCCCTGAAATGTGTCTAGCTGTCTTTGGAGACACCAGATGGAGAATCTTTTCCATTTGGACAAAATCTCCTAGTATTGTGTTTCCTGGCCTCCTGTAGGATATTAAGAACATCCTCAGCGTAAAGGTGTCTGAAAGGAATCAAAACTCTCACCCACAGGGTTAGGTTCAGAGACTCCAAGTGGGGATGGGTTAGGGATCCCTTGTCCTGTGTGAAAAAGCCCACTCTGAGGTAATACGTGATGACTGCCCCTGGCTAAATGCAGAAGGAGGGGGAACCAATGCTGTCTTAGCCTCACCAACAAGATTTTAGGTTTGTCCTGTTGAATTTTTAACATGACTTTTTGTAAGAGTGGGAAGGGGGGGTGCATAGAGAAACAGTTCCTTCCATGAGATAGAAAAAGCATCTATTGCCCTCACTTGGGGGCTGGGTGCCTGGTACAAAAGAGTGGAAGTTGTCTGTCCAGAGGGGAGGCAAACAGATCTATTTGTGGCATACCCCACTTTGGACTATGTCCAGGAACACATCCCTGTGTAGCATCCATTCATGGGATTGTGGCATGGACCTGCTCAAGGTGTCTGCCTGTGTGTTCTGAGCGGAGGGAATACAGACTGCCTGCAGGGTGACTCCATGTTGGGCCGCCATTCCCTGGCCTGGAGTGCAAATCTGCATAGCAAGTAAGATTTTGCTCCTCCCTGTTTGTTCAAATACCAGAGAACTGCAGTGCTCTCTGTGAGAAACTTCAGGGGGCCTTGCTTCAGAATGTATTGGAAGGCCCTCAGAGCAAGAATGATGGCTCTCATTTCTCTGATGCTGAAGTGCTCCCACTTGAAGGGGCCTGCCCATGTGCCTTGCGCCTTCAAGCTGCCCATAGCAGCCCCCCAGCCCAGGTCTGAGCCATCTGTGTACATTTCCTGGACTGGGGTGAGGGGTTGTAATGGAAGTCCTGGGTTGAGAGAGACTTGATCCAACCACCAAAAGATCTCCTTCCTTAGTCATGGTAGGAAGGGAATGTTGTGGTCCAAGGGGTGGGGTGTGTTGGGTCCATGTGGACCTCAGGTACCACTGAAGTTTTCTCATGTGGGGGTCTTGCCAGTGGCAACGACTATAGTGTAGGCCATATGTCCTACGAGTCTAAAATACTGTCTTGCTGTCACAGCAGAGGCATGGAGGACAGACAGCAAGTACTGCTTCAGGCTTTCCACCTTTTGGGTTGGAAGGAATGCCCTTCATGGCATCTGTTCTTAATCTACACCCAGGAAAACTTGGTCCTGGGAGGGGTTTAGTTTGGACTTGGGGAAATTGATGTTGAATCCCGGAGACTGCAGGATAGAGATGACTTTTTGGAGATTGATGTGAAGGGAAGTGGAGCAACCGGCCTGGATCAGGAGGTTGTCCAGGTATGGAAAAATATGAATCCCTTGGACCCTGCAATAGGCTAGTACTGGAGCCAGACACTTGGTGAATACCCTTGGAGCAGTAGATAGTCCAAAGGGCAAAGTAGAGAAATGAAAATGCGAGGAACCTACAGAGAGTCATAACTACTTCCTGTAGTTGGACATTATGGAGATATGTAGATAGACACTTTGATGTCCAACGTAGCCAGAAATGCCTAAGGCATTAGCAGGGGGAAGAGAGTCTGGATTGTAAGCATGCAAAAAGTGGGTACTTGTAGAAAAAGGTTGAGTTGGGAGAGATCTAAGATGGGTCTCCATGGGCTATACTTCCTTGGGACTAGGAAAAGTCTGGAGTAAAAGCCTTTTCCCTTTTCTGACAGAGGGACAGATTGGATAGTCCCTTGAGAGAAGAGGCTAAGATTGTCTGGAAAAGGGGGAGCTGGTCCTTTGGTGGTTGTGGGATGCCTCTTAAGGAGGGAGGAAAAGACCCAAGTCATGACGTAACCCTTTTCTATAACAGACAAGACCCACTTGTCTGTGGTAATGCTTTGCCAGATGGGAAGACAATGAGAGAGTCTTTGGGATAGGGGAATGGAATCCATAGGAGGTGAAGGGGAAAGCAGGTAGTCACAGACAACCTGCCCTGTCCTGAAACTGAGGTTTTTGAACTGGGGACTGAGCAGGCCTGGAAGGAGGCTGCTGCTTCCTGGAGCTCTTTTTGCTCCTGGAATGAGGTGTAGGAGCCGAATGTTTGTGAAGAACGGTGTTTTGGTGGGATAATTCCTATGGAATTTAGGGACTGGAGACACAAACAAATGTTTTAAGTCTTGTAATTCCTTCCTCTTTTGCTGAAGAGTCAGATTTGTCCAGGGGTGCATCCAGAAGTTTAACCCTGACATCATCAGGTAGGGGTTGGAGTCTCAGGCAAGAATACCTTCTAAGCACAGAGGCAAAAGCTGCAGATCTGGCTGAGGCCTCTGCAGCATTATAGCTGCATCTGATCGAATGTCTTGTCACTTGAGAGGACAAGGAGATGAGGCTAGATATTTGAGCCTTAGAAGGTGAGTCTGGGAGATCAGCCAAAAGTTTAGAAACCTGGGACAAAAGGGCCACTGCATACTTAGACATGTGTGTCTGGTAGTTAACCACCCTAAAAGCCAAAGTGACAGAAGTGTATACTTTTTTGACAATGTGTTTCATGGTCTTACACTGTCCTTATCAGTGGGAAGGACAGAGGTGGAGAGAAGTAATCTGGAGGGTTTGTCTGCAGAGACTGAAACAGTGCCAGGGTCTGCAACAGGGTATTTAATCAAAAATTTGGCCCCTTCTGGGACCTTATAAAACCCGTCAGACCTTCTAAGGGCTGATGGTTGGAAATCAGGCTTTTTAGAGGCTGTACTGAAGGAATCCAAAAAGGCTGGTAAGAATGGAGGGATGGCAGAAGGTGAAGGGGTGTCCATTTTTAAGAGTTCATAATACCTCTTTTGAACCTTGGACATTTCAGAGGAATCCCATTTAAAAAACACTCTCATTTTAGAGATGGTTTCGCCAAAGGTGAGGTCCTCTGCTGGGGAGTCTGCCTCAACAGAGTCCGACTCAGGGAAGGCATACCCGACAGGGGAAGGCAACTGAAAGGCATAGGAAAGGCAGTCCGCTGATGAGGAATCTGAAGAGTTCTCAGCTTCAAGAGGAACAGGGTCTTCAGTCTGAGGACTAGGACAGATAACTGGAGGGGCAGCCAGAGGGGAATCAAGCAGAGAAGGCCTAAGGGCCATGAAGGCATTAAATAAGCTTTGAGAGAAAGCTTGCCAATCAGGCAGGCTTTCTGAAGGAGGAGACACATGTTTTGTATTTTGTTTCCTTTTTAAGGAAGAGGAATGCCTTAGGAGGGCCTAGGTTCAGACTGTTCTAAAGCAGTGAAAGGACTGCTCTGGATGTGTGTTGCGAACAGAGGTTCATCCTTGTCAGTACCAAACATCTGCAAAGCCTCCATGGACATGCTTTCAGCCCTAGATTCTGCGGCCTCACTAACAGTACCCACTATACATAACTCAGCTGGTAATGTACATTCCTCCTGGTGAATGCCAGCCACATGGGGAATGTTGGGTGGAGGAGGTGAAGCAGTATGTTCAGGCCTAGAAACTTTGGCCTTCTTTCTTGGTGGTTCGACGGTCTGACCGGATGGCCCTTCCATCTCCAGAGACAGATGTTTAAGACGCTGGTTTTCTAAGTAAATGTTTAGGGTGTGCAGATGGTTGCAAAGAGTCTTAGGAACGAAGGCCTGACAAACTGCGCAAGTTTTATGGTCGTGGTTGGGCCCTAGACAGAAAAGGCAGATGTCTTGGGAGTTCTTATGGGGGATCTGACGTCTGCACAGACACTTTCCTTTCCTAAATGACATGAACCTAAGCAGGCATGCAGTGATCAAAAAGAGAAGAAGAAAATGGCTCCAACAGGGTAATTATTTTATATTCGAAGATCCAACAGCAGAGATGACAGGAAGAGCTGACGTTCGACTGGCAGCAGAGAGGTTCTGAGGAAAGGTACAAGTAGACGTCACTTTTATGGCTTATGCACCCCATGGCCAAGGTCTGATGTCTCACGTACCTTGCAGTGACTAAAGCTTTTGTATACTGGCCAGACGTTTGGGTAGCTAAGCAGAGGATAACCCAAAGGTTATGAATAATGCAACATGGGAATAGAAGGACATCCAACTGGATGAACCTGCAGAAAGCCTGCACCTTGACAGTTAGCAAAGGAGATGACAATAGCTTACAATGCCAAAAGCTTTTGAAAGTTTGAGAAACAGCACCAATCAAACATCCTAAATTAAGTCTATATTAGAAAAAAATGAATGAAAGACAGAAAGAAGGTCTCTATGCTATGCTCCACATCAAAAACCTGTGATGGTACATACAAGGTAGGTGGTGGGAGACATGTTTTAGAAGCTCAACATAAGCACAAACTATTAGGTTAGGTTTGTTTAAAATTATTTCACTTGTAACAAATGATATCCCCATTTTCATACTACAGCCACTGCATCATATGATTTGGAGCTTACAAGAACATGTGCAAGAGAAACTACTGGGACAAGTAAATAAAATAAATGCCATAAGTACCTGATGTGTAGGGGAATAATTATAAATATAAAATCAAATTATAGGCAACAATAGGGGCATCAATCTATATATCAGTGGGATCTAATTATGGTTGGTTGGACAAACTAGTGTATACCAAGCATGTATATTGCATTACCATGAATTCTATATTCCTATCAAACACATATGTATTACAATATCAACATCTGGCACAGAAAACGATCTTGCTCCTCCAGTTTGTTCATTCTCTGATACTTATTTTATTTAATTCAGTGTGGCAAGGGAGACCAAGCCTATTCTGGTGCTCAGTGGCTCCAAAGGCAGAGAAATTAAATCTGCATAGGGAGTCAGTCTATCATGTGATGCATAAAGGCATGCATACATATAGACACACACAATCCCTCACACTTGGCACCCACACCCTACAGGTAATTTAGGGAAATGGCAATTCATCTATACCAGGTCTTTGGGATGTGGAAACAAACCTGATAAACTTGTCGAAAACTACACAAACCTACAAAGGACATGATAAATCCACAAACAGCGCTCCCCAGCTGGGAACCAAACTGAAGAACCAAACACCGTGAAGCTGCAGTCTCAACAGCTGTACAATGCATCACACAACCCTCAATGTTCTCAAATGGAAATTGAAAAATACAGCAATTCCTTGCTGGCTGATTTCAGAAGATGAAAAGGGTGGAAACAATTTCCTTCAGACAGCAAGGCCTTTACTAGAAAAAATATACATGTCGGTAGCAACTAGCCAAAATACTGTAAATCAAAGTGAAAAGACTGTTCTGAACTAGCACATACACAATACAAACAGACTGTCTATTATATCACACAGAGTTAGAGACATAATTCATGGCACTTGTTATACTGAATCTATATACACATTAGCACATAATGAAATTAAATTAAAATATAAGACACACTACTGATTGCTTTTAATGAGACATGCAGCTTATATTAATAGCAAATAAGATGTTTTCACTTGTGTAATATAGTCTGCTGTAACACAACACTTTTAATAATAAAAGTGCTAAACTTAAAAAAACAGCATGTTTAAGTGACTCACCCCATTTTGAAAAAATGATGCATGAAAATGTGATGTTGTTGCTGATATTGATAATAAAATAATTGTTTCTTCTGAACTAGGATTATGTAAGTAAACTTTTTCCATTTTTGGCATCCCAACAGGCCTGCAAGGGAAAAAAAACAGAAAAAAATCCTCCAATAAATTTCCATAATAAAATAATAGTTACATTGTTTAAGTTTGTGCAAACAGTAGAAACTGTTCATTAAAAGAAAGTGCAGAAAAGCTTAGCACTGCTGTTTGATAATAAAGGTTAAGATACCTTAATAAACTAGACTATATCCTACTATACCAACTCTGTACTGTGAATGACTCATCTTTGTGGAATAAACAATTAGCCTGAATTCACTGCTAACTTAAATTTTCAGTGTTCAATCCTCAGATGTCACATAAGGGATATCAACATTTGATGACGTCTGCAATTAAGCTTCCCTAAAACAACCATCTGCAGTATTTTAAACTTGAAAAGCTCCTTTCACTGGGGGTGTGTGGGGGACCATAAGGATTACTACCTTAGACAATGTTCTGATCTTGATATGCTGTCACAATGCACAAAGTACATCTTACCTATTGGGAAAGGGGAATTGCTATTGTACAAGACATCACATCATCACTATAAATATTTCTACAACCATCTACTTAAGAAGAATACAGTGCACAACAGATAGTGCTGTCACCTCACAGCAAGAGGTTCTCATGTTCGATTCTCAGCTGAGATACCTTCTGTGCAGAGTCTGCATGTTCTCCCTGTGTTCGCATGGGTTTCCTCTGGGTGCTCCAGTTTCCTCCCACATTCCAAAGACATGCATTACACGGACTGGACACACTAAATTAGCCATAGGTATGTGTGTGTGCATGTGAGTATTTGATCAGGAAGAACAGCAGTGGCCGGGCTAGCCACCCAGTGGTGTGAACCCAGGCTCTACATGATTCTCTCTATTAAAATTACATCCTGACCACGTGTAAAAATGGGAAAAGCTGGCATCACTGAAATCACAAGATGGATGGATGGATTTAAGAAGAACATGCGAACTGTTTAATTACTGCATGAAAAATGCATAACTTAGGATAAACTGTAACCATGAACTCATCTTGGTCTTAAAATGGAAGGGAATAGTAAGGTATCCTTTAATTGCATCAAAAAACAAAAACTGTACATATAACATGTTATGAACAAATAATGTTATCAAACTGCCACAGTGCATAGCAAATGCAGAGAAATTCTGTGCAGAGTTTACAATAAGCAAAGAAATATGTCAGATTGCTATGCAGAAAACAGAAGTCATTGCTGCAAGTAAAATTCAACACTCACGTTCCACGGCAACATCAGTGGTTTCCTACAAAAATCAAGGATGGCCTGACTGCACCTATCAATAATGCTAAACAAAATGTTAGCACATGGAGATGTCCCAGACCCATGGTGACAGGCTATAGCACTATCAATTCACAGAGATCACATCAGACAAACAATTTTAGATCCATCAGCCTGACCAGTATTCTACATCCACATAAAACTATGGAGACAATCATAACAGAACTTATCCAAAATTATACACTATGGATTTATTAAGGGGAGAACTTGCCTTCTGAATTTTGTGACACAAGGACCAACAGTGTAAAAAAGAAGTTATGTACTCACCATAACGTTCCATCTGAGTAGGTAACTTCATTTGTCTGCAACCTCTAGCCGGCAGCTTTCCTAGCAAAAGATTTGAGCTCCAAGCTCCTCCCCCTACCCCTCAGATCGAATTTGCCATAGTATCCTAGAATACTCCCATAACACAAGGAAAACTACCTGAACATCCTAACCTGATGTCATCTGGGAAGTGACATACCATGATCCTTTTCAAGGACGAACTACAGGTCAGGGGGACGGAGGGAGGGTTGGTTGCAGACAAATGAAGTTACCTACTCAAATGGAACGTTATGGTGAGCACATAACTTCTTTTCTGAAGTAGTTAACTTCATTTGATCAGCAACCTGTGGGACAGAGTCCCCAACTACCAACAACTTGGGAGGCCCTTATGGGAAGATATTTCGGAGCACTGCAGAGCCAAAGGATGCCCTTCCTCTGGAAATCAGATCCAATTTATAATGTGTAATGAAAGTGAGAGAGAAAGCCCAAGTAGCAGCTGAACAAATGTCATCCAAAGGGACCCTCGACCAGAAGGCCGCAGAAGTAGCCACAGAACGGGTAGAATGTGCCCGAACCCGCATGGGTTCAGGTCGACCAGAGCTTCTGTATGCAAGAAGAATGCATTGTGAAATCCACCTAGCTAAGGTTACCTTTGTCACTGGTTTACCCAGACAGGACTTGGCAAATGAAACAAAGAGTTGTTCTGATTTTCGAAAAAAAAAAACGTTCTGTGTAAGTAAAATCGTAACTGTCTATGTACATCCAAGCAATGGAGTCTATACTCTCCTTTGTTGTGATAATTAGGGAAGAAGGCAGGCAGGTTGGATAGAGTGATTGATGTTGGCTTTGGAAGCCACTTTAGGCAGAAAAGAGGGGTTAGTCCTGATGGAAACTCTCTTTATGAAAAATGATATATGGGGGCTTACTGCAAAGGGCCTAAAGCTCCGATATCCTTCTAGCTGAAGTAATAGCAATCAGGAAGACAGTTTTCCAAGACACATACTTCAAGTCGACCAAGGCTGCGGGCTCAAAAGGGGGACCAGTCAGAGCCTGGAGAACTAGGGTTAAATCCCATGGAGGAACTGCTTCCTTAACAGGGGGTCTCAAAAGAAAGGTACCTTTCAGAAAGGTCTTGCAGACCTTAGATGAAGCTAGGGGGCCAAATTTGTTTCCAATGTGAAAGTGGGAAATTGCTGCCAGTTGAACTTTAACAGTTGAAGAACTAGCCCCCTGATGGAAGATTTAGGATAAAAAATCTAGGACTGCTGGAATAGGAGCTGTAAAAAGGTCCAAATTTCTATGCTCCGCCCAGATAGAAAAACGTTTCCATTTACTCTTGTAGACTTTTCTGGTAGAAGGCTTATGAGCGGCCACCAGAATAGCTTTAACTGAGGACGAGATACCGGGAGTCCTAGCCATCAAGGGAACTGGATCAACCAAGCAGAGAGCTTGAAGTTGTCCAGGTCGGGGGTCCTCAATCCCAGGGGGAGAGAAATCAGATCTGGAATGGGATCTAAGATCCAGGGAGGATGCACTAGATGAGACCGTAGGCATGGGAACCATGTTTGACGAGGCCAGAATATGGCTATGAGGATAACTCTCCTCCCCAACCGATGAGCTTTCTGCAAGAATTTTGTCATCAACGGAAGAGGAGGATAAGCATAAAGAAGACCAGATGGCCAAGCATGAACCAGAGCGTCTCCGGGGTTTTCCCCTGGTGGGGGAATCGGAGCGAAAAACTCGCTGCACTTTGCGTTCGAAGGCGACGCGAACAGATCGCAGCAAGGTTGACCCCATCTGAGGAAGATCTGTTTTGCTACTAAGAGGTTCAGAGACCACTCGTAGGGTGAGAGGATAGTCCGACTCAGCTTGTCCGCAAGAATGTTTGACCGACCCGGTATGTGCGTTGCTATAAGAAAGCGGTTGGTGGATATCGCCCATTCCCACACTCTCATGGCCTCTCGGTAAAGTGGGTAAGACCTGGTTCCCCCTTGCTTGTTGATGTACTGGACCACTGACATGTTGTCTGTTTGAATTGCAATAGTCCCTAGAGGAAGATGGGCATGGAGAGCCTGCAACGCTAGAAGCACCGCCCTCATCTCTAGGACATTGATATGCAAAAAGGTCTCTGTGCGAGTCCACGTGCCTTGGACGGTTCTGCCCATGCAATGCCCCCCCCCACCTGAGGTGAGGCACTTCCGTGGTCACTGTGACTTGAGGTGGGGACATGGAGAAGGGGGCGCCCTTCCCGGAGGTGCTTGGAATGGAGCCACCAAAGTAGGGATTCCCTGCAAACCCTGCTGAGAGGAATAGGGGTAGACAAGGGATGAAGCAGAATGGACCACTGGACCTGTAAGGTCCATTGGCGAATCCTCATATTCAGACGCGCGAGCGGAGACAGGTAGATGGCTGCTGCCATGGACCCCAGAGCCCTCAGGACTAACTCCGCTGGAGGAGCCAAAGACTGAAGAAGAGCCAAAACATGGAGGTTTAGAATGCGAAGTCTGTCCAACGTCAGAAAGACTTTGGACTGAATTGTGTCTATCCTGGCCCCTATGAAATCCAAGATTTGAGTAGGCTGAAGGGAGGATTTCTTGTGGTTGATCGTGATCCCTAGATAGCGGGCGAGATGTAGGAAATAGTCTCTCGCTGAACATAGTAGATGCCTGGTGGGGGCGGCTAGGAGCCACTCGTCCAGGTAAGGTCATCACAATAAACAAAACATGCTGGAGGGATAGGTTCCTGACCCAGAGACTCCCCAGACTCTGGAATAGATTGCCCATACATGTAAAGCAGAGTGCCTCTTTGGACCTCTTCAAGAGGAACCTTGACGATTGGATGGGAGAAAGGAAATTCACCCCAGGGATCTTGTCAGTCGCCCTGCTACACAGGGGTCCAGGAAAGTAAATAATGTGGGAAGAAATAGCCAGGGAATTGTTATGGCTAGGCTTGTATAGGCCCTAGGGCTGACAGCCTAGTACCAACCTATGAACCTATGAAAGACCTGTATTCCCTGAAGCCTCAGGTGGGGCGCTACAACTGCCATGACCCTGGTGAATACCCTGGGGGCTGTGGTGAGACCGAAGGGTAGGACCCTGAACTGATAGTGGCTGGCTCCCAGCCGAAAGCGGAGAAACCTCCTGGATTGCCTGTCCATTAGAACGTGGTAGTACGTATCCTTGAGGTCTATGGAGCACATCCAGTCATTCTCCTGTAACAGTGGAAGAATGGAATGAATGGTGACCATCCGGAACTTCTCTTTGGCAACTGACAGGTTCAGTGTGGACAGGTTGAGAATTGGCCATAAGTTCCCCGTCTTTTTTTGGCACCAAAAAGAACCTGGAGTAGAAGCCTGATCCAGATTGACCAGGGGGGACGTGCTGGATGGCTCTTTTTTCTAGTAGCTCTTTTATTTCGAAGGCTGCCATCTCCCTCTGATTGGGTGGTACATCGGGGAGGCGCCCCGACCGGGGAGGAGTACTTAGGAATGGAAATGAGTAACTCTGGATATGATCCGGAGCACCCAGTGATCTGTCGTAATGGACTCCCAATGTGCTAGATGCTCCAAGAAGTGCCCCCCGACTGCCTCCAGAGAGGAACAGTTGGGCAACCCCTCAGGGTTGCTGTGCGGGTCAATCAAAAAAGGGTTCCCTTGACCCGAAATTCTTCGGCCCCCCTCTGCCTCTGGGCCGGCGTCCACCCTGTCCTCCTCTGCCTCTGAAGGACGAGGGATCCAGAGCGAAATGGGATTGTTGGGATTTCTGGAACCACATCTTCTTTTGTCCTCTTTGGTTCCTGGAGAAGAACCTCTGAGGAGCCGAGAAACGGATCCCGACAGCAGACAATGTTTTCCCGTCCTTCTCGCTCTGGAGTAGAGTATCGCGGACTGTTTTGCCGAAAAGTGTAGAACAGTCAAAAGGGGCATTCGCGAAGGATGCCTTGAAGGGTTCCGCAAAGTCGCAGAGACGGAGCCAGGCCTGTCGTCGTAAGACAATGCCTGTTCCGCTGGCTCTAGCCGCTCCCTCCATGGCACGGGAGAGAAGCTGCATAGAGGTGTTTGTGATAGACTTAAGAGTGGCCATTTGCACCGAGAAGGTCCGTTTGTCCTCGGCCGACATGGACTCTGGGGGTGACCCAGAGTACTCTTTGATTAGGTCCCGCTGGAGTCGAATCATGTGTGCCATATAGTTTAGTGACCTTACAGAGAAGGTCGCTGACGTGAACATCTGCTTTCCGAGGCGGTCCATCATCCGAGACTCCTTGTCTGGAGGATGTACCGGGGAACTCTCCTGTGCTAATTCCTTCTTGGTGGCAGCTGCCACCACCATGGCATCTACAGGGGCACCTTTGCACCAAACTGTCCTATCTGTGGGGGGACAGAGAATTTGTCCGGTCTCTTGGGTATTGGCTCCACAGTGTCCGGCTCCTTCCATGCCCTGGTAGTTATGAGGTCCACCAGGGGATCGGCGGGAGGGGACACTCAAGAGGTAGATGGGCCTGTGTCGAACGCCTCCAGAAAGACAGACTCGTCCGAGGAAGGCTTTTGGGCTGACCACCTCCCTCTAATACAGAGCATTTCCACAATGTCTCCAAAGGAGACGTCTTCGGGGGGTGACCTGGGGGAACCTTCCCCTTCCTCCAAGTCCTTGTCTTCTGTGAGGGACTCGGGTGAGTCCAAGTGCCTCCTCTTGCACTTTTGTTTGTGAGGGACCTCCTCGGGGGGGCTGTCCAAGGAGGGCTCACCAACAATGTCCTGTTCCTCCATGGGAGCCATCTGGGACATAGGCGCAGGCTGTCCATGGGGCCGGATGATGGAAGACAGGCCCGTCTGAGAGGGAATGGTGGGTGGATCCGTAGCAAGAGCCTGGGACCTCGAATCCCTCGAAAGGACCCTCTCCACGACGTCGAATGTCGAGGTTGAACTGCTCTCCCTACGATCCAAAAGCAGTCCCCTCAGATCGGCGCCAGACATGACCCGATCGGATCTGAAAGGGCAGTGCGATCCAACCTCAACTGAGCCGAAGGCACACTAACCACTCCGGATCCGATGCTCATCTCCCCGAGAGCTCGGGATCCGAAAATGGATCCGAGAAACTCGAAGGTACAGTAGGTGCTGAAGTAGGAACCACTGTCGGTGCCGACACCACCCTGGCTCCGAAGCTACTCGGATCTAAGAGATCCGAGCCCCAGTAGCAGGTCGGAGAAGGAGCAATGGGGGCATAAAATGGGGTCGAGCTCCCCCCTGGAAGGGGGGGGGCAAGAGCACTCCCATCTGCTGCTGGGCCTGAAGAAATCGACGCATCATCCGATCCATGTCTGCATCAGATAAACTTCTAGTTGACCTGGATGAGGCTGCCGAGGCTGGCCGGGAAGGCCGCCTGGATGACCTCGAAGGCTACGATGCTTGTCCCTCTCACGCTCTTTATCCTTCTTATCCTTTTTCCTCGAGTCCCTTTCCTCCTGAGCCGAAGAGGGAGTTTGAATCCTGGCCAGGGGAGCGGGAACGGTCTGTGGGGCAGCCGCAGCCATGGTTGGCGCCATGGAGGAGGGGAGGACGAAGACGAAGCCGAATCCGGGGGCAAAAGGCCCACGAGGACTAGCTTAGTCCGCCTATCCCTCAAAGCCCTGGGGTTGAAGGCTGCGCAGATAGTGCAGCCTGAAGAGAGATGGTCCATGCCCAGGCAAATAATGCACCGAGTGTGGCCATCCGCTGGGGACAGCTTATGGTCACACTCGGAGCATTTAGAAAAAATCGCTTTTGGGCGCTCAGACATACTGACAGGAATAGGCCCACACGCACACACCTTCACACACAGACAGAAGTGGGGAGAGGATTTCAAATCTACACTAAACTAAGATAAAACTACCCAGATAGACTAAGGGAGAAAAAAGGGTATCACACACACTCAGAATACAGTAATTTTAAAGGAAAAAAGTTAAATAATCTATTCAACTCACAAAACACAATGCTAGGAGCTCGTTCTCAGATGCTTCAAGAAGCCGCGGCAAATGAGATCTGGGGGTTAGAGGAAGGTAGCAGGGCATTATGGGTAGGGGAGGAGCTTGGAGCTCAGATCTTTTGCTAGGAAAGCTGCCGGCTTGGATCCGATACCCGCAGGTTGCTGATCAAATGAAGTTAACTACTTCAGATAAGAAGTTATGTCTTACCATAGAGTTCCATCTGTGTTGTTGATCTTCGTTCATTCATTACTGATGGGTTATCGGTTCCGTCCTCGGAACCGAGCCAGCCTTATATCAAGCTCGCGTCAGCCAAAAACCCTTGAGCCAAGATCCTACCCAGAATTCTCTGCTCCCTGCTACCTCGGATCGAGTTTGCAAGTTGATAGACAAAAATAGAGGCTACCCCTGATCATAACAGACCTACAATAAAGGAGTATATAAGATCAACCAGGAACCTCCAGATGGGGACGGAGGGTGAGGAGTAATGAACGAACAAAGATCAACAACACAGATGGAACGTTATGGTAAGACATAACTTCTTTATCTGATGTTGTTAATCTTTGTTCATTCCTTACTGATGGGACAGAGTCCCCAGCTACCTGTATTCCTGGGTAGCCCTCATGGAAGGACATTCCTGAGCACCATGAAGCCAAAAGAAGCTCTACCTCCGGAGGCCAAATCCAATTTGTAATGAAGGATAAAGGTATGAGGTTTGGTCCACGTCGCAACTGAGCAAATATCATTGAGGGAAGCCCAAGCATGGAAAGCTGCTGAAGTTGCCATAGGCCTTACAGAATGTGCTTTCACTCTGTGAGGCAAGGTGATATTGTTCTTGTTGTACATAAAGGTAATGCAATTTCTCAACCATGATGCCAATGTAACTTTTGAGACAGGATGACCTAGTCTTGGTCCAGAAAAGGCCAGAAATAGTTGGGACTGATTTACGGCTAGATTTTGCTCTGTCCAGATAAGAATCGTATTTGCCTATGAACATCCAGGGAGTGCAGGCAATACTCACCCTTGTTAGCATGATTAGGAAAAAATACTGGAAGTTCAATAGACTGGTTGACAGACCGCTCTGACACAACTTTTGGTAAAAAGGAAGAATTACTTCTCAGTGATACTCTATCCTTAGGGAAGATAAGATAGGGACGTTTGATGCATAAGGCTTGAAGTTCTGACAATCGTCTGGCTGATGTGATTGCAACCAGAAACAAAGTTTTCCAAGAGAGATACTTTAAATCACATGAAGACGCAGGTTCAAAAGGAGAAGCTGTTAGGACCTGTAGGACCACGGCCAAATTCCAAGGTTGTACTGGTTCTCTAAAGGGAGGCTTTAGGTGAAGAACCCCCTTCAAGAAAGTTTTACAGAGTCTATGTGACATGAGTGAAGAATCTTGAAAACCAGTGTGGAAATTTAAAATGGTAGCTAAATGAACATGAATAGTAGAGGCAGACACCCCAAAGTGGAAAAGATGTGATAACTAATCCAGAACCACTGAAACTGGGGCTGACAAGGGGTCTAACTGTTTATTCGCTGCCCATAGAGAAAACCTTTTCCATTTACTGAGACAGATTAGTCTGGTGGACGATTTATGAGATGCAATAAGAATACTGCGCACCAGGGACGAGAGGTTACCTTGCCTGGCAATCATTGGAAGTGGAGAAACCAAGCTGTCAGCTTCAGGGTTGTTAGACTAGGGTTGGGAGATCAATGTTAGGGATGGATTGAGGATCCATGGTCGATCTAGCAGGTGAGGCCAGAGGAAGGGGAACCAGACTTGTTGAGGCCAATATGGAGCAATGAGGATCACTTTGCTTTTCAATTGCCATGCTTTCTTCAGAAATTGGCAGAGGTGGAGAAGAGGAGGATAAGCATAAAGTAGAACCGAGGGCCAAGCGTGGACTAGAGTGTCTCTCAGTGACTGTCCCCAAGGGTGGATCAAAATAGTTGCTGCACTTGTAGTTGGTTGGGGAGGCGAATAGGTCACAGCAAGGCTGGCCCCAGTGGTTGAAAGTTTTTGTCACTATCACAGGGTTGAGGGACCACTCGTGAGGTTGATGAATGCACCTGCTCAACTTGTCCGCTATCACGTTGGAGCTCCCGGGAATGTGCGTTGCAACTAGAAAGTGGATGGAAGCTATCACCCATTGCCATATTCTCAAGGCCTCTTGGCATAACAGATAAGATCTGGTGCCCCGTTGCTTGTTGATGTACCAGACCACTGACATGTTGTCTGATTGGATAGCAATAGTCCCTGACGGAAAAATGGAATGGAATGTTTGCAACGCTAATAGTAGTAGTAGAAGTAGAATTGGAGTAGAATCATTGAGGAGTGGAGTGTCTGACACCAACAGCAGATAGGGCCTTGCCATCTTGTTCGCACCTTGCCAGCGTATCTAACTTTAGGGCCAAACAAAGAGGCGGCCTCAATGGGGGAATTCATAAAGGAAGCCTTAAAGGAGTCTGCAAAGTCACAAAGGCACATCCAGGCATGTCATCTCCTGACTATACCTGCCGCCTGCTGCTCTAGCCACTCCTTCCATTCCGTGTGAAATAAGATGCATGGAAGAATTGGATATGAATTCTAGGGTGGCTGTCTGAGAAGCTACGTTGTCACATACCTCATCAGAAATGGCTCCTGCCAAGGTTTCAGAGAGTTGGTTGATAAGATCCCTCTGGAGCCTTGTAAAGTGTGGCAAACAGTTCAAAGACCTTACGGCGAAGGTCAATGAAGCAAACACATGCTTCCCGAGTCTATATCCCGGGACTCCTTGTTGGGTGGATGGACAGTTTGGCTCTCTTCTGCCAAGTCTTTCTTGGTTGCAGCTGCCACCACCATGGCATCTACTGGAAGACCTCTTAACCAATGGGGATGGTCAGCTGGGGGAGATAAGATCTTGTCAGGCCTCTGCGGTATAGCTTCCAGGGTGTCAGGAGACTTCCATGCATGCTGGACGAGCTGGTCAAGCTCATCGGCCGGTGGGGTAACCCAGGAGGTAAGGGGCCGGGCACGAAAAGCCTGCAGGAATACGGATTCCTCTGAGGAAGGATTAGAGGACTTTGTCACCCCTCTAAGGTTCTCGAGGATGTCACCAAAGAACACCTCATCAGAGGGTGACTGTGGGGACCATTCCCTGTCATCAAAGTCTGTATTTTCGGTCAAAGACCCCTCAGTGGAGTCCATGTGCTCCTCTTGCAAGCAGCCTTGCGAGGTACTTCCTCAGTGGGAAGTCCTGGGGAAGACTGCAAACAGGGGGTCTCCTGATGGGGAAAAACCTGAGGCCCTTGTGCTCAGTGGTTGTGGCTTGTGACAGCTGCAGCATAAAGGGGGGAGAGGACTCGGACATGGGGCGTTTGCCAGCGGAGGCAAGCACCCTCTCCATGGCCTAGAAGACCAGCACACCCAAAGAGGGATGGGAGCCTGGAACTGAGCACGACAACCTCAGAACTGGGATCACACCACTCTCCGACAAGCCGACCCCTAGATCAAGAGTCTCAAAAGGCCTGTGGAGCATGAGAGAGGGAGGATTCCTGGAGGATGCTATAGAAAATAAATAGTCATGGAACCAAGAATGCCCTCCCCCAAGGCACAGCCACTAGGCTGAAAACAGCCCGATGTCCAGTGCACCAAGGGCCACAAGGATGACTCTGGCTCCAAAGTGAGGTCCACTACTGGGGTTGGAGGGAGGGAAGCTGCTGTCGGAGGAAGGGGCTTCGATGCTTGGCTGAAAGTCGAAGGAGGAGTGTACGTTGGAGTTTGAGGAGAAATACGTTCACCTAAAGGAGGGAACATAGGTTTAGACAGTTGAGAGAGACCCCTGGCCACAGGCAACTGTTCAAGAAGCCGCAACACATCTTGTTCAGACAGGCTCCTGGTCAACCTCATAGAGAAACCTGAAGGTAATTCTGGCCTATCTAGAAAAGGGCTATATTGGCTAACAACAAATGGATCCAAAGAAGGGAGAGTACTTGGTCTTTGCTAGTTCGAGTAGTGCAGAGCCCGGAACCGAGGATGTCTGAGAGGAAAATGGTGTTGAGGTAGTCTGCACCGATAAAGGCAGCACCACAGAAGTTGAAGGTATCTGTACCGTAAAGGCAAGTGTCTGCACCAATGGGTATGGGGCAGTCGGGGAAGGTGTCGGCACTGAAGAGCATGTCGGTGCCGAAGGTCTCTGCACCGTGGAGGACAGTATTGTCAGACTCGAGGCCGAAGGGGATTGCACCAACAATGCCAAAGGAGGCTGTACCTGCAGGGACACTGCCTGTAAAGGCTGCGACGAAACTGTCAGAGCTGTAAGTGTCTGCACAGGGAACTCCAGTGGCGATAAGGAAGACATGGCTGGAGCAAGAATCAACTGGGGCGGTGCCGTGCCTGGAGCAGAAAGAGTCACAGGTGGCAGCGCTGGACTAGCAATTTTCACTTTCTTATGAGTAAACTCCCTGCAATCTCCAGAAGGAGATGAAGTGTGCGACCTCGATGAGGAAGAATACCTCTTACAGGGTTTAGAAGGAGGGGGTGAGCCCTCCGACCCAGAGATAGCCTCACAGAAAGGAGATTTGAAGAGACCTTTCAGGATTAACTTGTTCTTTCTTTTAAGAATCCTGGTCAAAAAAATTCTACAAATCCCACACGGGAGAGCCACAGTAAGGTAGGAGACATTCAAGCAATAGACACATAGATCATGGCCATCGGAAAGCGGTAACTTACGACCGCAATCCTTACACTGTTTGAAACCAACACTACTTTTCTTGTCTGACATAATGATGTAGAGAAGAATGACGGTACCAACGAGTAAAGAAAGGCTACCCAGAAGGGTAAGAAGAGAAAGAGAAGACAGGATTACCAACGATGGTAATGGAAAATTACCTCAAAGGTAAGAAAAGGGTAATAAAAGGAAAGAGACCATAGGGAGAGAGTCTTAAAGATACGATAGGGAAGGAGTATAGTAAAAGTAACTGATAGTACTAACAATATATAAACTTTCAAAAAATTATTCACTTAGCTGAGAGAGAGTGGCTTGACACGGCTGTACAGCAACATGGCAAACGAGATCTGAGGTAACAGAGAGCAGAGCATTCTGGGTAGGATCTTGGCTCGAGAGTTTTTGGCTAATGCGAGCTTGATACAAGTCCTGCTCGGTTCCAAGGACGGAACTGATAACCCATCAGTAAGGAATGAATGAATGAAGATTAACAACATCAGATACTACGTTATCATGACCTTGTTAAGGCATCTTAATACTATCCCAAATAAGGGAAAAATAACAAATTAATAGCATTGAGTATCAATCCATATGTAGTTTACTGGTTAAGCAACAGGGCATCACCTCAAGGTAGAAGATTACCTGTCTATCTCAAAAGAATTTCCATGGTATCCCACAAATTTACTAGGGCCATTTCTTTGTGGATTATTCTTCTCAGATATAAAATGTGAAACGGGCTATGGTTTACCAAATAATTACTTCAATAAAAGATGCCGAAGTTCTCCAAGATGGTTTACAAAACATACCTGGTGCTGTTTTAATGGTCTACCCTTTAATGTTGACTAATGTAGAAACAAGAAACTTGGTAAAAACAAATTATGATAACAAAAATAAATGTTCAAATAAAAGCATGGCAATGTAAAAAAACATAAGGGCAATGACAGATAGCGATTTAAACTTTGACCAGCAAGTTCTTATCACAGGAAAGCATACTCTGTAGTCCATCTAATTCCAAATGGCAGGTCTAATCCCATCAGGCATTACTGCATTATGTAGCCTTCAAACAAGCTACCTGAAAAGTTATAATTCCTTACTTAAAAATAAGGCTTGGAAAACTTGAGCTATTCAGAAATATTTCAAGAATTGTTGTTATAGTCTGTTTCTAACAATTTACTTACAGATGACCTCTTAGTGGTCTGTAAAGAAATGCCTGATCCAGTTTTACACATTAACTGGAGTAGCCATCATGAGATCAGGGAACCTATTAACAAATACAATTACCAATAATCAATAATACAAAAAATACAACACAGAATTTACAGCACCTTCATGATGAATAAGCTTCTCCTCACTATAAAGAGAAGTCTGTCATTAACTTTCCACATTCCTTCACATCAAATCCTGGTGTGTGTGTGTGTGTGTGTGTATATATATATATATATATATATATATATATATATATGTATATATATATATATATATATATATATATATATGGATTCAGCTGGTATTGTCAAGTCACTGGATCACTGAAACGAGTCACCATATTTTAAACTGCGGCTTTTCCCGGTTAGTGGTGGCCACAGTGGAACTCCGGTCCGCTAATGATTGACAGTAGATTTTTACGTGCCGAGTTGCCGGCCCTAACGCACAACCTTCAACGAAGGTACGCCCATTCATGCATGTCTCCACACAGAAGACGCTCTAGCCGAGAATCGAACAGGACAATGTCTTACTGTGAGGTGACAACGCTACCACAGCACTACCACCGCAGTCAGAGGTAAAGCAATGGTACTGAAATGACTAGAAGACAGTGAAGTCAACAAAGTTTCTCCTTTTCCCTACAGTTTGAATTCTCAGAAGTATTTTGTATTAACACAGGAGGGGGGTTGCATGTAGCTTGCTCCCTACAAAAACACTGCATTTTTTATTTCAGTTTTTGATGGAATGCAGTCTTTATATACTTTTCTAAATGGTCTGACAAAACACTGTCTCTGTGATAGCTTACACACATATTTATGTATGAGGAGACAACTGTGCACACACACACACACACACACACACACACACACACACACACACACACACACACACACACACACACACACACACACACACACACACACACACACACGTGCACATAAACTAGAAGTAGAAAATAGATTGCAACAGTCATCAAACTTCTTGGAGGCCAGCAGGCTGTAAGCTTGACAATCCAACTTATGAAATCATAAAACACAGCCATAGAGAAATGGCTCATTTAATAAATATATTACCATAGTGTTAAACCCCAGAGTTAACATAAGAATACCACAACAACTTAATTGAGAAATTCTCAACAATATAAAGCAACTTCAAATATTTCAAGTTTTCATTCATTCATTCATTCTCCAGTACTCTTTCTAGCTAATTTGGGGTGGCAAGGGAGATGCATCCCATAGCAACGCTTTCAGAGGACAGAAGAACTAATCCTGGCTGGGCCACAAGTCCAATACAGGCTGAACATAAAAACATTTTTTTTTATACACAGTACACACAAAAGACTGACAAGTCACATAATGGCATACCTTTACAAAGGGATAGGAAGCCAGAACTTAAAGTGAAAATGTATGCAAACATTACACAAAAAGCACATCAACATGAACTTAACCAGAAAACTAAAAGTGTGAGGCAACAACACTAACTGCTGCATGATTACACTATCCATATTTCAAATAGCTGTAAGATTTTATCTGTTTGTGTAGTTTAACCGGCTATGTGGTCTATGCCATAGACACATTCAACCACAAACCACAGCCACAGGGACAATGGTAAATACTTTTATTTATTTATATCTATGCAGCTGGTCAACCTGGAAGACTGGTGGGAACCAAAGTGTCTGGAGAAAAGCCTTGCAGACTCAGAGACAGCATGCAAACTTTACACGATGACTACAGGCAGGACTAAATACAAGGCACATGGACTTTCCTATTGAACCTCCATGCTGCTTTCAACTACATCATCAAGGAAAATGGTCAATTAAAATATTTAAGCTATGAAAGATTCACTCAAGGTGCCCCAATAGAAAAAAACAAAAATCAACACTGAAGGTTTTAACTGCAAGCAAACTAACCACAGGGAAAGCCTTACATACACACTTGCAATTAATTTTATGGTGTTGCACTAAAGAACAGTTATCCAGCAACTTATGAGCAACTACATTTTGAAACTCTCAGTGTTCAAGTGTTATTAAATGAACTTCAGCTATTAGACAACTAACAGCTTTCGGAAGACAATCCAGTGGTACTCACTACAAGGTATCTGCATGTCAGTGGCTGTCAGTAGTTACCAGTACCACTCCATTTTAGAGGCACAAGACCCCCACCCCCCCATCTGTGTTATTTTCAGCATGGACCCAGCCTTTGAAAGAGGCATGTTAAACTTCTGGCTGCAGTTTCCCTGTGACAGTAGGGGGGTTTGCGTGGCTCCAGCTGCAATTCTTACTTATACCGCTGCAGTTCACAGTGCAATTAATAAGCAGTTTAATCGGCAGTTAGTGTAATTTTAGCTGAACATTGAGCTTATGATTCTGCAAGATGAATCTATGTGATTGGCATTGACAAGGCATATACTCTCCACCAACCTTCCAGAAAAGACCAACACAAGCTGCCAAGATGAAAAGCTAGGGAACTTAGGATTTGTTTCGGCCCCTGCAACAAAGTTAAAAAAAAGAAAAAACATGATGGGTACCAGATGCCAACCACGGTAACTCCACTGCATAAGGACAGACTTACAGAGAAAATGATTGCTCAAAGACAGTTGACAACCTTGGGCTTTGATGTGGTTCTAGTCAAATCAAGCTCTGAAGCTAAAAAAAGACATGCATCATATCTGACAATCAGCTCTGAGGAGGTGCCCAATCATAATAACAAAAAAAAAAAAAAGACCTAAATGAAGGATAAGACAGGGGAAGCTAGAGGACCTGAACAGATGACTGTGTTACAAAAATCCAATCATGTCTGACATCCATAAGAGAGAAAAATAACACTTGCCAGTATTACTTGCAAAGATGATCTCTGAAGAAATTGACAGGATTCATTTCCAATATAATCAAAAGGAGTCAATGATGCCAGTTTCCCCAATCTACATCACATGAATCATTAGGCTTTTAATTGTTTGTTTGTGTCTTTTGACTTTTCCCGGTTAGGGGTCGCCACATATGCTAAATTAAATTAACAAGCAAGACATGGAACAGCAAACGGCAGACGCAGAAGATCACATGGCATTATGCTATAGTGAGAACTCTTATGGCTATTCTAGCACAGTGAGGAAAACAATGTCAACTTACAAGAATAATAATGAAAAAACAGATGCTCCAAAGGACCAGGACACATCCCAGCAACTCTAAACTTTATTAAAAAATAAAAAAATGACCAATGTTCAAACAATTAATGAACAAGTCAATCTAAAATTATAACGTTTAGCGCTTTCGTCTTCCTATTATGACAACATCAGAACCATATAATCAAAGCAGCACAACCTTTTTATAAAAACCTTCAACAGATCCCCAAAAATTAACCAATCACATACTGTTTAGCCCTTTGGAACCTAAAAACATTATGGGCCAGCATATCTAATACACATTCACTACACTTACCAAAAGTAAAAATATTGTGAAACTCCCCTAAAAAGTTTGCAATAGATAAATAGCTCACAATATAAATACCTGTATATAAAAGTGCTTGTTGAAACAGTGAAACAACGCTGTTTATATTTTAGTAGATCTCTCCTTCAATTCACTTGCTATGGGATGTTTTCATTTAAGCCTGGCATTGCCATTGCATCAAATCTAAGCTGCCAGAACATCTCCTTGCAAAGTAGCTTGTTTTGCCAATCTCCACTATATATAAAAGCATCGACTTGATCCACTGTAAACAACTTGAATTTTACAAACCCTGGACATACTGTGGAGTGCCTTGCTAAAGCACTTGTTATCTTTACGCTGGATACTATATAGGTGTTGGTATATACGCTTATTGAATGCATTATTGGTTTTACCAATATAAAATGCCTGACAGATGGTATAAACTGCAAAACAGATCACCCTTTCTGACAAGCAATTAAATTTGCCACCCCTAGCGTATTCTTTAATCTTATTATATAACCAACCACATTAATTACATTCAATGTAAGAACATTGATTACAGCGTCCACATACAGAATTCTTTGGAAAACTGCCTAACAGACCAACCTTCTTCCTTTCCAAAATGTTCTTGAAATTACTTCTTTTAAAGGTAAATGCTGGATTAATGTCCTTAAATTTCTTTGTACTTTCATCACATGCAAAAATGAACCAATTTCTGTCAATAATTTTTTTGAATTTCCTTTGCATCTCTAATATAATGGAGAACCATATTAGTATTTAAATCAAGTGCCTGTTTCCTACCATGTTCATGGTCATCAGTTCTCATATGCTCCCTTGTAATAATCAGGCTATATAGGCCGTGACGTTCACCACAGACCTGTTCTACAACTTCATTTATCAAGGTCATGGGGTAATCACGCTCCCTGAACATATTTTTTAACAACTCAAATTCCTCTAGGCACATACTGTCATCAGAAGTTAGCCTTGATGCCCTTATAAACTGACTTTTAACAAAGTCCTTTTTTTGGTGATATAGGTGACAACTAGAGAAAAATAAGAGTTGCAGTAGGTGGGTTTTCTATATATTTTTGTTGTCAATGCACTATTCTGTAGATGTATGACATTAATGTCCAAATATGATATTTCATTTTTACATATAGAAAACCCACCTACTTCAATTCTTTAGTTTTCTCATAATAATACAACCCTTATGTACTTTAGCTTGGATAAAATCACAGACTTGATCATCTGGTTACATAAAAGATACCACATCATTATTAATTTTATTTAAAGTACGTAAAGGTTATATTATTATGACAGCTACTAAGTAGGGCAGGACCAGCTCAAATGCCACACTGATGGGTGGAAGGGATGTGAATTTAACATGTATACCAATAACACTTTGTTTTACAGCACAATAAACCACTCCCTTGCCTGATAAAAAGTATATATGTTGTTAGAGAACTTGTGAGGAAACTATTACTCTGTTATTTTTGTTTTACTTGGATTGTGTGTCTGTGTACTTAATAAAGAATTTTCGACTGGAAACAGACTGCCTACCCTGTTTGGATTACTTTTGAATACTTAGTAATTCTGTACAATATTTCAAATTTTTTTTTTATTATTATTTTTTTGACATCGGACAAGTTTAAGTTTGCTATTTCTACTATAATTATCTGATCTGATTAATATACAGTGATTAACTAGATATATCTTCCACACAGAGAAGTTTCTTAGACTGTTTTGTTTTTGGACCCACTATACTTGCTTAGTGGGTTGTTTGAGACTTTGGGGATACCATGGAGACTACTTGTTGGTACTCTGGTTACTGAGACCAAGGTTTTTCTCCTCTCAAAGGACTCCTTGTTTGGTGTGGAATTCCAGCATTTTAAAACACGGATAATGACAGATTAACAGATTTGCTAACTGTACCCATCTGGAATGATGCAGAAGCAGATCAGATACAAAAAGATACAGAAAATGGACAGGGAAGACTAGCCCCAGAAAATATGAATTCAGACACTTTTCCTAAACTAGAAAAGCAACTGAAATGCATGCAGGGTCTCTACTGGAAACACATTTATTTACAACAAAGCATAGAAAAGAAGATACTACCCAGGGGACTTCGACTGAACAAAAGACCAATGTGGAAAAGTATGGATGACTCACTTTCTAAGAAATGGGAAGATATTTTAGAGGAAGTCAGCTAAAAAATTATTCGTCTGCTATTAAGGAACAACCTTAGTGTGCAGGAAACTAGAAAAGCTGATATCACATCTTTAAAAACAACATTGGACAATGAGAATCACAACGACCTAGATGATAAATTTGAGCTGTTTAAAGAAAGTGTGAAAGGATAAAGAAAGAAAGATTAATAAAATGAAACAAAATCAACTAGACAAAGATGACCCTGGGAGACTTACTAGGAGGCACAATAATAATAATAATAATAACAACAACAATAACAGGAGAACCAACAACAGGCAAGGATTTAATTATAACAGGGGATATAGCGGAAAGTATAACTGGCCTCAACGGGATTTTCCCAGGGGAGATCCTCGCACAAAACCAGACAGGGGCACGATACAGGACCACCAGGAGGCTGCCCCACCAACATCTCATTCCCCACCATTCCAATCTCCTCTGGCTGTCAGCACTCCACAAAAGCCTTTGACATCACAGATAGATCAGGACACGAACAAAAGCCAAAGAGATAACCAGAACCAAAAGAGTTCTACAAGATGAATTACAGGACTAACAGGACAACCAACACCACAGACAATCCAGCTAACAGAAGCAGCAGCACCTTCACAGAGACCAGTTTCTTCGGGAAGACCAATATCGACAGCACAGACACCAACCACCACACCAATACCAAAGCTACCACTAGTACCAGAACAAG
Source organism: Protopterus annectens (assembly GCF_019279795.1). NCBI lineage: Eukaryota > Metazoa > Chordata > Ceratodontiformes > Protopteridae > Protopterus > Protopterus annectens. The sequence continues at coordinate 137,669,721 of NC_056735.1, forward strand.
AACGACCACCACCATAGCCCCAGAGCTTGTCCTTACCAGGTTCCCTCCTACCACAGCCAAAGCGAGGAATACTACTACAACCCACCAAAATTCCAGAAAGCACAGGAGGAATTCCAGCAGTCTCAGACCCTATCCACGAACTCCCAGGGAGACAGGAGAACCAGTGGACAGGGTTGGGGGGAAATACAATACCTGGGCAATCCCGACTGGAACCACAACTACAACCCAGGTCCCAGGCTCAGATGGAGGAACCAGCCACAATAACAGTTGCTCCACTTACCTGGAACCACTCTGTTAAAGCACTGACTGAAGGTGAAAAAAGTGTGTTGTCCAAAGAACTTAATAATTTTGTACCAAGCTGCAGGAGTGAAGTAGCTCAGGTACTGACAGACCTTAAAATATTTGTGAGGAAGCCCAACTTAAGGGTACAGTTTCATGGGAAAATGAATGACTGAAAATAAGCCTATTGATGAAACTATAAAAAGGCTTAGCAACTATTGTCCACCACTACATCAAACATTAGCTGCTTTCAAAGTGAAATGCGAGATGGATATTAGGAAACTACTTAAAAAAACCTCCTAAGAAAAAACTTTATAACTTAAAACAGGGAGAAAGAATGACACTGATTGAGCTAGGCAATGACAAATCCAGGCGCATAATGAAGGCAGAAAAGGGAGGAGGTATACTTGTGAATGATACCACTAACTACAACCAAAAGATAGAGAACATGCTAGAGGATAACAGATCTCATGAGTTATTTACCATGGATGACATAAACAAAAGAGTATATGACTTATGGAACACTAATCTCACCACAATTTGGGAAGAAAAACTTGTTACTGAAAATCTTTGTAATTATTTATGTCCATGCCCACATTTGCCTTACTTTTTTAGAATACTAAAGCAACAAAAGAATAGAGAAAACCCACCTTATAGACCAGTGGTAGCAAGTGGAGGTTCCCTTACTGAAGCCACAGCCATTTACCTTGATTACTTGCTGACACCTTTCGCAGAAAAGAATAAGTCAAACATAAGCAGCAACCAACAAAACCACTTCCAAGCCGATAACTAGTCCCCGTACACACACGTGAAATCAACAGACAAGAAAAGTGCTACGATCATTGAACACTATTCACACACTTTATTATATAAAATAACAACAGTCAAGCGCTTTCGTCAAACAGACTTCCTCAGAACAATGGTTTACTGAAATCACTCAGCTTTTATACCTTAGATCAATTAATTAATCAATTAATGAACTCATTAAATTCTTAAAAACACAGTGTAGTTAATTTATGTATGTAGTTATTTAAATATTTAAAAAATCATTTGATGACACATGAAAAAAGTACAGTTTTGTACCTACCATAAATGTAGATGTTCGAAGATCCACATTGCTGCAGTCCTTACACTTGGGTAGTCCGCTGTCCTCGGTCGGCCCGAATATCAAAGTATAAGGCTGACATCGGTCAAGGCGCATTTGACTGACATCAGGACGTCAGGGTACAAATGCGCATGACCGACGTCATATCCTCAGTCTTTTCTTGCCCCAGATGTCAGAAGACCCTAAAAATAAAGGTCACAACCAAAAGACAGCAAACAAACAAACAACCACCCTTGCACTAATTATATGTACAATATATACAATATACACAATATTTACAACCCAACCCACACAACCACCTCTAACTACAGAGGGAAGGAGGGAGGAATTGGACTGCAGCAATGTGGATCTTCCAACATCTACATTTATGGTAGGTACAAAACTCTACTATGTTCTTCATCTCACATTGCTGCAGTCCTTACACTTGGGTAGAATCCCAAAGCAGAGGTAAGGGAGAATGGCCAAACTATAAGGAAGCCGGAGCTGCCAAAATGCCCTGCAAAACAGCAGTGGCAAAACCAGCCCTGGATTTAGAGTAAAGTGGTAGGTGATAATGCCTAGAAAAAGTATGCACTGAACTCCAAGTAGCTGCCTCCAAAATATCCTTGGTTGCCACCCCCCTCAAAAAAGCTGTCGAAGTGGCAGTAGCCCTAGTGGAATGAGGCCTAATCCCAGCTGGAATCTCCTTGCCATGATGGGAATAACAGAAAGCAATGCAAAACCCAATCCACTTAGAAATAGTTTGTTTTGACACAGGCTTGCCCTGAGAACTCAAAGCAAAAGAAACAAATAACTGCTGAGACTGCCTAAACCCTTTAGTCCTGTCCAAATAATATCGCAACTGCCTGTGTACATCTAAAGTGTGCAAAATCTTTTCCCCTTTATTTTGGGGATTAGCATAAAAAGTGGGCAAATGAATAGTTTGGTTTAAAGCCACACTAGAAACCACCTTAGGCATAAAGGAAGGATTAGTACGTAAAGATACCCTATCCTTATGGAAAATTAAGAAAGGCTCAACCGCCATAAGGGCCTGCAATTCAGAAACCCTTCTTGCAGAGGTAATGGCCAACAAAAAGGCAGTCTTCCATGATAAATATTTCAACTCAGTAGTAGCTGCAGGCTCAAAAGGTTGTAGAGTGAGTTTCTCCAACACAAAATTGAGATCCCAAGCAGGAGTAGGAGCTCTTCGTGGGGGTCTTATATTCTTTGCCCCTCTAAGAAATTGCTTGAACAAAGGATGAGAAAACAATGGTGGGTCACAATCATAGTGAGCGAAATTGCTGCAGCATGAACCTTAATAGAAGAGAAGGACAAACCTTTGTCCAGTAACTCAGTAAGATATTGAAGAGCCACACTTAAATTAGGCTCAGAAACATCAAAATCCTTTGCTGTACTCCAAAATAAAAATCTCTTCCATTTATCTGCGTACACTTTCCTTGTACTAGGCCTTCTAGCTTCCAAAATAACATTCAAAACTTGCTGTGGAAGTGGAGGCCCATTATGGTTCAAAACAGAATATGCCAGGCTGTTAGGTGCAGAGAGTGAAGCTTGACATTGAGCAAATGACTGTCCTCCTGAGACAACAGGTGTGGAATCGAAGGCAAAGGCCATGGAGGCTTCCGTACCAGGCTTCTCAGTAATGGGTACCAATGCTGTCGAGGCCAATCTGAAGCTATCAAAATCATCCTTGGCTTGTCTTGTCTGACCTTTAGTAGTACCTTTGGGAGGAGAGGCAGAGGCGGAAAGGCATACACATGAAGATTGCTCCAATTGAAGGAAAGAGCATCCACTTTCCAAGCTGTGGGATGAAACCTTTTTATGCAAAACTTTGGCAGCTGATGGTTTAGTGGAGAAGCGAACAGATCTATGTCTGGAGTTCCCCATGACACTGTCAATTTCTGAAATACATGAGGATCCAATTTCCACTCGTGGGGATCCATAATTCGCCTGCTCAACACATCTGCTAAGGAGTTCTGTGCTCCCGGCAGAAACCTTGCCTGAAGATTGAGCTGTAAACTGAGAGCAGTCTCCCACAAAATCATTGCTTGCCTGCATAGAGGATAAGAATGTGTTCCCCTTGCTTGTTGATGTACCACATGACAGTTGTGTTGTCTGATAGAATCAACACCTGCCCTGGAAGAAGTAAATCCTTGAAAGCTATTAATGCAAACTGGACTGCTAACATCTCCTTCAAGTTGATATGTAGATGTTGTAGTCTGGCAGGCCACTTGTCTTGTATCCACTTTCCATTCAGATGAGCTCCCCAAGCTTTGTCTGAGGCATCTGTCGTTAAAATCTGACTCGCCTCTGGCCGGGTCACAGAGAGTCCCTTGTTTAGGTGACATTCCTGAGCCCACCACAAAAATTCCTTTTGAATGCAAGGTATTATTTGAATGACAGTGTCCAGATCCTGGCAGTGCTGTGTCCATACATTTTTGAGATACCATTGTAGCTTCCTCATATGCAGTTTGGCATTGGGAAGCACCAGAATACAAGATGCCATGAACCCTAAGGCTTGAAGGACTGTCCTTGCAGTCAGCCCGGACTGATGAGATAGTTGATGGAAGTAAAGGGAAAGATTCTTTTGTTTGTCCGGGGTTAAAAAGGCCATCTGGGATGCTGTATTTAGTCTTACACCCAGAAAGCACATGTCCTGAGAGGGTACTAGACTGGACTTTATTTCATTCACAGAATACCCCAGGCATCTTAGCACTGCTATCACATATTCCAAATGATGAAGAAGCTCGTCCCTTCCTTGAGCCAGAATCAGGCAATCGTCCAAATGAGGATAGATCTGTATTCCTTTTAGCCTGAAGAAAGCTATCACTGGAGCCAGAACCTTCGTGAACACTCTGGGCGCAGTAGATAAGCCAAAGGGCAATGCAGAGAACTGATAGTGAGAAGTCCCAGCTCGAAACGCAGATACTTCCTGCAACTTAGTCTGATAGGAACATGAAGGTAGGCCTCCTTGAGATCCAAAGTTACCATCCAATGATCTTTGCCCAGCAGAGGTAAAAGCTGCTGTAACGTCAACATTTTGAACTTGGGAATGTCCAGATAAGTGTTGAGGATAGATAAATCCAAAATTGGTCTCCACGTGTTCCCCTTCTTTGGTACTAGGAACAGGCGAGAATAAAATCCTAGGCCCACTTCTGGCATAGGGACCGGCTGTATGGCCCCTATTTGGAGTAACAGAGAAATTTGCTTGTGAGCCTCTATTCTTTGTTGAGGAGGAACGTCTGGCATGCCTTTGAAAGGAGGCAAGGTATGGAAATAAAACCTGTAACCGTGGTGTATGATATCCAATACCCATCTGTCTTGGGTAATTAAACTCCAATTTTCTTTGAAAAGTGCCAACCTTCCTCCCAAAGGTGCTGCCAGACGAGAAGGCTCTGGCAGCTGAAAAGGTAGGTCATTGGGTCTGTTTACGAAAGGACTGACCCCTGCCCTCACCCGCAGACTGTGCAGGAGAACTCCCTGTCCTAGGCCTGAAAGAGCCCTGAGCTCTGCCCCTACCACGTCTAGATCTACCCCTAGACTGGGAATCATAAGAAGGATACGTCCACCCCTTAGTAGGCCAATTTCTACTAAACTTTGGAGGCTGAACCTGCAAAAACTTTAACAGTCTGCATAGACTTAGCCTTGTCTTCCATTTTCTTTAAAACTGCCTCAACAGGAGAACCAAACAACATATCAGATTGTAAAGGAGCATCTAAAATCCTTGTTTTAACATGGTCAGATAAATTTTGATCCCTCAGCCAGGCGTGCCTGCGAAGAACTGACCCAGTGGCAGCCACCCTAGACGAGGCCTGTACAGCATCAAAACCACATTGCAAAGAATGCTTACCCACCTGTTCAGAAACATGTACTAAATCTTGCAACTCTTTACAATCAATACCTTCCGCCAGAGCATCAACCTTAGACTTCAACTGTGAAAGGAGATAGTTTTGGTATTTCAACATGTGAAACTGGCAATTCAAAGCCCTCATAGCTAGAGTGGAAGAAGTATAAACTTTCTTTCCCCATCTATCCAAGGCCCTGGCCTCTTTATCTGCAGGAACCGGATTCTTGACAACAGAAGCCTTAACACCTTTAGGCCCCTGGCTAACAGTTTCTGGGTCTGCCCTAGGACTCTTAAAAAGATACTTATGAGCTTCAGGCACCCAGTAATACCTATCCGGTTTAACAGGAGTAGGAGGCAAAGAATCAGGATTTAGAGAAGCCTCTGTAAAAACATCTTCCACTACATCCAAAACAGGAGGTATAGCCAAAGGCCTATGCTGGGGTAAAACAAAATTCCCTAAGCCTTTTCCTGGAATCAGAGAAGTCCTGACCTTCCCACTTAAAATGCTCCCTCATGGAATGAAGAGTTTCTGAAAAGAAAAATCCTCAGGAGGAGAAGCAGAAGGAGTAGAATCATCCACATCAGAATCAGAATAAGGAGAGTACTCCTGCAAGTCTTCAGCCGAAGACTCTGAAGCATCCGAAGCCTGCTCAAAACTCCCTAGCTCAGGCTCCACCCTAGGTCTCTTATCAGGAGGAGGCAAAGAACCCCTAATCAAAGTAATCAAATCTTCTGCCATTTTAAGCATATGCTTCTTGGGCACAGTTCCTGAAGAACTAGGGGTGACACCAACTGAAGCTAAACCTGGCCTGCCTCTGGGAGAAGCCTTGGAAACAGAAGGAGAGGGCCTAACCACCCTAGGCAGGGAGGGGAGTATAGTAACCTGAGAAGCCCCATCAGCCTGACCTGCCTCCTGAGAGGCCACATCCTGCAATAACAAAGTCTCTCCCTGGGAACCCAAAGAAACCTCCGGTGGAACTACCGGCTCCACCGACACCTCTAAAGAACCGGTGTCCGGTACGGACGGTTCTTCTAGCCTAGGCTTAACTGCTTTGTCCTTGCGCTTCTTCGAAGAAGCGGGCGTCGGAGCATCCGACGGCATTTTATAATTGCACCGCTTCCCGAAGATTAACCTGGCACAATCTAATCTTCTCTTTATAGTGCGCTTATTGAATCTAGCACAAGAGCGACACCCAACAACGTCGTGCTCAGGCCCTAAACAAGGAATACACAAAGTATGATAGTCTCTATGCGGTATCTGTTTCCCACAAGAAATACAATTATTCACTTTTTCTGACATCCGGTAAACCACTGAGGCAAGAAAAAACTAAAATATTCCCCAACGGGGTACTTAGCCAACTTTGACTCTGTCTGAAACTCCGAAATCGAACAATTTCAGAACGCCAACCGGCACTTGCAACGCTGCTTCTGCATCGGACCATGCGGCAAAAAAGACTGAGGATATGACGTCGGTCATGCGCATTTGTACCCTGACGTCCTGATGTCAGTCAAATGCGCCTTGACCGACGTCAGCCTTATACTTTGATATTCGGGCCGACCGAGGACAGCGGACTACCCAAGTGTAAGGACTGCAGCAATGTGAGATGAAGAACATCATAAAAACACAAAAAAAGATGAGAATGTGATGCCTAAAAAACTATAAGGGGTAAAATTCAATAAAATATTATACTTTAAATTATTTTATTTTATTTTGTTAGCTCTGTATCTCAATTCAGGTTTGATACTAATAGCATCATTAATACCTGGGAATTCACTTGCATTGACCATAAGTTGCCACCTAGTTTCTACCCTAAGCAACTTATTGGTCCAATCCCCCCCTCTGGGATCCTTGCTAACTATTTCCAGGATACCAAACTTAAAACCATGAGTAGGATTATTTTTAATATGTTTGTATAGGGCATTTTTCTCGTCCATTTTGGTAACACTATAACAGTGTTCGTAAATCCTACGGTTCAACCTTCTTTCTGTTTTTCCAATGTAGAAACATTGGCAAACCGTACAGACAGCTAAATAAACTAAACCTGTTGTGGTACAAGAGGCAGATACCAAGTTGATCTCAATCCTGAAGGGGCCCAATCTCATTTTGGGGGTCTCCAAAATATATTTACATTGTTCACAAGCCCCACATTTATGTGTCCCTTCCTTTCTTTTCTTTCCTTGGTAACTATATTCCAGAATATTCTTTAAATTTTTATTTACTTTATATGTAAATAAAGGTTCGTTACCCAGTATTCCCAATACTTCCTTGTTCCCCTTAAACATAACCCAGTTGTTCTTGATAATCTTTTTTACTTCTTCAGATGTTTCCCCGTAGGTAAGAACCATAGCCTGGGTAAAATCCTTCAAATCTTTAGGATCTCTTTCCATGACTTCCTCACCCATCCCTAATAATGGAATATATCTACTATTCCATTCACTCATGACCTGGTTTCTAATTTCTTCCAAAAGGTCTAATGGATACCCCCTATTCAGGAACATATCCATTACCAATCTGGTTTCCTCTTCTACGTATTCCATCTTGGAACACATCCTTACCACCCTCACCATCTGTCCTTTAACAATATTTCGTTTAATATATGGGGGGTGGTTACTTGAGTATTCCAAATTATCATTGGAAAACGTGGGTTTTCTGAAGAATCTGGATTGAAATTTATTAGTTTCAGAATCCTTGGAAAGTTGAACATCTAAAAAGGAAATCTCATTTAAATTGCCATTACCTGTAAATTTAAAATAATCACACACTTGGTTAAGGTATTCCATAAAAGACTGGAACGACTCTACATTTTTCCACAGAATAAAAAGGTCGTCCAAAAACCTTAAAATATAAATTCCAATTGTTATTATATATCGAATGTAAAACATATCTTTTCTCCCACTGGTACATGACTAGATTAGCAAAAATGGGTGCGCAACTACTACCCATGGCCACCCCATTGATTTGTCTATAAAATTCTCCTTGGAATGTAAAAAAATTGTTCTTTAAAACGATCTCCATAAGTTCTATTATAAAATTAATGGCACTCCCCCTTAAATTAGTATGACCCACTGAAATTTCACAAAAAAATTCCAACCCTATCCCATGTGGGATAGAGGTAAAAAGATCAACTACATCTATTGAAGAAAAATACATTTCATTACTATAACATTTGTCTTTCACTTTTCTCAGGAAATCCCAGGAATCGATTAAAATGTGTGGAATAAGTGTTAAGGCCTGTCTCACAATCCGACCAATATAAATACCTATAGTGTAGGTGACACTATTGTGGGCGGATATAATGAGCCTGTAGGGAGGGTCCTTTATATCCTTGTGTGTTTTTGGGATACCTAATACTATAGGTATAACAGGATGTTCAACATTAAAGAAGTTATATTCTTCCTCATTAATGACCCCTTGAAATAAGGAGTCTTCCAACATAAATTTAATTTTCCTAAAACAGATGTTGATTTCATTCCTAGAAATTATTTCGTACTTGGACCCATCATTCAACATACCAGTTATTTTATTGTTATAGTTTTCTACACTGGTAATAACCATACCTCCACCCTTGTCAGGTTTCATAAACCGAGTCTCGGAATTGTCACGTAATTCAAACATTAATTTTCTTTCTTTAAAAGAAAGATTGTGTTTCTTGTTTTTACTTGTCTGTAATAATTTATATATTTCTTGAGTGCAAATGTTTTCAAAGGAATTTAAAATGGGTATTAAAGGGGGGTTATAGCAACTTCTCTTATAAATAATTGGTGTCAGCCTGGTCAGACCTTCCTTGGTTTAAAATTTTCAGATTTAATTTCCTTATAAAAATCTTGAGATCCAGTAAGGTTTTACCTCCTTAGCGGAGGGAACAAATTTCATACCCTTCATAAATAAATAAAATAATTCTTTATTGAGAGGGAACTGTGCATAATTATAAATTTTGAACCCCTTGTAGGAATAAACAATACCATCACTGCTGAAAATATCCTCATCTGTGCTTGAATTATCATGAATTACATAATCTAATTGTAACTGTTCTTCCTTCTGAAAGACGGATTCCTGTACCTCTGCTTGGCCCCCTCCCCCCTGGCTTCTAAAAAATCTTTCCCTTGTCTTGTTTGATTTCTATTATAGATCCTTTTGGATCTTCTAAGTGGGGGGTATTCATTATCATATTCATTGTCTATATTATTACTTCTATAAGCCCCTTGGTTCCCCTGGGGATTTTCAGTATGACTATAAGTACTATCTCCAGAATTAACTCCTTCCATATAGGCTTTAGGAAAAGGGTAGGCTAAACCTTTATTGTACTCTAATTCATCTCTCATAAGTTTCTTTTTTCCTACTGATGTTGTTATTCACCTCATTTTCAACCCCATCAAAAATAACATTATATCGATAGGAATAGTGATTATAACAAACATCATTAAGAATTACATTGTTGACATCATCAATTTCTTCAAAAAGTCCATTAATCTTTTTGTTATAAGTCATACATAAGAAATTTAATGAATTTTTTGAGGAAAATAAAAACACATTACAGTGGAAGCTGACAGTATTTTATTAACTATTGATGTGGAATCCTTGTACACAGTGCTCCCTCACAATTACTGTGTAACAGCAGCTATGGAATCTTTTAAGAAACATAATCAAGGTACACAGGCACAACTGCAAAAGTTAAGCAAGCTCATTAATCTTGTACTGGACTTTAATTTATTTACTTTCAATGGCAAACACTACAAAAAACTGGTATAGCAATGGGGGCTGCCATGGCTCCCAGGTATAGCTAACATAGCCCTGGGCAAATGGGATGAGGACTTTGTGTTAACCACAGACTACATGCAGCATATCACATGCTATTTATGTTATATTAATGACATCTTTATTGTGTGGGAAGGTGACACCTTGCAGCTTGGAGATTTTATCACTTAACCTCAACCAAACAATCCCCTTTCTGAAGTTTACCTATTCCCATAACTATACTTCAACCACTTTCTTACATATGCAGATTTCCAAGGACACCAACAATAAATCACTGATCAATTTAGAAAATCAATGAGGGTTAACTTATTACTCCACAGTAAAAGTCTGCATCCTGCAAAAACCAAGTATAATGTGGTGAAGTCCCAGGGCTATAGATTAGCTAGAACTACCAAAGAGACGGAACCTTTTTTGAGAAACCTGAACAACTTAGAGAATTATTTTCTAGTGAGAGGCTATGAAAGTCAGATGCTAAAAAACATCTGGAACCCATTATAGAAATGAAAAGTACCTTCACTCAACCTCACCAGTAGGAGAATGTTAAGAAAATTCACAAAGAATACACTATCAAAAATGTTATTGAAAAGAACTGGGCCATTGTCACAGGAAACTCTTTTCTAATTAACATCTTAGGTGAAGCCCTGTCCTTTGTTTACAGGCAGGTCAGGAACATTAGAAGTTTTGTTGAATTTAAACCTAGACTGTATGAGACAAACACTAAAAGACATGAACCTAATTGTACATTTCTCTATATTTATCCACCAAGGTGATCGTTTTTAATGCCCTTATTCAATCATTAAGACCAGTGCAGGGGGTGACTGTAACTCTACAAAAGTAATTTACAGGGCACAGTGCAATGAATGTGATGCATTTTTTGTGGGCAAGACTAAGTGTAGGATTTCATGTCATCTAGTAGCATAGCAATGGTTAGTACTAGGCTAACTGCCCTTGCGTGCCATTGTATGCCTAGCCAATTATCCCCTGTGAGACTCAAACCCTGCACCTTGTCTTTGTAAGGCAAACACCTTAACCACTGGGCCACCCTCCCAACCCTGAAATCCGCTCTGGATGTAAAAATAATGCACTAGCCAAACATCTTGCTCTTCATAAAAGACACACAGGTTTTAAGTTCCAGATACTGGATCGCATAGACATGGGTGATCTTGAAGGAGACATCCTGAATATGCTGGAGAAAAATGAACTCATGCAGCAATTAAAGCTGAACTCTTTTAGGAAGTCTGGACTAAACTACTACTGTTCACTTAAAAGTATACTGGAATTTAGAAAATTGCCACATTGTTTACATGACTAATTTTATTTTATTCTTCCAGTTGGTTTTAAATACCATGTTAAACCAGTTTTAATTGACTGTAAGTGTATATTTTATATTCAACCACAAGAACGACGAACATACGATACTTCACCACCAAATAGAATCCAATTCAGTGAGGATCAGGAATTTATTTAAAAATGAATTCAAGTAGCGAAAAACATAAGATGTGAATACACTTGAAATACACAACTTGATAAATTCTCTAGCGCCTCGGCAAACTTGCCTTTAACAGAGTAAAAGCTTTTCATCCATTTTAACATCTCTTATATACTAACATCAGACACACCCTTCTAATACATCAATTAAACTAAAGAAACAGTATTATAATACAACCATACTTACTACTAATATGCACACTTATACTTTTCCACGAACAATCATAATTTAACCCATTAGGAATTAATGTATTAAATTTTAAAATTAAACACAACTCTTTCTTTCTTAATATATGTTTAACTTGTTGCTCATTCAAAAACATTTTATCTTTTACACTATCTAAAACCATAACAGCTAAACCATCTGGACTACCATTATGAAACTTATTAAAATGCACTGCTACAGGACTAGTTTGTTTGTTGTTTTTTATGTCTCTAACATGTTCTTTAATTCTACATGCTAGAGACCTCTTTGTTTCTCCCACATAGAATTTATTACATGCACATCTCATACCATATATAACTCTCTCCGTATAACAATTAAATGTTCCATTTGTTTCAAAAGCAACCCCATTAATAATATCAAATTCCTTGACTACATATTGGCAAATACTACATTTGGCACAAACTGTAGTACCTAGTTGTCTTATTTGCTTTCCTATTTTTATATCCGGCATACTAAACCGACTATGAACAATAAAATCTTTGATACTTCTCCCCCTTCTATATGAAAAACCTATTTTTTATCACTTAAAAAATCTACCTCACTTTTAACCAAATTCTAACTAATTTTAACTTGTTCCATAATCTTATCAGACAGTACCGAGAACATTGATACAAAATATATACAATCACTACTTGGCCTATTGTTCATACCATTTCTTATAAAAAAAACCTTGTGTCTTATTTTTCCTCACCTTTCTTAGACTCTCATTTACCTGCTTTTCGTTATACCCCCTTGATATAAATTTATTTAAACTCTGAATAAATTCCTTTTCCATTTTAACTGGATCACTACACAACCTCCTTATCCTATTAAATTCTGTGTATGGTATAGCTTTTATTGTATGTGGTGGATGAAAACTTTCTCCATGTAAAATGGATCCCATTCCTTGAAATTTTCTATATATACAATAATTTATGTTTTCCCCCACACAACCTCTCAACACCACATCTAAATATTTCACTTCACAACCTATTTGTAAACCATCAAATTTGATATCCATATTATTGTCTTGTATTTGATCTAAAACAAGGGAACTTGTTCCTGTCCACCCTTACAAATAAATATAAGGTCGTCTATGAAGCGAAAATATTTACATACATATTTTTTGAAAAATTGATCGACACACATATATATATATATATATATATATATCTATTTTCAAAATATCCCTTAAAAACATTAGCATAACTGGGGGCAAAGGCTGCCCCCATAGCTGTGCCCTGTTTTTGTCTATACATGACACCATTAAATTCAAACATATTATTTTTTAAACACACACTAATCAACTCTAGTATGTATTCCACAACTGGACTTTGTCCCAAAAAATATTTAATAGCATATACACCATCTGCATGCTTTATGTTAGTGTATAAACTAACTACATCAATAACAAAAAAATACATATTATCCTCCCATTTTATGTCCTTGATCTTATACAAAAAATCAAAAACATCCTTGATGTAAGATGACAATTTACATACTGTCGGTAACAAATATTGATGCAAAAAACAAGAAATATTCTGTAAAAAATCGCCTGTAGCTGACACTATGGGACGGCCAGGAGGGTCCTCCATATTTTTATGTATCTTAGGTATATAATAAAAACAGGGCATTCTGGGATTCTGAATATTGAATTTCTCTTTTATATCCTTGTATGCAAAATAACACAATCTATACCCTTTATCTATAATATCCTTATACTCCCTTTGTGCCATCTCATATTGACTAATATCTATTTGTTCATATACTTGTTCATCACTAAGATGTATATAGCACATTTTTAAATATTGTAAATAATTTAATACAACCAATTTTCCACCTTTATCTGACTGTTTAAATACTAAATCAGATTTCTGACAAATTCATTAAACCATTGCCACTCATTTTTTGTAAGACTGTACTGCATATCCTTTTTATTAACAATAAACTTTTTAAATTCTATATCCATACTATGAATAAGTGACTTATAAAAATATTTAATACTTTCATTACGTTGTGGAGGCATAAAATCACTCAACTTTCACTGCACTCGTATCTAATTTATAATATGCATTAATACATTCTTCTGAGCAGCGTGAGTAAAAACTATCATTCATGTCATCATCCGAGCTAGCAACATCTTCATTCACATTTGTAATATTTTCATCCATCACATTACACTGAAAAAAATCCAATAAATGTAATTTGCGAGAAAAACAAAAAATATCAGTTTTTAACACATGTAATCTGGGCAAAACTGAAGGTATAGATTTAAGCCCTCTGTCGAGTATATTCAGTTCACAATCAGACAACTCATAACCAGAAAGATTAATAACATACTTACAATCAGTTTGGCACCCATACTCAATAGAGCTGGTCCAATTTACCCCTTTGAAATGTCCGTTGGTTAGCGTACCCTTCTCTATATTGTCCCTGTCCATTCCAACTCCGTTTACGCGTCGAATTGGCTTCACGAAAAGTATTAAAACCATTACTGATCCCTGGTTTGGGAAGCACAGGAAATTCTTCATTATCCGTTTCTCCTTCTGTATGAGATAACCCGCTTTCTGCCAAAGTATAACCATATCCTTCTCTTCCACCATTACTCCCCTTCCGTTTGAACTGCACTCACTGACGTTTCGCCTTCGGATTGGTAATTAACAGGAACGCCCTCTTATTCTCATAATCTCGTAGATCTCTATACAATTTGTTCTTTTTACGCTCAATAAGTTCTTGTTCAAACATCACCAACTGGTCATTGGTTTTAACAAGAAACTGCTGTAATTCATCTTGTGTAACCTTATTTGCGATGTCCTTGCAAACATTTTTAATTTTCTCCCTTAGCTTATGTTTCTTAAGCATATCCCTTTAATAAATTCCTGATCCTCACTGAATTGGATTCTATTTGGTGGTGAAGTATAAGTGTATATTTTGTTTATATCATCATACATTTTTTTTCTTTTTTTGGTCTTTTTTCCACTTTATTAAAAATGATATGTAATAACAATACTAATTATACAATAATAGTTTTGTAGATAGTTTTTAGGGTTTTTGTACACAGCCCTGAAGAAGTCCAGAAAGACGAAAGTGAACTTTGTTAACAACAGATTATGGAAACAGAATATGATTTTTACAACGGACTTTTTGCATGCAAAGTGTATATGTATATATTTATATATATTTTAGGTTGCTAAATGGTGTAAGGTTTATATATTTCCAGCCATGTAGTATATTATCTTGGTTAAAATCACAGACTTGGCAATCTCGTTAAATAAGAGGCACCACATCATTATTCATTTTATTTAAAGTACATAAGGGTTACATTATTATGACAGCTACTAAGTAACACTTAGTTTTACAGCACAATAAACCACTCCCTTGCCTGATAAAAAGTATATAAATATATATATATAAATATATATATATATATATATATATATATATATATATATATATATATATATATATATAAATATATATATATATATAAATACATATATATATATATATATAGTTAGAAAGCATGTGAGGAAATGAGAAGTTATGTACCTACCATAACGTTCCATGTTAGTTGTCTTCTCTCGCCTTCTTTCTTGCTGGATGGGTTCGGAGCCAATCCTCGGCTCCGAATCGGCCACTTAATAAAGCTCGAGAGCTAATTTTACTGGCTCGAGGCATCCCTATATCCCATGATGCTAGGCGATAACTACCCAGATCTCGTTTGGTAGCTAAAGAAAAATTATGCAATATAGTCCTCCAACTGGAGAGGAGGAGGAAAAAGGGAATAATCCCGCCAAAGAAACCAATCTAATCTAGTGACACTAGGACAAGCTATTCGGCTGGAAATGCTAGATCAGGACTCTTCAAGGAAGAGGAACAATCTTCTCGGTCTGTCCAGGCTAGGGGGATGGTAGGCAGGACGCAAGAAAGAAGGCGAGAGAAGACAACTAACATGGAACGTTATGGTAGGTACATAACTTCTCAGTGTTAAGTTGTCAATCTCGCCTTCATTCTTGCTGGATGGGACCGCGTCCCTAGCACCTTCATCCTGGGTGGCTCAATGGAACAGACTCTTGAAAATGGTGGAACCAAAATTTGCCCCGTTTCTGGAGGCCAAGTCCAATTTGTAATGCGAAACAAAGGTATGAGGAGAGGCCCATGTGGCTGCTGCACAAATAGTGTCTATTGGTAGTCTAGCTTGAAAAGCTGTAGATGTAGCTAGTGCTCTAGTTGAATGGTCTTTTGGCCTAGAAGTCAACGCTCTACCTCTGAGTTGATAAATACATGTAATTACAGAAGACAGCCACCTAGATAGGGTTACCTTAGATACCGGAAGGCCTTTCCTGTTCTCTGCATACGATAAAAACAGTTGATCAGATTTCCTGATTTGTTTGGTTCTGTCCAAATAATATCGGAGCTGGCGATGAACATCCAGATAATGTAGTTTTTGCTTCGCTCTATTAGTATAATTTGGGAAAAAAACTGGGAGATCAATAGATTGATTTAAGTTTGTCTGCGATGCTACCTTGGGTAAGAAAGATGGATTAGTCCTTAGAGAAACTCGTGTCTTTGTGGAAGATTAAGTAGGGAGGACGTAATGGCGACTAGGAAGAGTGTCTTCCAGGAAAGAAATTTTAATGAACAGGAAGCCGCAGGTTCAAAGGGGGGAAGAATCAAGGATGTTAAGACTAAATTTAGATCCCACTGTGGTGGAGGGTCTTTGATCGGAGGCTTAAGTAAAAATACACCTCTAAGGAATGCCTTGCAAAGCTTATAGGACATGATGTTGCCTATATGAAAATTTTAAATGGCTGCCAACTGAACTTTTACTGTGGAGGAAGAAGATCCTGAGTGAAAGATTTCAGCTAGGAAGTCCAAGACCGAATGAATCGGAGCAAAGGGATCTATATTCCTAGCTTTTGCCCAGAAGGAGAAACGTTGCCATTTACTAGTGTAAATCCTTCTGGTGGAAGATTTAAGGGAAGCTACTATGATATCCCGGACAGGATTAGAAATCATAGGAAGCCTGGCTAGGGACGGAAGTGGAGCAACCAAGCAGTGAGGTTGAGAGAAGGTATAGATTGGTGCAGATGCCCCGACTGGTGGGTCAGAAGATCTGGAACCGGGTCCAGATGCCAAGGCTGTACCAAAAGATAACGATGCAGGAACGGAAACCATATCTGTCGAGGCCAATAAGGGGCAATGAGAATCATCTTGGCTCTCAAGGCGGTTGCTTTCTGAATTACTTGTGGTATTAGAGGAAAAGGTGGAAAGGCATAGAGAAGTCCCCGGGGCCAATCTTGGACTAGAGCGTCTCTGGGGGGATGGCCTGGAAGGGGGAAGAGGGTGAAGAAGTCGGGGCATTTGCTCTTTTGAGGCGTAGCAAAAAGATCGCAGCAAGGAAGGCCCCACTTCTGAAAAATCTCTTCTGTCACAGATTGTTTGAGAGACCACTCGTGAGGCATGAGAATAGCTCTGCTGAACCTGTCCGCTATGATGTTGGACTTCCCGGGGATATGCGTTGCTATCAGAAACCGCTGAGAAGAGATTGCCCACTGCCAAAGTCTGAGTGCCTCTCGACACAGGGGATAGGACTTGGTTCCACCCTGCTTGTTGATATACCACACTATGGACATATTGTCCGTTTGGATTGCAATAGTCCCCAGGGGAAGAGAGTCGTGGAGGGCTTGCAACGTTAAAAGCACTGCTCTCATCTCCAGGGCATTTATATGCAGGTGGCATTCGAAATGTTGCCAAGTGCCATGGACCATCCTGCCCTGAAAACGCCCCCCCCCCACCTGATCAGGGAGGGGTCCGATGTAACCGTGGCGACCGGGGAGGGAGGAACAAAGGGTCTGCCTTGATGGACTTGAGGGGACAATATCCACCAGGACAGATGCCTTTTGCAGCCTTTTGGGGGCTGTAGTGAGACCAAAGGGCAGGGCTCTGAATTGGTAGTGACTGGCCCCCAGCCGAAAGCAGAGAAACCTTCTGGAGCACCTGTGAATTTTGATGTGATAGTACGCATCCTGAAGGTCCACAGAGGGTAGAATGGACTGTAGCGTGACCATCCGGAATCTTGTTCTCTTTACAAACTTGTTTAGTTTGCTGAGATCTAATACTGGTCTCCAGTCCCCTGTCTTTTTCAGTACCAAAAAGAACCTTGAGTAGATTCCGGATCCTAGTTGGTCTGCTGGGACTGGCTGGATGGCTCTTTTTGCTAGCAGTTTTGATATCTCTGGTACTGCTAGTTCCCTTATACCGGTGGAACGCCTGGAAGGGTTCCCTTTTGCTGAATTGGGGTTTGGATAAAGGGAATTTTGTAACCCTCGGATATGATCGACTGTACCCATTTGTCTTGAGTAAGGGAAAGCCAGGCTTTTGGGTACAGCGACAATCTTCCCCCGACTGCCTCCGAAGGTGGACAATCGGGCAACATCTCAGGGATGCTGGAAGGGTTTGTCAGAGAGAGGCTCCCTGCTACCCTGATTCTGCGGACCCCCTCTGCACCTAGGGCGGCATCTGTTGTTGTTACCCCCTCTGCCTCTGGGGGTAAACTGACCTCATGCGTTAGGTGTGACTCCTTGAGAGAGGCGGATACAATGGAGCTTCTGTTCAAAAATAGAGGGTATGACTCATTAATGGTTAGAAATATAAGGCAAGAGATTTTAGGAGATATTGAACCGGTATACCAACATAATTCGGTGACTACTGACCAGAATGCATACAAAAGATTTTATAAATCTAAGGCCTATGGTCATATGGTGAATTACACCATTAAGTATACTAGTGACGTTGAAAGTATAAGACAGATAGTAAGCAGGAACTGGAATGTTCTTACTATACATAAACAGATTAGAGATATTGTTGGTGTTAGGCCTAGGTTTTGTTATAGGAATGGTGACAATCTTAAGCTTTTGCTATGCAATGACCAACATGTTACCACTACTAAAGGTTCTAGCAATTTGACTTTAGGAGAGATAGTAACTAAAGGAACTTATCCTTGTCATCAGTGCAACAGATGTAATAATCTCTCGAAGATACAATCCTATCAACATCCTTATATGGAATACACCTTTCAGCCTAACCATTATGCTAATTGCAACACTAA
Source organism: Protopterus annectens (assembly GCF_019279795.1). Lineage (NCBI taxonomy): Eukaryota > Metazoa > Chordata > Ceratodontiformes > Protopteridae > Protopterus > Protopterus annectens. The sequence goes on from NC_056735.1 coordinate 137,688,509, forward strand.
GAATGTGGTGTACTTGGCCACATGCTCATTATGTACAGCCTTCTATGTAGGGTTGACAAAGAGGAGGCTAAGGGATCGTATTTATGACCATCTATATGACATCCGTAAACAAGATGAGACTAATGCCTTGGCCAAACATATAAAAGATTGTCATACACATTATTTCACCTTCAGAGTGTTGCAAGTACTGTCAATAAGCAAGAGAGGGGGTGACAATGATAATGCTCTAGCTAGGGCTGAGCTGCATTGGATTTTGAAGCTAGCAGCACATCTACCCCCAGGTTTAAACAATTTTATTTCTATCAAACCAGTGCTAGTAGAGAGGAAGTAATATAATAATGAGTCTTCATTTTGTTGTAGGTTTCTACAATTATCTGAATGGGAGGACCGTTATTTAGATGCTTTATTACTTTATAGATTAACATTTATTAGCTATATATTTATTAGTGTAGTTTAATTGAGTTCCTGGATATGTGCCTAGATTGTTTGTATTTATGTGATCTACTGTAAAATCAGATAAGGTTACTATGAATTGATAGTTGATTATGGAGGTGGGTAGCATCGATTTTCGATACAGCCATCTTTACTCATATTTATACCTTCTAGGTCATGTATTTTAGAAGTGATTATACACTTTAATATATACATATATTTTATAATGCTATGAGTCGTAGTACCTCTTCATTATATTTTCAGTGTGTGTCTATTAAGGCATTTTTATGTAATAGACATAGTCTTAAATCGTAGCCCATGGTTTCATTCCTTGGGTAGCTTTTTGATGTACATAACTCAACATGGATGAATAGTTCCACAGATATAAGGTAAAAAATTTTTATCAGTTATATACTCTGGAGGTAGCATTGATGTTGTTGTTTATGTCTATTTATATGTTTGTTATTATTTTTAGATATATCCGATATTGTCCAGTGATATCTATTTTTAACGTTTTTTAAGCATTTTTTACTATATCTTCATTGTCTATTAATTATGTCTGTCATCGCTACGAATGCCAAATTTTGTAGATCAAGATGCTGACAGGTTTGGGTCTATGGATATGGTGTTAAGGCCCTGGTATCTGGAAATAATTATTCTTGATGCGTTTTGTTTTAAATTTGAGCTCAGGACATCAGTTTTTGTCCAACTGTCAAATGGACACTTTGTTAAATGATGTGTGCATATGCTTAGCTGGGTATATCATTCGCTGTATCCCTAGGGTTTATACCCTAGATTTACTTATTACTTATGACAGACTAAGCATTGGTTATTTAATATAGGGACATTAGGTTGTCTTATTATTATTATTATGGCATTTGTTATATATATAATATGACAATGAGTGATGGCGTTTTGAGTTGAGGTAATATTTCTTTTGCTTTAGTTTTGGAACCGTTTGTTAACTGCAGTTATCTGGTAACTGAATGTAACTAATTGAGATGTAGGGCAATTACCGTATTTAATTGGTTTAATTACAGATCTATTGAGTAATGATCCCGCCAAAAATATGTATTTAAATGTGAGGTTATTTTTGTAAGTTTATCTGAAGAAGCGTAGCTAGTACTACGCGAAAGCGCTCATCTCTACATGTAATAAAGTGTTTTTGGATTTTTATCGTGCCTATTTTTTGGAACTTGGTTACTCAGAAGACTACATATTCATGGTGTTACCTCTTACTATTGTTTCTACATGGTTTTTTGGTTTTGGTGAGAGGTATCTTCAGCCGAGAGTTGCTTCCCTTCTTTAGTTCTGCTTGTTGATATACCACACTATGGACATATTGTCCGTTTGGATTGCAATAGTCCCCAGGGGAAGAGAGTCGTGGAGGGCTTGCAACGTTAAAAGCACTGCTCTCATCTCCAGGACATTTGTATGCAGGTGGCATTCGAAATGTTGCCAAGTGCCATGGACCATCCTGCCCTGAAAACGCCCCCCCCACCTGATCAGGGAGGGGTCCGATGTAACCGTGGCGACCGGGGAGGGAGGAACAAAGGGTCTGCCTTGATGGACTTGAGGGGACAATATCCACCAGGACAGATGCCTTTTGCAGCCTTTTGGGGGCTGTAGTGAGACCAAAGGGCAGGGCTCTGAATTGGTAGTGACTGGCCCCCAGCCGAAAGCAGAGAAACCTTCTGGAGCACCTGTGAATTTTGATGTGATAGTACGCATCCTGAAGGTCCACAGAGTGTAGAATGGACTGTAGCGTGACCATCCGGAATCTTGTTCTCTTTACAAACTTGTTTAGTTTGCCGAGATCTAATACTGGTCTCCAGTCCCCTGTCTTTTTCAGTACCAAAAAGAACCTTGAGTAGATTCCGGATCCTAGTTGGTCTGCTGGGACTGGCTGGATGGCTCTTTTTGCTAGCAGTTTTGATATCTCTGGTACTGCTAGTTCCCTTAGACCGGGTGGAACGTCTGGAAGGGTTCCCTTTTGCTGAATTGGGGTTTGGATAAAGGGAATTTTGTAACCCTCGGATATGATCGACTGTACCCATTTGTCTTGAGTAAGGGAAAGCCAGGCTTTTGGGTACAGCGACAATCTTCCCCCGACTGCCTCCGAAGGTGGACAATCGGGCAACATCTCAGGGATGCTGGAAGGGTTTGTCAGAGAGAGGCTCCCTGCTACCCTGATTCTGCGGACCCCCTCTGCACCTAGGGCGGCATCTGTTGTTGTTACCCCCTCTGCCTCTGGGGGTAAACTGACCTCATGCGTTAGGTGTGACTCCTTGAGATTTGCAGAACCACATTTTCCCACCCTTCTGACCCTTGGGGTATGGTCTTGAAGGGGTGGAGAAACAGACTCCTACGGCAGAAAGAGCCTTGACATCTTGTTCACATCTGGTCAAGGTGTCTTTCACTTGAGGTCTGAACAAGGTTGAACCATCAAAAGGAGAATTTGTGAAGGACGCCTTGACGGGGTCTGCAAAATTACAAAGCCGCATCCAGGTGTGACGCCTTAATGCCACTCCTGTGCCTGTGGCCCTACTCGCTCCATCGGCTGCATATGAAATGAGCCGCATGGAGGAGTTAACAATAGAGTTTAGGGTTCCTAGCGGTGAGTTAATTTTATCCTGTGACCCAGCAGCTGACGGATCCTGTAAAACTTCTCCCAACTCTTTGAGAACATCTCTCTGAAGGCGGGTGAAGTGACACAAGTAATTCAGCGACCGCATGGCAAAGGTCACTGAAGAAAACATCCGCTTACAGTAACTATCCATAGTCCTAGAATCCTTGTTAGGAGGATGGATAGGTACTGAAGGATCGGCTAGTTCCTTCTTGGTGGCTGCAGCCACCACCATGGCATCAACCGGGACAACTTTTGTCAAACATTGCCTATCAGGTGGGGCCGTACTGAATTTAGAAGGCCTCCGAGGAGTGGGTTCCACTGAATCCGGGGCCGTCCATGCCTTCCGAGCCACCACATCCACAAGGGGTTCGAAAGGCGGAGACACCCAAGAGGTGGAGGGTCGAGAACCAAACGCCTCCAGGTAAACCGACTCATCCTCGAAGGATTAAGGGAAGGCCAGTCCCCCCTCTGCTTAAGGATTTCAAGGATGTCTGAGAAAGAGACATCCTCAGAGGGGGACCTTGGGGATCCCTCAGACTCATCCAAGTCGGTATCGGATGTAATAGACTCGGGGGAGTCTAGATGTTTCCTCTTACATGTCCTCTCACCTGACGGGTCAGGAGAAGCCTTGGAAGAGGAAGATATTCCCAGTGGGGAAACCTGAGGCGTTGGATCTCTGGGCCCGGGAGCAAGAGAGTGGGAAGAGACGTCAGCAGGCACTGTAGTGGGAGGAGCTGATGGAACTGACCGTTGACTATGCCCTGGGGCTAGTAAACTCCATCACCTCGAAGGCTCCCCCATCAGAGAGGCCAGAGGGCTCCCGCTCCGAAGAGATAGGACCCCCAGGCCGCACCGACAGGGATGGCTCCGAGGCCGATGCTGGGGCCGAGCTCACCAGCGCCGATGCTCCAAGAGGGAGAATGGGGTCGGACAAGGGTCCGATGCCACTCGCCCCCTCGGAGCCGGCGAGAGAGACCAGACGCCTGGATCCCTCCAATGAAGGCATCAAGGAGGAGATCGGAGCAGAGGACGACGGAGCCAAAGGGGGAGGTATCGGCTCCGACGCCACAACAGTCACGGCTCCGAGGAGCTCCAGCTCCGAACTCTGGAGGAGAGTCGAAGGAGGAATAATAGGTGGATGTGTAATAGCTACTGTCTGATGAGACGGGCTATGGAGCATTTGGGCCAATGCCTGAGACTTTAACAGCCTACTCACCACTCTCTCAAGGTCGTGGTCAGAAAGCCTGGACGACCGAGAAGATCGGCTCCGATGGCTCCGCTCCGACAGCAGAGGTGATCTCGGAGCCGAATGGATAGACTCCAATGATGGGGATCTTGACCTCTTTCTGGAGGTGGGTGGTGCCGAAGGACCCGAGGATATGTCGGCTCCAGCTGGAGCAGACCGTGAGTGCAAAGATTCAGCGGTATCGGCGCCGAGTGGAGCCAATACTGGAAGCTGTGACACAGAAGGATCGGCTCCAGCCGGAGCCGATCTTGTCACAGAAGGTGAGCCAGCAGCCGACGGCTTGGGACTCGGAGCAGACTGCTTTGCTGGCTTCGAGGGCTTCCCCGGCGCAGACTTAGTCGGGGAGCTCTCGGGCTTTAACAAGCCCCTCAATATTAATTTGTTTCTGCGCTCCTGCAGGACTCTTGGGCTGAATGCGTGGCACACAGAACAAGAGTCCTGCAGGTGCAGGGGTCCCAGGCAGTAAACACAAGAAGTGTGACCGTCTGTCAGAGACATTTTCTGACTGCACGAGTCACACTTCTTGAAGCCTGAGACCTTTGTGTCCTTCGAGATAACAGTGTCGAGGGAGCACCAGAGTAAAAAACACACACACAAACACCCAATCCAAATATAAATAAAAAAAAACAGGGATACTAACACACCCAAACACTCCACAGAATCCCTGACAAGAATTAGGAAAGGGGCAGGCTTAAGGCCTAACCTAGGGGAAGGGATATATAACTGGGATAAGGGAAATACAAGGTACTAACAGGGAATAGGGTTTAAAATTAACCGTTACAAGTTAAAACAATAAAAGGAGTGGAACTAAGACAAAAAGGGGTGACTAAAAGTCTGAAATTTGAAAACTTACCAAGAGCCGGTAAAAACGCACCTCGCAAGCGAAAGCGGCAAACGAGATCTGGGTAGTTATAACCTAGCATCATGGGATATAGGGTTGCCTCGAGCCAGTAAAATTAGCTCTCGAGCTTTAGTAAGTGGCCGAGTCGGAGCCAAGGATCGGCTCCGAACCCATCCAGCAAGAATGAAGGCGAGATTGACAACTTAACATCTATTACTCTGTTATTTTTATTTTACTTGGATCGCTTGTCTGTGTACTTAAAGGATTTTCAACTGGAAATAGACTGCCTACCCTGCTTGAATTACTTTTGAATACTTAGTAATTTTGTGCAATATTTGAAATTTTATATATATATATATATATATATATATATATATATATATATATATATATATATATATATATATTTTTTTTTTTACTTATGACGAGTTTAAGTTTGCTATTTCTACTACCATTACCTGATCTGTTTAATATACAGTGATTAACTAGATACATCTTCCACACAGAGAAGTTTCTTACACTGTTTTGTTTTTGGACCCACTATACTTGTTTAGTGGGTTGTCTGAAACTTCAGGGATACCACGGAGATTACTTGTTTTTTTGAATCTTGTAAATAAAAGACCAGTACAAATCTCTCCAGGAGAGGTGGTTTGTTTACAAAGTGAGGGGCAATGTGCCAAAATAGAACCCAATGAAATTTTCACAGAGGAAGACAAAACCTCTTATACTTTCATTCTGCGTGAACAGCCATGAAGGCAATTTCAAAACCAGTTAAATGGCATGGCAGCAGTCTCAAACGTCATCAAAATACTAAACCAGTATATCTGTAAACTACACATAATATAGGCAAAATGCATCTTTTTCATAAGTTTGTCCGCCATATTCCATAAAATAAGCTATGAACAACCCTGTCCTACACATATAATTTGACATCCATATTTAATACTTTGCTGTGGCAATCATAAGGCTGATTTTAGTATTAAAGAAGTCAATCTTGCATGCAATGCTGTTTAACTGTTCCTGTACTTATGAGATTAAATGTGGAGCAGATGGGAAATGTAAATCTTAATAGCTCAGGTCTAATCACTTCAAAAAGAGCACTATATTGCTTCTTGTCATGTACTGTTTGCAAAATGTATTTTTTTTAAAACAGAATTGAACTGGAAATTATGCCAGATGACACTCTTAATGCTGTGACAGTTGTGGCTACAACACTATGGACTGCAACAACAATTGCTTTGGTCACTTTTTACAGAGTGGAATTGGCATAACTCAGCATACATGAAAAATATGCAATCCAAAACACACATATTTACAAGATTATCTCTATTTTTATTCCAACATATACATTACATATTGCCTAATATTGCTTGTGTCTGTTTTTTGCTTAATTTTCATTAGTGTTTACTTCACTTGTTAACAAATCTTCTAGAGTATTTCAGCTCTGCTGCCACTGTATGTACTTTTTTGCAGGTAGTATTACCTTGAAGCTGGAATTGCCATCCTTCAACGAATCCTGCACATGCAACTACATCTAGCCTGCTCCACACATTGCTTGCGTATTGCTCAGTTTTGTGCAAAAGACACTTAATCCCACTAGTGATTCTAGATCTGATCTGTGAACAAATACTTCTGCATAGCTCCAAAATAAAAAAAAAATGTTCTTGCTGTACCCTTTACTCGTTGCCCTTTTTTTAGTATTGTTGAAGCTTTCCCAGGGTTCTGAAACATGCAGTATCCCAGTGTAAGGCTTCTCAAATACTCCCTCAACTAATCTACCAACAAAATGTGCAGTGCCTCTTGGAGTATCATCATAAATTGGAAAGAAATGTATGAAGCACCAGCATTTTCCAGCTTTGCATATGTGATATTCTGAGTACATTACTAAGTCAAGAAGAAGAAGAATCGGAGTACATTTACAGAAAAGGTGACCAGTCTACTATGTTGCATAAAGAGATGCTAAAAATAGGTCTAGAAATGAGTGGCTGTGTCGCTTCCCTTGATGTAACACAGTTGTCTGGGCCCAAGTGATCAACAGTACCCGAAACATAACTGAACTGGTGACATAAAGCCCATATATCTGATGTTATTCAGCCATCATAAAAAATTTATATAATTTGAAAGGGGGGTTGAGGCCCACTTAACGTCCCAGTTTTTTTCTAAACACTGATTGACCTATGTGCCATTGTTATGTTCTTGGTTCTCTTACTTGCAGGACTTAAGAAAATATGCAGCCAATACAGCTTGATCAAAATAATGTTCCCCCAATAAACCTTTAAAGCTTCACAATCACATAAACTATGTTTCCAATAAGCCTCAATTTCTAAATCACATCTGCAATAATTTAAGTTACTAGACTTATCTTGGAAATCCTATCAGGTATGAAAAATGCTATACATTTCCAAAGTAAAAAAAAAAACCCTTAAAACTAACAGTTTTACTTACGGATTCTAAATTTTATTTTTTTATCCTTTTCAAATGCACTGTATTCTTTTTTCTGAAAAATATATTTCCAATAACAGTTAACTACTTCCTTATTTTCAGTTATAATTAAGTATTTAATATTATTTTTGCTTTTATTAAATATTATTTCACTAAAGCATTCCAAAATTTTACAAATTCTTCCACTTGTTTTCTTTTCTATTACTGGTAATATTTTAAGTATACTCTGATATTCCTTGAATATTTATCTATTCATTTCTCCTAAACTACACGTAGTATGGTTTATATATAATTATACCACCCATTTAAATCTTTATTTTTCCATATTTTCATTCCGTTTCTATTAGATCCCTCTATTTAACTTATTTTTGTACAAAAGGGGTATATAATACTTATATAACTCTTTATATACATTAACACGAGGAACTAACATTTTAAAATATTTTAGAATCTCGCATATTTTGAAAACTGTCAGCCAATGTTAGCCAAATATTTATCTCTGTAGCTTTTGTTGAAATTTTCAATTTCTTTTCTTAAAATAATTACAGATGTAACATTTTCTAATTTAAATCAAATTATTCATCCATTCATCCACCCAGTGAATAATAACCTTAATAATGACAACTGAAGCTTGAATATATGTCTCTAATTATATGAACAACTAATTTTATTTCAAGCAGGGAGTTAGTAATGTTTAATGCACTAATACCAACATGTGTTAAAAAGATCAACATACTCTTGAATGGTCTAATATGGCAATTGTAAGGAAAGCCACTCCAATTCTCAGAATTCTTTCAGCTAGTATAAAAGTTACAGAAAAAGTAACTGCAAGAATGACTATTGTCAAAATCACATATTCTTAAGATCTGGTTAAAAGTTTTGCATTTAATGAAGAAACTGGACCAAAGAATGAAATCTGAAATATTTGTGGTCAGTATTTTTGAGGCCTACTATCATAATATGAAATGCATATTTGTAGTACTGAATATATAATAATTTAATAATGTATTATAAATATTGTATATATATACTTTTGAAATGTGTTTAACGTTTTTGTATTTTTAGTTATTTTTCCGCTTTTGATTATAATTGAAAACTAAGAATATAAAGGATATTTTCAACATTTGAAAATTAATAAAAATATTAAATAAACAGAGAAAATATGCAGTCACAATAAAGAAAAAAATGAAAACACTGAATGTAGCATGTTTTGTTTTAAGATCTTATTTCTCTCAGTTTTTAGTTACTTGTAAGGGGAGGGAAGCCTCCCTAAAACCTGGTAACACCAACTCCTTCAAAACACAACTAAAAGAAGAAGAAGTTATGTACTCACCATAACGTTCGATGTATGTAGTCCATCTCGCCTCACATTCTTACCCGTAGGTTGGGAGCCGAATATCAGCTCCGACTCGGCCGATTTTACTAGCTCAAAGTCTCTCATTGGCTGGGCTAAGCAGGTATCCCATGGTGCACTGCTCCATACCCCCAGATGTAGTTTGCTGCGAAAATCATTTGTACTCCATACACACAACACATCCATATAAAGAATAAGCTAAGCAAGGGGACTCTGTAGATGACAACCTAACCTCCAAATCCTCCAGGAAGGGGGAAGGTGGGAGGGTAAGTAAGAATGTGAGGCAAGATGGACTACATACATCGAACGTTATGGTAAATACATAACTTCTTGATGTTATGTAGTCCTCTCCCGCCTACATTCTTACCAGTGGGACAGCGTCCCTAGCACCTACATCCTGGGTGGCTCATAGGAAAACACTCCTGAGAACTGTGGAGCCAAAGGAAGACCTGACCCTGGAGACCACGTCCAATTTGTAATGAGAAACAAAAGTGTGAGGAGAGGCCCAAGTAGCTGCAGCACATATATCATCCATTGACAATCTAGCTTGATAGGCTGTGGATGTAGAAACAGCCCGAGAAGAATGTGCCTTGACTGGAAATGGCAGATCTTTACCTCCTGCTTGATAGATGAAAGAAGTACAACTGGCTATCTATCTAGACAGTGTGACCTTGGATACCGGAGAATCCATTTGGTTTTCCGAAAAGGAGACAAAGAGTTGGTCAGATTTCCGAGTATCTTTTGTCCGGTGTAGATAGAAGCGTAACTGTTTATGTACATCTAAATGGTGAAATCTAAATGCTGCCTTGTTAGAAAAGTGGGGGAAGAAAATAGGCAGCTCAATGGACTGATTCATGGTAGACACGGAAGCCACTTTAGGAAGGAAAGAGGGGTTTGGTCTAAGAGAGACCCTATCTTTATGGAAGATTAAATATGGGGGTTTAATGGAAAGGGCTTGAATTTCCGAAACCCGCCTCGCTGAAGTGATTGCTGTTAAGAATGCCGTTTTCCATGTCAAGAATTTCAATTTGCAGGTAGCTGCAGGCTCAAATGGTGGTAAAGTAAGGGCTTGTAGAACAAAATTGAGATCCCAGGGCATGATAGGTTTGGACACCAGGGGACGAAGCAACAGAGTACCTTTGAAGAATGCTTTGCATAGTCTATGTGCCATGAGACTAGGTTAATTTGCTACGTGGAAATTAGATATCGCCGTCAGTTGAACTTTGATGGTGGCTGATGCGGACCCCTGATGGAAAAGCATAGACAAGAACTCCAGAACTGAATCTATAGGAGCTGTGTAAGGATCAATGCCTCTAGTATGTGCCCAGATAGAGAACCTTTTCCACTTACTAGAATAAATCTTTCTAGTGGATGGCTTATGAGAGGACGATAATATATGGACCACTTCCAGTGAAAAATTATGAAGTCTGACTAACTATGGAAGTGGAGTAGCCAGGCTGTCAATCGGAGGGTCATCAGGGAGGGGTGGAACTGTCCCAACATGTGTGTCAGTAAATCTGGTTGAGAGTCCAGAATCCAAGGAGTGTCCCACAATGTATGGTTGAAGAAAGGGGAACCAGACTTGACGAGGCCAGTGTGGAGCAATCAGAGTCATTCTGCTTCCCAAGGATTGCGCTTTCTGAATCACCCTTGACAGCAGGGGAAACGGAGGGAAAACATAAAGCAGACCGGAGGGCCAATTGTGAACCAGAGCGTCCTTGGATGATTCCCCCTGTGGGGGGATCAGCGTGAAGTAGTTGCTGCATTTCGCATTGAGAGGGCTGGCAAAAAGGTCGCAGCAAGGCTGACCCCATCTGCTGAAGATTCGCTCTGCAACCAGGCGATTCAGGGACCACTCGTAAGGCATCAGGATAGCTCTGCTTAGCCTGTCCGCTATCACGTTGGACTTCCCCAGAATGTGCGTTGCCACCAGAAACTGTTGGGAAGCTATTGCCCAATGCCACACTCGCACAGCCTCTCTGCACAGAGGGTAAGACCGGGTTCCCCCTTGCTTGTTAAGATACCACACTACTGACATGTTGTCTGAGTGTATCGCAATCGTCCCTAGAGGAAGAACCCTCTGAAGTGCTTGCAATGCAAAAAGCACTGCTCTCATCTCCAAGACGTTTATATGCAAATGTATCTTGTGTTCTTGCCACGTGCCTTGGACTGTCCTGCCAAGATAATACCCCCCACCCCATCTGGGAGATGTCCGTGGTCACCGTGGCAATAGGGATGGGTGGAACAAAGGGCTTTCCCCCATTCAAACTGTTGATGCACAGCCACCAACGGAGGTCCTGCTTGCATCTGTCCATGAGTAAGATGGGATGAGATAGTGGGAGTCTTTGGAGAGACCATTGAACAAAGAGGAGCCACTGAATAAGCCTCATGTGTAATCTTGCTAGGGGGACCAACATGATAGTTGCTGCCATGGTCCCTAGGAGTTGGAGAACCAGTCTTGCCTTCGCTTGTCTCAGGGGCATCAGCATGTGTATCTGTTGTTGTAATACTGTGATCCTTTCTTGTGGTAAAAATGCTCACATTCGAATGGTGTCTAAATCTGCTCCTATAAAGGTGACACGCTGTGAGGGCAATTTATTGTTATGCCCAACTGGTGACAGATTGATGGTAGCATCCCTGGTTTGAACTAGTTGATGCCTGGTGGGGGTGGTAAGGAGTCAGTTGTCCAGGTATGGAAACACCTGGAATCCCTGACGTCTCAAGTGAGCTGTCACCACCGCCATACATTTGGTGAACACCCTGGGGGCTGTGGTGAGACCAAAGGGCAGGGCACGAAACTGGAAGTGACTGGCTCTCAGCCAGAAGCGTAGATGACTCCTGGATGCTCTGTCCATTTTCACATGGTAGTAAGCATCCTTATGGTCGATGGAGCACATCCATATCTCCTCTCCCAACAATGGGAGAATCGATTGTAGTGTGACCATAAGGAAAGTACAGTTTTGTACCTACCATAAATGTAGATGTCCGAGAGGAATGCATCTGCAGTCCTTACAAATGGGTTGTCCTGTCCTCAGGCAGCCCTTCGGTCGGCCGGATTCCAAAGTCTGGGTCTGGCTTCGGCTGGTGTCGCACATCACCCGATGTCATAGCTGCAGTTATTCGGGTATAAAGGCATCAGCCGACGCCATTTTCCTCAGTGTTTCTTGCCCCAGATGCCAGGTGCCCTCCTTGAAGGCTAAATTTGGATAAATGCCAATGATTCCAAATAATAGAGAGTAAACACAAAAACAAGCATGTATGTACATATATACAAACAAATACACCATAATAGATCCCCCCCAAGCTAGCTAAAGACTGGCAAATACCCTAGGAGTACCTCTGAGGGGAAGGAGGGTGGGTAATCCTGACTGCAGATGCATTCCTCTCGGACATCTACATTTATGGTAGGTACAAAACTGTACTATGTCCTTCAAGGATGCATCTGCAGTCCTTACAAATGGGTAGAATACCATAGCTAAACAAGGGGAGGTAGGAAGAGTAGTGATTATGGTGTAGCTAGGATCCCTTGCAAAACAGCAGTGGCAAAACCTGCTTGGGATCTAGAGTATAAAGGCAAATTGTAATGCTTGGCAAATGTATGCACGGAGGTCCAAGTAGCAGCCTCTATAATGTCCTTGGTAGCCACTCCTCGTAAGAAAGCTGTGGTAGTGGCTGTAGCTCTTGTGGAGTGAGGCCTGATGTTTTCTGGAGTTTTCTTTCCATGGTAGGAGTAACAAAATCTAATGCAATTTCCTATCCATTTGGAGATTGTCTGTTTTGAAATTGGTTTTCCTTCCTTTCCTGTGGCATATGCTACCAGTAGCTGGTCAGTTTTTCTATTGGACTTAGTCCTGTCCAGGTAGTAGCGTAACTGCCTGTGTACATCCAAGGTATGCAAAAGCCTTTCTCCCCTGTTCTGTGGGTTTGGGAAGAATGTAGGTAGGTGAATAGCCTGGTTTAATGACACTCTGGATACCACCTTAGGCATAAATGTAGGATTTGTTCTCATAGACACTCTATCTTGATGGAAGATCACGAAGGGTTGTACTGCCATTAGTGCCTATAGTTCAGAGACCCTTCTTGCTGAGGTTATTGCCAGCAGAAAAGCAGTCTTCCATGATAAGTATTGTAATTCTGCTGTTGCTGCTGGTTCGAAGGGAGGAAGTGTTAATTTCTCTAGCACAAAGTTCAAGTCCCATGCTGGCAATGGTGGTTTCCTGGGAGGTTTCACATTTTTAATTCCTCTCAGAAATTGTCTGAGCAGGGGATGAGAGAAGACAGGAGGATCCAAGCTATACTGTGCTGAAATAGCTGATGCATGTATCTTGATGGAAGAGTAGGACAGGCCTGTGTGGAAGAGCTCTGCTAAGTACTCCAGGATGTTGGCCATGTTTACTAGAGTCACATCTTCTCCCTTTGCAGTACTCCAAATGAAATATCTTTTCCATTTTGCAGCATAATTCTTTCTTGTTGAAGGTCTGCGTGCTTCCAGGATTATGTCTTTAACCCTTTGGGATAAGTTTGGGTTAATTGCTGTTATGTAATGTTCCAGGCAGTTAGCTGCAGTGTTTTCAGGTTTGGATGCAGGATGTTGTAATTGTTCTGCGTTAACAATAATGGGATCAGGGGTAGTGTCCATATTTGTTCCCGAGACATGCCCCTCAGCAGTGGGTACCAATGTTGTCTTGGCCAGTCTGCAGCTATCAGAATGATCCTGGGACGGTCCTCTTTGATCTTCAGAAGCACCTTGTGCATCAAAGGAAGTGGTGGGAATGCGTATGCTGTCAGGTTTTTCCAACTGAAAGAGAGGGAGTCCACCTTCCAAGCAAGTGGGTGGTACGTCCTCGTGCAGAATTTCTTTAGTTGGTGATTGACCGGAGATGCAAACAAGTCTATTTGTGGTAATCCCCATTCCCTTGTGATGGCTTTGAAGATGTCCGGATGAAGCATCCATTCGTGGGCATCTGTGGTTGTTCTGCTTAATATGTCTGCTAGAATGTTTTCTTTTCCTGGTACAAAGATTGCTTGTAACTGAATGTTGTAGGTCAGGGCCACATCCCATAGGTCCAGTGCCAGCCGGCATAGAGGATATGAATGGGTGCCCCCCTGTTTGTTGATGTACCACATAACTGTGGTGTTGTCTGTCCTTATCATCAATTGGCCTTCTTGGAGAAATGGTCTGAATGACTGGATTGCCAATTTTACTGCCAGCATTTCCTTTAGATTTATGTGTAGGCGCAGCTGTTCTTGAGTCCATAAGCCTTGTATGCACTTGCCCTGCATGTGTGCTCCCCAACCGAGGTCTGAGGCATCTGTCGTGATGGTTTGGCTTGGTTGGCTTTTGCAGAAGGGTAATCCTGGGTTTGATTGACAGGCCTGAGCCCACTATAGGAACTCTTGTTTCAGGCATGGGATTTTTGGAATTTTGGTTTCTAGGCTGTGCTTGTGCTGGGACCACAAATTCCTTAGGTACCACTGTAGCTTTCTCATATGCAGCCTGGTATGAGGGACCAGGATTATGCAGGATGCCATGAAGCCTAGAGCTTGCAGTACTTTTCTTGCAGTTAGGTGGTTCTGCTTTGTTACTGCCAAGAAGTAGAGAGGTAGTTGTTCTTTCTTTTCTGCAGTTAGGAATGCCATTTGATTTGATGTGTCCAGCTCTGCACCCAGAAAGGTTATTCTTTGGGATGGAATCAGCCTTGACTTTTTTATATTGACTGTATATCCCAAGGCTTGCAGCAGGTAAATGACTCTTTGTAAGTCTTCTGCTAGTTTGCTTTTGTTGTCCGCTTGTATCAGGCAGTCGTCCAGGTATGGATAAATTTGGATTCCCTGAAGCCTGCAATGAGCAATTACTGATGCCAGGCATTTCGTGAACACTCTGGGCGCAGTAGACAAGCCAAAGGGCAATGCTGAAAATTGATAATGCTCTGATCCTGCAAGAAATCTGAGGTATCTTCTGCAAATTGGTCTTATGGGGACGTGCAGGTATGCCTCCTTGAGATCTAGAGTTACCAGCCAAGACTCCTTGCCCAGCATGGGAAGAAGCTGCTGTAGGGTCAGCATTTTGAATTTTGGAACAATAAGGAATGTGTTTAAAGCGGACAGGTCTAGAATGGGTCTTCATTTGTTTTCTTTTCTTGGTACCAGGAAGAGTCTGGAGTAAAATCCCTTCCCTTGCTCCATAGGTGGTACCCTTTCCACAGCTCTCATTCTTAATAGCTGAGATATTTGTTTTAGAGCTTCTGTCCTTTGAGAAGGTGGTAGGTTTGGCATTCCTCTCTTCCCTGGTAGAGTATGGAAATGGAACCTGTAACCTTGGTCTATAGTTTGCAAAATCCATTTTTCCCTTGTTATGCAGTGCCAGTTTTTTGAGAATAATGTTAGTTTTCCGCCTAAGGGTGTTCCCTGGTAGGCGGTGCCACTGTCAAGTCACTGTGATGGAGTTGTTGTAGTGGTGGTGGCTGCGTCTGTGCCTCGCTGGTTGTTACCTTGCCATTGGCGTCCCCTGTAGGCACCCCTGGATTGGTTTCTGCCTCTTGAACGCCTATTCCTGCCTCTCTGGGCCTTAGAGGAGTCTGGAAAGGACCAATTTTTGGAGGGCCAGTTCCTGCTAAACCTTGGAGGTTGAACCTGTAAAAAATCTTTCACCGTTTGTACAGATTTTGCCTTCTCTTCCATCTTTTTTAGCACCTGTTGAGCAGGGGAACCAAATAAATTAACCTTGTCCATGGGTGCATCCAAAAGCTTTGATTTGACATGGTCTGGTAATGCCTGTTCTTTCAACCATGCATGCCTCCTGATAACTGTGCCAGTCATGGCTGATCTAAAGGAAGCCTCCAGTGCATCATAGCCGCATTTTAAAGAATGGTTACTAACCTGCTGTATGTTATGTACCATTTCCTGAACATATTTCTTATCTAAAGATTCTTCAGAGGAAAGCTTTTTAGTTAACTGGTCAAGCATAAACTCTTGATATTGAATCATATGAAATTGGCAGTTCAAAGCTCTAGCTGACAAGGTAGCAGAAGTGTAAACTTTTTTACCCCATCTCTCTAAGGACCTGGATTCCCTTTCAGAGGGGAGGGGGTTTTTAGTAGAAGTAGCAGCTACAGCTTTAGGGCCCTGAGCGATGGTCTCTGGATCTGCCAAGGGAGCCTTGAATAAATGATGGTGAGTGTCCGGGACCCTGTAGAACCTATCGGGCTTAGCAGGAGCCGGAGGTAAGGAATCAGGAGCAGTGCAAGCATCATTAAATGCATCATCTACAACAGAAAGAACTGGAGGTATAGCCAAAGGCCTATGTTGTGGCAAATGTAGAAAAGTTCTAAGTCTTTTTCTGGAGTCTGAAAAATCTTGGCCCTGCCACTGAAATTGTTCCCTCATAGCATGCAATGTTTCCCCAAAGGAAAATTCCTCAGGTGGAGAGGCTGAAGGAATGGACTCTTCAGCATCAGAGTCTTCGTAAGGAGAATAAGGAGCCTCAGGAAGTTCTGAATGTTCTGATTCATCAGAAGAACCATCAGAGAAAACTGGTTCAGGGGGCTCTGCTCTAGGTCTCTTTTCTGGAGGAGGGAGAGAGGACCTGTCTGGATGGGGCTGGGAACCACGAATTAAAGTAATTAAATCCTCAGCTAAAGATAGCATGTGAGAGCTAGTGCTGGGCCTGTGTGGAGGTGGTTTGGCAGGCACAGATTTTGAAGCTTTGGCTGTTTTGGCCCTGGCAAAGGCCTTAATAGACATGGCTGTAGGAGGCCTAGCAGCTCCACGTGCAGGGGTTGAAATATCCAGGGGAATTGTGTCTGATAAATCCTGGGAAGCCGCAACAGGAGGCTGATTTTCAGAAGCAGATTCTACCAGGTTAGAAGAGGCCTCGGTAGAAGGCATGGTTTCAGCTGGAGAAAGAACCGTTTGCTCGGTTTCGGCCGAAACCGAGACACTCGCGGTTTGCTTAATCGCGGTTTCGGCCGAGACCGCGGACCGCGAGTGTCGGTCCTTTTCTTTTAGTTTTTTTTAAATTTGCGCTGTCGGAGGATCCGACGGCATAATGTAGGCAAAATCAGAGCCGAAAATCTGTTCAGCAAACTCCGACCGACGTCTGAGCGTCCGTCGGTTAAAAGAAGAGCAGGCTAGACAAGCTGCTACGTCGTGGTCTGGGCCTAAGCAATGTATACAGTAGGAGTGGAAATCTTTATGAGGTATTTGTTTCCCACAGGATAAACAGTTATTAACTTTCTCTGACATCGGCTGAGGCAAGAAAGAGTCCCCAACGGGGTACTTAGCTTTTTAGAAGTCTTCGAAGTAGTATTCGGTAGTAGTAATCTCTGGATCTGACCGACTGGCACTTGCGAACAGCTTCTGCTTCGGGCGCCGCGTGGCAAGAAAGACTGAGGAAAATGGCGTCGGCTGATGCCTTTATACCCGAATAACTGCAGCTATGACGTCGGGTGATGTGCGACACCAGCCGAAGCCAGACCCAGACTTTGGAATCCGGCCGACCGAAGGGCTGCCTGAGGACAGGACAACCCATTTGTAAGGACTGCAGATGCATCCTTGAAGGACATCTTGGACTTGTGTACGTGACTGTTGAGTTGGCTGAGATCTAGTATGGGTCTCAGGTCCCCTGTTCTTTTCGGCACCAAAAAGAATTTTGAGTAAGTCCCTAATCCGATTTGGTCTGAGGGGACACGCTGGATAGCTCCTTTTTCTAGCAGCTGCGAGACATCTGAGGGTGCTTGATCCATCTGACTGGGTGGTATGTCCGGGATTTTTCTGATTGGCGGGGGTAATGACGAGAATGGAATGAGGTAACCTCCGGAAATTATACGTAATACCCATCGGTCCTGGGTAATTCTTTCCCAGGCTTGCGGATATAAGGAAATTCGACCTCCGACTGGCTCTGGATAAGTGCAGTCGGGCGCACCCTCAGGAATGAGAGTATGGAGAACCACGGAAGGAGTCGCGGTCTCACGAATTGCGGGGGGCCCCCTCTGCTTCTGAGGCGACGTCTCCCTGAATAACCCCCCCTCCCCTGCCTCTGGAGGGGGGGTTCACCTTGTGCGGTAGGAAAAAACCTCTGTGATTTCTTGAACCACACCCCCCCCCCCCTGCTGGGCCTTGGGATAACGCCTAGAAGGAAGGGAAAAACAGACCCCTACGGCAGACAATGTCTTTCCCTCTTGCTCGCACCTGGTGAGGGTATCTTTCACTTTGGTCCCAAACAAGGAGGAACCATCAAAAGGGGCGACAGTGAAGGAAGACTTGAAGGCCTCCGCAAAGTGACACAGGCGCAGCCAGGCTTGCCTCCTAAGGGCAACCCCTGAACTTGCTGCCCTACTCGCTCCCTCGGCTGCATATGAAATGAGCCGCATGGATGAGTTGACAATGGAGTTGAGGATAAGACACCTGGGCATTCACCGACTGAGCCACAGCCTCAGGAACGTTACCCACAACAGTATCTCCTAACTCTTTGAGGAGCTCTCTCTGGAGCCGAGTGAAGTGAGACAAGTAATTCAGCGACCATAACGTAAAGTTCGCTTCTCATACCGGTCCATGGTCCTAGACTCCTTGTTAGGAGGATGGACGGATGAAGAAGACTCTGCTACTTCCGTCTGGGTGGCTACCGCCACCACCATGGCATCTACAGGAACACTTTTAGACAGAAACTGTTTGCCCTGGAGGGCGGAAAGAAACTTGTTGGGACGCCTGGGCACGGGCTCCACAGAATCAGCGTTCTCCCACACTCTTCAACAAATCAGGTCAAGGAGTTCGTCGAAGGGTGGAGACACCCAGGAGGCGGAAGGTTGAGCATCGAAAGCCTTAAGGAATGCTGACTCCTCCTCAGAAGGGGCTTTGGAAGGCCAGTCACCTCTTTGTTTCAGTATCTCCAGGATATCGGAGAAGGAAACATCATCAGAGGATGACTTCGGGGACCCCTCCGATTCCTCGAGGTCAGTATCAGAGGTGAGGGACTCATCTTGGGAGTCTATGTGCTTCCTCTTGCATGTTTTCTTTCTGGGGGCTCCTCAGGCACCAACTCTGAGGGACCCTCAGAAATTTGTGGACCACTCGTGGAGGTATCCCTAGGCTCTGGTGCTCTGCTGTCCATGGATGGGTGGTGAACAGAAGCTCTCACTGGAGTGGTGGGGGACAGAGTGACCGACCCGCCTGATATAGCTGACGACCTGGCCAGCGCAGTCCGCATAGCCTCAAATGCTGCCCCCCCCCCCCCGAGTCCGAGGAGCGACCAGTCTTCTAAGCCATGACAGGAATCGGAGTTCCCCGAGCCGAAGCACCGAGAGGGAGACTCAGAACCGAAATAAGTTCCGAGATGTCCCCCTCAGGCCTGACCGAAGAGTCCCGAGTCCCAAACCCCGATGATGGAGCCGACGGGGTCAGAGCCGATGTCAGTAGCGATGGAGCTGAATGGGGCATCGTAACTGGCCTAGAAACATCACGCGGGGTGGAACACTCCGGCTCCGAAGACAGAGATGCGCTCGGAGGAATGATCAAAGAAGGTGTCGGGACGGGCTCCGGAGCCGACTGGGTCAGAGCCAAAAACAATTTTGCTAAAACCGGTGACTGGAGGAGCTTCTGAACCACCCTATCCACATCCGAAAGGGTCCTGGAGGATTTGGAGGACAGGGATGGAGAATGCTATCTCCTCTCAGGAGAAGTAGGTTTGATGCTAGGCGATTGGCTCCTAGGAGGTTCCAATACAATTGGAGCCGACGCCGGTTCCACAGATACCAATCCTTCCTGCAGCCCAGAGGACAGTGGAGCCGAGGAGGTTGATGCAGTTTTAGGCATTTTCTCCGGAGGCTGCGATGAAGCTGACAGAGCTGGAGATCTCTTTTTTGACTTGCCACTGGAAGCCAAAGCCATAGCCTCTTCAAAAGACGTTTCAATAGTCCCTTTAAGATTAGCTTATTCTTTCTCTCTTGGAGAACTCTAGGGCTGAACGCATGACAAAAGATGCAGGATTCCTGCAGATGGATGTCTCCTAAGCAGTAGACACAAATGGAATGTCCATCGGTTATGGACATTTTGTACCCACATTTTGAACACTTTTTAAATCCTGAAGGTTTATGCTCCTTTGTATCCTTAGACATTTTAATTGCTGCGCCCACAACACAAAAACCAAGTCAGTACAAGAACAGGCGTTCAACTCTATAAAGGCGGGAACAACACTGAGGTAATCAACACCAAAGCAGCGATCAAGCTGCACACAAACTCTAGCACAATTTCAAACAATGGAACACAAGGAGAGGATAGCCAAAACCTCTAATTTAAACGGTTTGGTAAACACAGAAGGAAACAGAGGAGAACTAGGCCCTCTAACTGAAACGGGCCTAGCCCGGGAACAGTAAGAGGGATACCACACAAAAACTTACAATAACCAAGCCTAACACACCACACAAAATTAGACAGCTTTAAACAATAGCTATGAAAATAGCTTTTGATTGAATCAAACTTCTCTTAAATCAAGAAAAGAAGGTACTTAGCCACAGCCAAGCGAGACCACGTCCTAGCTACACGAGCAGCAAACGAGATCTGGGGATATGGAGCAGTGCACCATGGGATACCCGCTTAGACCAGCCAATTAGAGACTTCGAGCTAGTAAAATCGGCCAAGTCAGAGCCGATATTCGGCTCCGAACCCACGGGTAAGAATGTAGGCGAGATAGGACTACATAACATCTCTTATTTAATTCCTGGCTGTACTCCTATACCTCCTCAGACTATCATAATATAATGCATCTCAGCAATTTTACTCACTTTGTCTCACAATTATCCGTCCTACTACTCTAACACACATGCTGCGTTCTACACAAACTACAGAACGAACTGGGAGCCCACCTAAGTACCATGTTCAATCATAGCCTCACCTCATGCTTTGTGCCGACTGAATGGCGCACAACGACGGTTATCCCACTCCACAAAGGGGGAACCACTACGGACCCTGGGAACTACCGCCCCATTAACCTGACGAGCCTGGTCTGCAAGGCTATGGAACGTATCATCATGGAACTTATAAACAATGACATTGGTAATCTCCAAACTCTAGACCCCACCCAGTTCGGGTTTGTAAAAGGCAGATCATGTCTCCTAAACCTGACAGAATTCTTTGAAGTGGTCAGCAAAGCCATAGATGAGGGTAAGGTGGTTCACACAGCCTATCTAGATCTCGCCAAGGCTTTCGACACCATCTCCCACTCCAGAATTATAGACAAACTCACTAAACTAGGTATAAATCCCTATGTCACAAAATGGGTTGCCAAATGGCTCACTGACAGAACCCACACTGTGAAAGTAGCAAACTCCAAATCTGACTTCAGACCAGTGACAAGTGGAGTACCACAGGGTTCAGTCCTGGGTCCTCTCCTGTTTTGTATCTACTTCTCAGAAATACAGGCTAACACAGAAGGTCTTTGGCTAATGAAGTTCGCAGATGACTGCAAACTAGGAGCCATAATAAAAACTCCTAAAGATGTGGACATCCTACAAAAGGGCCTCACTGAGACAGATGCCTGGTATCAAAGCCATGGCCTTGAGCTCAATGCCAAAAAGTGCACTGTCATCCCTTTTGGTAAAAACTCTGTGCCCATGAACTACCGCATAGGTCGTAGTCTACTTTACACTGAAAGTGTGATAAGAGACCTTGGGACACAGGTGGACAGTAGTCTCTCCTTTGATAATCACATCGTCACAGGACTCAGGAAATCCTTGTACGTGGCACACCTCAATACAAGAGGTTTCTCATTCAGGAAAAAAAGAGGTAATTGTTCCCCTCTACTCGTCACTCATTAGACCCATTATAGAGTACAATGCCCCTTTTGGCATGTACCACACAAGACATCTACAATAACTAGAAAGGCTGCAGAAATACCTCACAAAGAGGATTATTGGCCTCAAACAGATGCCCTACGCAGACAATCTCAAAAAACTCCAGCTTTACTCCATCGCATATTGCCTACTCAGAGGTGATCTCTGCCTAAGATACAAAGCTATGTCAAACCCAGAGCTGTTGGACATGCTCCACTTAAAGAAATCCCAATCCCTCCGAGCTACATGCTCTTGGGACCTACACCTTGTCACCACAATAAACAGAATATGCTGGAGGGATAGACTCCTGTCCCAGAGACTTTCCATACTCTGGAACAACCTACCTATATATATATCAAACAAAGCTCCTCATTAGCACTCTTCAAGAAAAATCTTGATGATTGGATGGGAGATAGGAAATTCACCTGGGGGATCACTTCTGTGGCTCTGTTCGACACGGGCACAGGAAAATAATTTTCTTGGGTGGCGGAAGCCAGGGTACCTTTTTGGCTAGGCTTATATAGGCCCTAGGGCCAATAGCCTAGTACCGACCTATGAACTACCCAACCTCCTTCCAGTACACTCTCCCTGCCATACTGTATACACTATCAACTCTCTGCCATGTTTTTCCTTAAAACTCCCTTCACTGTTTTACAATCTATACAGATCGAAAAGCAACTTCAAACTAACCCATACTTATTGCCCATACTGTGACATGCTTCACCTTCGACTTACCACCTACCTCTGTACTCTTACTCTCATACTGCTATATATTCTCTTTCTGCTGTGTTCTCCATTAAAGCTTTCCTCACTGTACTCTACAAATTGCAGATTTAAGTCTACTTCAGGCAAACCAATGTTTTTTTTCTAACTACAAATTGTAGTATAATTGTAGTTTAAAGCTGTTATCAAATGTTCTGTCACATTACTCTAAACATATTTGTCATGCAAATACCAAACTGTTCCTGTTTATAGGCTCGTAGGAGTTTACTAGGCTAACAGCCCTAGAGGCCTTACAAGCCTAGCCATATTTATCTCAAGTTGCCCCAATTGTCTTTGGTTAGGTGAGTGAAGTTCAAAGAGGTAAACGTCTATGGTAGCGAATACCAACTTTCTCTGTCCAGCAGGGACATGTGCACCACCCCAGGAGGGAATTTGCTGTCATCCATCCACTGATTTAGGCTGCATTTGAACAGGGTCGGGGAGGGGCTCCGTTTCACTTGAACTGGAAGCTTATTCCAGAGAAGTGGCAGTCTCTGTGAGCTGTATCTATCTCTCCAGCAAGACTTGTTCATGTCAGAGGCTAGATTAAGATCCCTGGAGTGAGTGACCTTACTGCAGTTTGATTTATGAATGTATAGCATTTCCATCAGGACCTGGTTATAGACTGCCCTGTAAGCCAGGCACAGGTCACCTAAAGCAACCTCTAGCAGACACAATACAGTGACAGTGCTGTCAGTTTTTCCGTGCAAGACTTATTTTGTATACCCTGTAATTTCTTGGTGAGAAACCTCTGTCGTCTCCCCAATTTTTGCAGGTGCCTGGTAAGGTACATGCAAAAGGGAACACTGTACTCAATTACTGGTCTTACCAGGACACAGTTTAATAGAATTACAACATCCTTAGATGTAGATGTGAGGCCTTTACTTATAGGAAATGCCAAACTGAAGGATTTCCTTACCACTGTGGATATGTGGTGGTCAAAGTTCAGATTGCAATCAATTTGAGTACCCAGATCACATACCACTGGGTCTACACTTGGGGGAGGTGCTATCTATAATGTAGTTAGCAAGGATGCCAGCTTTCCCAAAGGGAATAATAAGGGCATTTTTTTGTCTTTAGCTTTAATCCATGGTTTTGGCACAAATTATTTCTTGAGTTAACCCTGTCTGCAGTATATTAGCATCATTGGGGGATTCAATGATTGCTCCCAAGTTGCAAGTCAGCCACAGGCCATCCAAGTTTGTCTGGGCTTCTGAGAAATAAATTCAAAACAGTAAGGGGCCCACAACAGAACTTTGTATGCCACTGGTGACTGGTCTTCTGCTAGAGGTGAAGTTACCCACTTTGACAGTGTGTGTCCTGCCGCTGGATCCAGATGGCTACCCATCTGGTAATGTAGGGGTTAATTCCCAATTGGGAAAGTTTCTCTACAATACCTGAGTGGGTGATTGTGTCTAATGCCCTGGTTATGTCAAGATAGGTGGTATGCACCGTCATTCCTTCGTCCAGGACTTTGGTGACTTTCTCGAAGAAGTCAACCATATTTAACAGGCATGATCTACCTTTAACGAATCCAAACTGGGTTGGGTCCATAGTATGGAGATTACCTATGTCCTTGTTAAGTTCCATAATAATTCTTTCCATGACCTTGCAGATGAGGCTAGTTAAGCTTATGGGCCTACAATTCACAGGGTCAGTTGATAAGTCTCCCTTTGAGCAGAGGGTTTACTGTTGCTGTTCTCCATTTTGCTGGAACATAGCCAGTTTGCAGGCTGTGGTTAAACAGGGATCCAAATGGGTCTACTAGTGTTTAAAAGGCAACTTGGGATATCTGGTCCCATTGATGCTTTTGGCCTGGAGAGCACTGAGGTGACCTGCACTGTTGAGATAATAAGCTGAGGAATGGCAGCAGGTATACTTTGGGGGATGACTGGAGGGGAACAAGGGGGTGAAGTTTTCTCCAAATCTGTCAGCTACCAGGTTGACTACTACCTCTGGTTGAGTATGGGTGGTGTCATCTATAACCAGTTCAGTGCATAGCTGGGTATTTCTTTTAGATTTTGTTCATAGGCAAGTACTAGGTTAGCTGCCCTTGTGAGCCATTTTAAGCCTAGCCAATTTTCCTTCCAAAGGTAAGAATCAAAGCCTGTACCTTGTGCCTACTAGGTAGACACCTTACCTATTATATCAACCCCCAACCTGAATGATCAGGCTGGTCTCTCACAAAGAGAATACCTACATAGTGGTGTAGCAAAAACATTCTCATTTAACTACTGTGGAAATAAGACATGACTACACGTCCACTTATGAGATGAGACCAAGCAGTTACTTTTTAGATCTTACTGACCTTGATTATTTAACAAACCGTAAGCAGGGGAACAAGCGAGGTTGTTGCCCAAGCAATGATGTAACAAAACACAGTCAAAGGCCTTTAAGCATCAAACTGATTCTATAATAATTTCAAAATATCAATGACTTTTAATTATACAATGTGCTTCATCATACATTATACCCATATTATTCGTGTCTGAAATTAATGTACACAACATATCACTGTGGTCCTCTGCTGTACATCTCTATGGCCCAGAGAGTTAATTAAAATAACACGAACAATGAAAGCCTTGGTAACATAGCCGAACATGACCCACCCAGCTCCCGGTAGCAGGAGATGTAAGACTGAATGAGTAGTGCCCTCTTTATTAAAGTAAACAAAGTGCACTTGGTAAAATCGTAACTCATCAGTATGACTGGTATCAGGTTCCTGTTGCACACTTTACCTCACCATAAGGCAATGCACCAGAGTATGGCAACAAACTCCTTCTCAAAAGCTCCCCTTCATCATTAATTTGAAGCTACAGAGATACAAAATTACTGAAGGTCATACAATATGCTCAGGATCATACAATCATGTCAGGATAGTGAATGAATTGTACAGATCTTTATTATCAGTACTGTGGTCTGACCTTATAGCACAGTTTCTTGTGGTGACAGAATGGGCCCCACTTAGCAGGCAGCCTCATTTCTTTAAAACAGACATTATTTTGGAAATGTTCTTTTAATTCCTGAATATATTTTAGAAAGAGGTCTGCACCTTTAGGAGGCACAACACTGCCCCAAACAGTAGCTCCAAATGTCATTTTTCAAATGTTTAAAGGCACAAAGAAATTGTGAATATTCCAGAGTCCATTCCTAATAAGCTATCTATAGTAGGGCATGGGTTACACATACTTTGGTTGACTTGCTTTGCTAGCAGTGTATTTTGCTGAGTAATTGTTGCCTTTTTTTTGGCAGTTACAGCACAGGAGGCCCCCTCCAATCAGAAACAGTGCAGCACCTGCCCAGCCAATGAAGAGTGAAGCTCCCAGCTCCATCTTATTGGCTGCAGATACTAACTGGTTGTAGAAGTTGCGGATGACAACATTTGCAGTCCGGCAGACTGGGATAAGCAGAAGTACACCAGACAGGACAAAGATAATCCCTGCCACTATGCAGATCTTGGCCTTGGTGTTCTCATCTTCCATACAGTTGGTGCAGTTCCCACCAGCAATGGCGGCAAATATTCCGATGATGGCTAAAATAATGACCATAATGGTCAGAGCACAGGCTGCTTGAAGGTCTTGTGGCAAATTTAACATAGAATCATACATCTTGCATTGCATCTGTCCTGTGCTCTGTACTACACAGTTCATCCATATGCCTTCCCAGATGGTCTGAGCAGTCACTATGTTTGGCCAATGAAAGCAGTGACCTTCCACATGGGTAATGCACAGCATGCAGTTGCTCCAGTCCAACCAATCACTGACAGAGCCATGCCAAGGATCTGTAAACCAGCTGATGCCATTTTGTGTGATGAACACAACTTCTACGTAGCTAAAATGGAATACCTTATTAGCATAAAAAGGTAGCTTCTTTCCAGTTTTGAACCACTGCTTTAGCTGAATCATTTCTCTCACATACGTCTCTCTCCGTCTCTCGTCTGCAATTTTTATACCACATGAGAAGCCTTGCCCTTCCCAATGATGTCACTAGTTTTCATCTGTTACAGAGAAGCAGGTAGATAAAGAAAACTGAGCAGTTTCTTTTTCTATGTCACTACTCTCACTGAAACTAATAACAAATGTACTATCAAAATAATGTTCTAAATGAAACAGTCTTTCCCCCAGCAACAGCATTGCTGAGTATCTCAGATGTCTTTAACAGGAAAACTTTTAGTTGTGTACTTACCATAACGATAGATGTATGTGAACCATCTCGCCTACATTCATTACTGATGGGTTCTCGGCTCCGACTCGGCCACTATAACTAAGTCTCTCATTGGCTGGGCTAACCCTGTATCCCAGGATGCATCATGCCCAAACCTCCAGATCTTGTTTGCCCCAACATGATTCTCCCACATACACCAAACCACAAGGATAAATAAGTAAGAGGAGAGAAAAAATAATATCCTCATAGAAATCAGAATACAGGTTTCCTCCAAGTCCAACAGGTAGGGGGCAAGGAGGGTGGGTACGTAAGAATGTAGGCGAGATGGATCACACACATCTATCGTTATGGTAAGCACATAACTAAAAGATGTAATGTGATCCTATCTCGCCTACGTTCATTACTGACGGGACAGTGTCCCTAGCACTTACATCCCGGGAGGCTCACTGGAAAACACTCCTGAGCACTGTGGAACCAAAGGAAGCCGAACCTCTAGAGGCCACGTCCAGTTTGTAATGAGAAATAAAGGTATGTGGAGAAGTCCAAGTAGCCGCTGCACATATCTCATCTATGGACAATCTAGCATGAAAGGCCACTGAAGTTGACATAGCCCTGGTAGAATGCGCCCTAACTGGAAAGGGAAGATCCTTATCTGCTAATGCATAAATAAATGAGATGCAGTCTCTAATCCACTTAGCTATGGTGCCCTTAGTTACAGATCTGCCCATTCTATTGTCCGAAAAAGACATTAACAACTGATCTGATTTTCTCTCCTGCTGTGTCCTATTTAAGTAAAACCTCAGTTGTCTATGCACAACTGGTGCAATTTGTATTCCGCTTTGTTGGAGAACCTTGGGAAAAAGACCGGAAGCTCAACAGACTGGTGGAGACAAAGGGCAGAAGAGACCTTCAGGAGAAAGGAAGGATTAAGTCACAACGATACTCTGTTCTTATGAAAAATTAAATAAGGAGGTTTAGCAGAAAGAGCTTGAAGCTCCGATACTCTTCTGGCTGAAGTTATGGCTACCAAGAAGGCAGTCTTCCATGACAGAAATTTCAATTCGCAGGAGGCTGCCGGCTCAAAGGGAGAGGACGTCAAAGCTCTGAGCACCACATCTAAATCCCATGGCAAAATGGGCTGCGAAACCGGTGGGCGCAGCAGCCAGGCTCCTTTCAGAAAGGCTTTACACAGCATGATAATTGGAGATTGCTGCCAACTGAACCTTTATGGTGGAAGCAGCCGAACCTCGTCTAAAGAGTGAAGCTAAGAAATCTAACACAGCGAACACCGGTGCTGTAAGGGGGTCCAGATCACGTTGCTGAGCCCAAATTGCAAATCTCTACCATTTACTAGAGTATATTTTCCTAGTAGAAGACTTGTGGGAGGAAGACAGAATAAGAACTACTTCCAGGGTAAAAATATGCTGTCTGACTAAGGTCGGAAGTGGAGGAGCCAAGCAGCGAGCTTGAGTGTTCGTAGGGATGGATGGCACTGTCCTGACTGATGAGTCAATAGGTCTGGAGCTGGGTCCAGAATCCAAGGGCCATCCACCGCATACTTCCGAAGGAAGGGGAACCAAACTTGATGGGGCCAGTGTGGTGCGATCAAAATCATTTTGCTTCCCAAGCAGGAGGCCTTCTGAATCACTCTGGATAGCAGGGGGACTGGCGGGAAGGCATAGAGCAGACCGGAGGGCCAATTGTGGACTAGAGCATCCCTGAGAGACTCCCCCTGTGGGGAGATGAGTGAAAAAATTGCTGCACTTTGCATTCAGGGGACTGGCAAAGAGGTCGCAGCAGGAGAGACCCCACTTGGAGAAGATCTGTGCAGCCACTCTGTCGTTCAGGGACCACTCGTGAGGCATCAGAATAGCTCTGCTCAGCCTGTCTGCTATCACATTGGACTTCCCCCGGAATGTGCGTTGCCACTAGAAAGCGCTGGGAAGCGATAGCCCAATTCCACACTCTCATGGCCTCTCTGCAAAGGGGGTATGACTTGGTTCCTCCCTGCTTGTTCAGATACCAGACAACCGACATATTGTCGGAGAGAATCGCAATAGTTCCCTTGGGAAGAGAGCTGTGAAGTGCCTGCAATGCTAGAAGCACCGCTCTCATCTCTAGAACATTGATATGCAAGTGAACCTCGTGGTCTTGCCACGTACCTTGGACCATCTCACCCAGATAATGCCCCCCCACCCTATCTGGGAGGCATCCGTGGTTACTGTGGCAATAGGGAACGGGGGGCTCAAGGGTCTCCCTTGGTCCAGATTGGAGGAGAGAAGCCACCAACACAGGTCTTGCCGGCATCTCTCCGTGATGAGGATCGGGTGGGACAAGGGGCTTTCCTGATATGACCACTGGGCCGAAAGGAGCCACTGAAGTATTCACATGTGTAACCTGGCCAGCGGAACTAAGAGAATGGTAGCCGCCATTGATCCCAACAACTGAAGAACCCTCCTGGCTTGGGCTTTTCTGCGGGGTAGTAAAGCCAGGACTTGGGCCTGTAATACTTTTATTCTCTCTGTCGGTAGAAAGGCTCTCATCTCTACAGAGTCTAGCTCTGCCGCCGATAAAGGCAACATGCTGTGATGGCAGCAATACAGACTTTGCCCAATTGAAAGAAACCCCTAGAAGATAGCCCAATTTGACAGTAGCTCTCATGGCTTGAACAAGTAGATGCCTGGTGGGGGCGGTGAGGAGCCAGTCGTCTAGATAAGGAAACACCTGGAATCCTAGACGTCTCAGGTGAGCTGTCACCACTGCCAGACACTTGGTGAACACCCTGGGGGCTGTGGTGAGACCAAAGGGCAGGGCCCGGAATTGAAAATGACTGGCTCCCAGCCGGAAGCGTAAATGATTCCTGGAAGCCTTGTTTATCTTGACGTGATAATAGCCATCCTTGAGGTCGAGGGAGCACATCCACACTCCTTTTTCCAGCAATGGGAAAATGGATTGCAAAGTGACCATTCGGAACTTGGACTTCTTTACAAAGCGGTTTAAACGGCTGAGATCCAGAATGGGTCTCAAGTCCCCTGTTCTTTTGGCACCAAAAATAACCTTGAGTAAGTTCCTAATCCGATCTGGTCTGCGGGGACTGGTTGGATGACTCCTTTTTCTAGCAGCTTTGAAACCTCTATAGCTGCCTGATCCCGTTGACTGAGTGGAACGTCCGGGATTTTCCTTGATGGAGGGGGGGAATGAAAAAGGGGAATGGTGTAACCTCCGGTGATGACACAAAGCACCCATCAATCCTGAGTGATGGACTCCCAGGCCTGAAGATGCTCCGAAAAATGACCACCGACTGGCTCTGGAGACACACAGTCGGGTAATCCCTCAGGGATGTTGGTAGGAGGAACCACGAAAGGACTCGCGGTCTCCTGTATTGCGGAGGCCTCCACCGCCTCTAGGGCGACGTCTTCCATTAAAATTCCCCCCTCCTCTGCCCCTGCAGGGGGGTCACTTTGATGGGCAGTGGAAGACTTTTGAGATTTTCTGAACCACATTTTCCCTCCCCTCTGAGCCTTGGGAGAAGGCCTAGTGGGTAGTGAAAAACAGGCCCCAACGGCAGACAAAGTCTTACCCTCCTGCTCACATCTAGTGATGGGTGTCTTTCACTTTGGGTCCAAAAAGGGAGGACCCATCGAATGGGGCGTCCGTGAAAGAAGACTTGAAAGCCTCCGCAAAATGACACAAGTGCATCCAAGCTTGCCTCTTAAGGGCTACCCCCCAACTCGCTGCTCTACCCGCCCCTTCGGCTGCATAAGATATGAGCCTCATGGACGAGTTGATGATGGAAGAAAGGGTAGACAGCTGGGAGTTAACAGACTGGGCCAACGGCTCAGGGAGGTTACCCAACAGGGTATCTCCCAACTCCTTTATGAGATCCCTTTGGAGCTGCGTAAAATGACACAAGTAATTCAGCGACCGCAAGGTAAAGGTCGCTGAAGACAGGGTACGCTTCCCATACCTATCCATACTCCTAGACTCCTTATTAGGAGGATGGATGGAGGTAGAAACCTTCGCCACGTCCTGCTGGGTGGTGGACGCCACCACCATGGCATCCACAGGTACTCCCTTGGTCAGAAATTCTTTTCCAGGTGGCGCAGATAAAAACTTATTGGGGCGGCTAGGAACTGGCTCCACAGAGTCAGGGTGTTCCCACACCCTTCGACAAATAAGATCCAATAATTCATCGAAGGGTGGAGACACCCAGGAGGCGGAAGGCTGGGCTCCGAAGGCCTTGAGGAAGATCGACTCCTCCTCAGAAAGGTTTTTGGAAGGCCAGTCGCCCCGCTGTCTCAAGATCTCCAGGATATCAGAGAACGAGACATCATCCGAGGACGACTTCAGGGACCCTTCTGCATCATCAAGGTCGGTGTCCGAGGTGACAGAGTCATCTGGGGAGTCTACGTGCTTCCTCTTACACAACTTCTTCCTTGGAGGCTCTTCAGGGACAGACTCTGAAGGGCCCTCAGAAAGTAGGGGACCACACATGGAGGTGTCCTCAGGCCCGGGAGCCCCGCTGTCCAGAGATAGGGGGGCACCAGAAGCTCTAGTCTCAGCGTCTAGGGAAGGAGTTGCTGATTCAGGTGAAGTCACGATGGACTTGGACAGCACGCTCCTCATAGCCTCAAAGGCAGGTCCACCAGAATCGGACGAAAAACTCGCCTCCAAGACCATGACCAGAGTCGGGGTACCCCTAGCCGAAGCACCAAGGGGGAGACTCGGAGCCACAGTCTGAAGCCCCAATGTATCCCCCTCTGTAGACGGAATGGAAAAGGTTGGAGCCGATGTCGGATCCGAAAGGCTCGCGGGAGGTTTCAGAGCTGACCCAGGGACTTCACTCGATTCGGCAGACTCCAGCTCCGACGACACCGAGGTTGTCGGAGGAGGAAGAAAATTAGAAGTTATGTACCTATCATAACGTTCCATGTTAGTTGTCTTCTCTCGCCTTCTTTCTTGCTGGATGGGTTCGGAGCCGATCCTCGGCTCCGACTCGGCACTTGCTAAGCTCGAGAGTCACTTTTACCAGCTTGAGGCAGCCCCATATCCCATGATGCAAGGCGGTAAATACCCAGATCTCGTTTGGTATCTAGAGGGACAACTGCCTAGCATAAAAACTTTCCACTAAGGAAAGAAGAGCAACTAGCCTAAAGGCTGTAAGGGGAAACCAGATAAATAAAACTAGAACTAACTGGTGCCCAAAATCTTCCAGAGACAAGGGAGATCAAGGTCTGTCCAGGCAAGGGGGACAGGAGGGAGGGTCGCAAGAAAGAAGGCGAGAGAAGACAACTAACATGGAACGTTATGGTAGGTACATAACTTCTAAATGTTAAGTTGTCAATCTCGCCTTCATTCTTGCTGGATGGGACCGCGTCCCTAGCACCTCTATCCTGGGTGGCTCAATGGAACAGACTCTTGAGAACCGTGGAACCAAAACTGGCCCTACTCCTGGAGGCCAAATCCAATTTGTAATGAGAAACAAAGGTATGAGGAGTGGCCCAAGTGGCTGCTGCACAAATAGTATCTAAGGGTAGCCTAGCCTGAAAAGCTGTAGAAGTGGCTAGGCCTCTAGTGGAATGTGCCTTTGGTTTTGAGCACAGTTGTTTGCCCCTAAGTTGATAAATGTCAGAAATGGTGGAAGATAGCCATCTAGATAAGGTCACTTTGAAAACAGGGTGGCCTTTCTTATTTTCAGCATAAGAAAGAAAAAGCTGATCAGACTTCCTGAATTGCTTTGTTCTGTCCAAATAATATCTGAGTTGGCGGTGAACATCTAGATAATGCAATTTTTGTTCTGATCTGTTGGAATAATTAGGAAAAAATACAGGAGATCAATGGATTGGTTTAAATTTGTTTTTGAAGCAACCTTGGGCAAAAAGGATGGATTAGTTCTCAAGGATACTCTGTCCTTGTGGAAGACCAAATATGGGGGACGAATAGAGAGGGCATGAAGTTCTGACACTCTCCTAGCCGAGGTAATAGCGACAAGGAAGAGTGTCTTCCACGAAAGAAACTTTAGTGAACATGAAGCAGCTGGCTCGAAAGGAGGAAGAATTAAGGATGTCAGCACTAGATTTAGGTCCCATTGTGGAGGAGGACTCCTGACAGGAGGTCTGAGGAGAAAAATTCCTTTCAGAAAAGCTTTACAAAGCTTGTGGGACATAATGTTGTGATCTGCAAATCCGACATGAAAGTTCGAGATTGCAGCCAACTGAACTTTGACCGTGGAAGATGAAGAACCCGAGTGAAAGATTTCCGCTAGAAAATCCAAAACTGCATGAACAGGGGCAGTAAAGGGATCTATGTTCCTCGATTTCGCCCAAAGGGAGAAACATTTCCACTTGCTAGGGTAAATCCTTCTAGTAGAGGATTTAAGGGAAGCTACTATGATATCTCTAATGGGGTTAGAGATCATAGGAAGCCTGGCTAAGGAAGGAAGTGGAGCAACCAAGCTGTGAAGTTGAGAGAAAGGATGGACCGATGCAGCTAACCCGATTGGTGGATCAGAAGATCTGGCACTGGGTCCAAATGCCACGGCTGCACCAAAAGATGACGATGAAGGAACGGAAACCAAATTTGTCGAGGCCAATACGGGGCAATGAGAATCATTTTGGCTCTCAAAACGGTAGCTTTCTGGAGTACCTGTGGTATCAATGGAAAGGGAGGAAAGGCATAAAGAAGTCCCTGGGGCCAATCTTGGGTAAGAGCGTCTCTGGGGGGATGGCCCGGAAGTGGGAAGAGAGAGAAGAATACTGGGCATTTGCTGTTTTGGGGAGTAGCAAAAAGATCGCAACATGGGCGGCCCCACTTCTGAAAAATCTCCTCCACTATAGATTGCTTGAGAGACCACTCGTGAGGCATGAGTATAGCTCTGCTCAATCTGTCCTCTAAAATGTTGGTTTTCCCAGGGATATGCGTTGCTACCAGAAACCGATGAGAGGAGATCGCCCATTGCCAAAGTCTAAGAGCCTCTCGACACAAGGGATAGGACTTGGTTCCGCCCTGCTTGTTGATGTACCATACTACGGACATGCTGTCCGTGTGAACTGCAATCGTTCCTAAGGGAAGAAAGTCGTTGAGGGCTTGCAACGTTAAAAGCACTGCTCTCATCTCTAGGACATTTATGTGCAGGTGGTATTCGAACGGTTGCCACGTCCCATGAACCATCCTGCCCTGATAATGACCCCCCCCACCCGATCAGGGAGGCGTCCGTAGTGACTGTGGCTACCGGGGCCGGGAAAACAAAGGGTCTGCCCCTGATAGACTTGGGGAGAAGAAATCCACCAGGATAGATGGTTTTTGCAAGTTTGTGTCACCAGGATCTGGTGACGCATGGGAAGCTGTTGGTAGGACCATTGTGTGAACAACATCCATTGAAGGAGACGCATGTAAAAAACGGGCCAAAGGAAGAAGAGTAATGGCAGCTGCCATGAGGCCCAATACTTTCAGGACCAGTCTGGCTTGCACCTTTTTGCTGGCAAGGATGATCCGCACGTGGTTTTGGATATCTAGAATTCTCTGGCTTGTTAGGTTTGCTGACATCCGAGCATTGTCTAAATTTGCACCTATAAAAGTAATAGATTGGCAGGGCAATAAGGAGGATTTTTCGTAGTTGACCGAAATTCCTAACTGAGTGCAGAGATTTAGGGTGTAATCTCTGGCTTGGAGAAGTTGATGCCTGGTGGCGGCTGAGAGGAGCCAGTCGTCGAGATACGGAAACACCTGGAATCCTTGACGTCTCAGGTGAGCCGTGACCACTGCCATGCATTTGGTGAACACTCTGGGGGCTGTAGTGAGACCAAAGGGCAGGGCTCTGAATTGAAAATGACTGGACCCCAGCCGAAAGCTGAGAAACCTTCTGGAGCGTCTGTGGATTTTATGTGATAGTACGCATCCTGAAGGTCTATTGAGCACATCCAGTTGTCTTTGCCTAAGAAGGGCAAAATCGATTGAAGTGTGACCATCCGAAATCTTGTCTTTTTCACCGACTTGTTGAGTCTGCTGAGGTCCAATATTGGTCTCCAATCTCCGCCTTTTGGGAACCAAAAAGAACCTTGAGTAGATTCCGGGCTCTGAATGGTCTGTTGGAATTGGCTGAATGGCCCTTTTTTGTAGAAGCTTTGATACTTCTAATTTTGCAATTTCCCTTAGACCGGGTGGAACGTCTGGAAGGGAATTTTTGTGAGGGAAGGGACTTTCCTCGAAAGGAATCTTGTAACCCTTGGATATGATCGACTGTACCCATTTGTCTTGCGAAAGGGAAAGCCAGGCTTCTGGGTACAGCGATAATCTTCCCCCGACTGCCTCCAAGGATGGACAGTTGGGCAACACCTCAGGGATGCTGGAAGGGCTTGTCAGAGAGGGGCTCTCTGCTGCCCTGGTTCTGCAGACCCCCTCTGCCCCTAGGGCGGCGTCTATTGTTATTACCCCCTCTGCCTCTAGGGGTAAACTGACCGCGTGTGTCCGGCGTGACTCCCTGAGATTTTCGGAACCACATCTTTCCCCCCTTCTGTCCTTTGGGGTAAGGCCTAGAAGGGGTGGAAAAGCAGACTCCTACGGCAGAAAGAGTCTTGCCGTCTTGCTCACACCTGGTCAACGTATCCTTCACCTGAGGACCAAACAATGTTGACCCATCAAAGGGAGAGTTTGTGAAGGACGCCTTAAAGGGGTCTGCAAAATTACAGAGCCGCATCCAGAACTGACGTCTGAGAGCCACTCCTGTCCCTGCAGCTCTACTTGCTCCATCTGCTGCATAAGAAATTAGCCGCATGGAGGAGTTGGTTATGGAGTTAAGGATTCCTAGCTGAGAAGCAATCTTCTCCTGAGCCCCTGCAGCTGAAGGATCCTGTACTACTTCACCTAATTCTTTAAGGATGTCCCTTTGAAGTCTGGTGAAGTGACATAAATAATTCAGCGAACGCATGGCAAAGGTCGCTGAGGAAAACATCCGCTTACCATACCTGTCCATGGTCCTAGAATCCTTGTTAGGAGAATGGACTGGCACGGAAGGATCTGCAAGTTCCTTCTTGGTGGCGGCCGCCACCACCATGGCATCAACAGGGACACCTTTTGTAAGGAATTGTTTCTCGGAAGGGGCTGTAATAAATTTAGAAGGCCTCCTGGGAACTGATTTCACAGAATCAGGAGATGTCCACGCCTTCCGAGCTATCACCTCCATGAGGGGGTCGAAAGGCGGAGACACCCAGGAGGTGGTGGGTCGAGATCCAAAAGCCTCTAGGTATACCGACTCATCCTCGGAGGGATTAATGGAGGGCCAGTTTCCCCTCTGTTTTAGGAGTTCTAGGATGTCTGAAAAAGAGACATCCTCAGAGGGGGATCTTGGGGACCCCTTCGACTCATCCAAGTCGGTGTCTGAAGTGATAGACTCAGGGGAGTCTAGGTGCTTCCTCTTACAGGTCCTCTTACGCGGAGGATCTCCTGACGGATCAGGAGAATCCTCTGATGAGGGGGTTCTTCCCAGTGGTGAAACCTGAGGCGATGGATCTCTCGGCCCGGGAGCAAGAAAGTGGGAAGAGACATCTACAGGGACCATAGAGGGAGGAGCTAAGGGAATAGACTGCTGACTGAGTCCGGGGGCCAGCACACTCCTCATCACCTCAAAGGCTCCCCTCCCAGGGAGATCCGAGAGACCCCGCTCCGAAGAAACGGGGGCTCCCGGGCCCACCGAAAGGGAAGGCTCCGAGGCAGATGTCGGAGCCGAGCTCACCAAGGCCGAAGCCCCGTGGGGGAGAGCAGGGTCGGACAAGGATCCGATGCCACTCGCCCCCTCGGAGCAGATCAGGGAAGCCCGACTGCCGGATCCCTCCAAGGAAGGTCTCAAGGAGGAGAAGAGTAGAAGCTGAAGGGGCAGAAAGGGGTGGTATCTGCCCCGCAGCCACAGCAGTGACTATTCCAATAGACTCCGGCTCCGAGCTCTGGAGGAGAGTCGAAGGAGGAATTTGAAGAGGGTGTGGACTAGTAGTCGTCTGTTGAGATGGACTATGAAGCATCTGGGCTAGTTCCTGTGATTTTAGTAATCTGCTTACCACTCTCTCCAAATCATGGTCTGAGAGCCTGGAAGACCTAGATGATCGGCTCCGATGGCTCCGTTCTGAAAGAAGAGGGGAGGTCGGAGCCGAAAGTATAGGCTCCAAAGAGGGAGACCTGGATCTCTTCCTCGAAGCCATCGGAGCCGATGAACCCTCGGTTCCAGAAGGAGCCGACAACTTATCGGCTCCACGCCTGGTCAAAGATGTGTCGGCTCCAGCCGGAGCCGACACAGGCAAGGAAATAATGGTATCGGAGCCGGTCGGTGCCGATACCGAACCCTTCGATACATGGTGGTCGGAGCCGATCGGAGCCGACACCAATGTATCAGTCAAAGTATCGGCACCGATGGGGTGCCGAAGATTTAGTCAGAATGACATCGGCTCCAGCCGGAGCCGATCTCGACTCCAAAGTAGTCGGAGCCATGGCCGGAGGCTTAGAAACAGAAGCCTGGGCCTTGGAGGTCTTAGAGGGCTGACCCGAAGCAGACTTGGCCGGGGAGCCCTCTGGTTTAAGTAGTCCTCTTAAAATTAATTTATTTCTCCTTTCCTGCAGGACTCTCTGGCTGAAAGAATGACAAATAGTACAGGAGTCCTGCAGGTGGAGAGGTCCCAGGCAATAGATACAAGAAGTGTGACCATCTGTCAGAGACATCTTCTGACAGCACGAGTCACACTTCTTAAAGCCTGAGACCCTCGGTTCTTTGGACATAGTGAGAACAACACAAACACACTACTCACACAGTCCCAGATTCAGAAAAATTAACTTAAAAGGGAGAAAATTAAACTCACACACACACCCTGACAGGAAGGGATGGAAGAGGATTGAAGGCCCAACAAGAAAAAACAACTAGGGAAACAGTAACTAGGAGCTAGAGACCCTAAAACAATCTAAAAGTGACAAATACACTAAAATATGTGAGAAAAAGAGGGATGGGGTGACTAATATTTGAATAACAAATTACTTACCAAGAGCTGGTAAAAGGAGAACCTCATCAGCGAAGCGGCAAACGAGATCTGGGTATTTACCGCCTTGCATCATGGGATATGGGTCTGCCTCGAGCTGGTAAAAGTGACTCTTGAGCTTAGCAAGTGTCGAGTCGGAGCCGAGGATCGGCTCCGAACCCATCCAGCAAGAATGAAGGCGAGATTGACAACTTAACATGTACAGTTTTGTACCTACCATAAATGTAGATGTTCGAGTGCTCATACAGCTGCAGTCATAACAGATGGGTTACCCTGCTGTCAGGCGGGTCCTCGGTCGGCCGAATTCCAAAGTCTAGGTCCGGCGTCGGTTGTCGTCGCTTCTTCCCTGACGTCAGTGCGGCAGGGGTATAAAAGAGGCAGCAGACGCCATTTTCTTCAGTTTTTCTTGCCCCAGATGTCAGGTGCCCCCAGAAGGAAGGCAAACATAATGTTATGCAAAGATGCAATGTTGATAAATCAAAAACAGTAGTTGCAAGCAAATACACCATAAAAGAATACCCCAAAAAGGTTATATGAAAAGTGTTTGACATAAGGCCTGTCCTAAGAGGGGTTGGAGGGAGGGAAACCTGGACTGCAGCTGTATGAGCACTCGAACATCTACATTTATGGTAGGTACAAAACTGTACTATGTTCATCGTGCATACAGCTGCAGTCATAACAGATGGGTAGACTCCCAAAGCTAAGTAAGGGTGGTAGGCACTAAGTGGAACAAGGAGGGCCTAGGATGCCTTGCAGGACTGCTGTGGCAAAGCCCGCTCTAGATTTTGAGTATAGTGGGAGGTGACAGTGCTTGGAGAAAGTGTGCACTGAACTCCAGGTGGCTGCTTCCAAAATGTCCTTGGTAGGGACCCCCCTGAGGAAGGCTGCAGAGGTAGCTGTGGCTCTGGTGGAGTGGGATCTGATGCATGCAGGCACAGTTTTTCCATGAAATGAGTAACAAAAGTGTATGCAGTGGGCTATCCATTTTGAAATTGTCTGTTTGGAAATAGCCTTTCCTTGAGCACCTGCAGCATAGGATACAAAGAGTTGCTCAGATTTCCTGAAAGGCTTTGTCCTGTCCAAATAGTAACGAAGTTGTCTGTGAATGTCCAAGGAATGTAGTAGTCTTTCCCCTTTGTTTTGTGGATTAGGATAAAAGGTAGGTAAGTGGATAGTCTGATTCAAAGCTACAGTGGATACTACCTTTGGCATAAAGGTAGGGTTGGTTCATAAGGAAACTCTGTCCTGATGGAAAATGATGAATGGTTGCAAAGCCATGAGGGCCTGTAGCTCCAAAACCCTGCGTGCTGAGGTGATAGCCAGAAGAAAGGCTGTTTTCCATGACAAGTACTGTAACTCTGTTGAAGAAGCTGGCTCGAAGGGAGGAAGGGTCAGCTTTTCCAATACGAAGTTGAGGTCCCAAGCAGGGACTGGTGGTTTCCTTGGGGGTTTTATATTCTTTGCTCTCTGAGGAACTGCCTTAAGAGAGGGTGAGAGAATAAAGGAGGATCTGTGTTGTATTGTGCAGAAATGGCTGAAGCGTGGATCTTGATGGAGGAGAAGGAAAGTCCATTGTTTAACATCTCAGCTAGGTACTGTAAAATTTGAGGTATATTTATTACCCAAGGATTCTGTCCCTTTTCTTGATTCCAGGCACAAAATTGCTTCCATTTGGCGGAATAGGCCTTTCTTGTAGAGGGTCTTCTGGCCTCCAAGATGACATCCTGCACCTCCTTGGAGAGGAGAAATTGTTGGGAAATGAAGGAATTCTCCATGCAGCTAGATTTAGAGTTTTGAGATTGCTGTGAAGGGTTTTGTAGTTGTGCTGGGACAACAGAAGAGGGACTAGAGGTAGGACCCATGGTGGGGAATGTGTTAGGCTCTTCAGGAGCAGATACCAGTGTTGTCTTGGCCAGTCTGGAGCAATGAGAATCATTTTTGGCCTCTCTGCTCTGGCTTTTAATAGAACTTTGGGCAGCAGAGGAAGAGGCGGGAAGGCATAGACTGTCAATGTTGCCCAATTGAAGGAAAGTGCATCCACTTTCCAGGCCTGTGGATGATAGGTCCTTGAACAAAATTTTTTCAACTGGCAATTTCTGTGGGTAGCAAAGAGATCTATGTCTGGCTGACCCCATGCCCGAGTTATCTATGTGAAAACTTGAGGATGCAACTTCCATTCGTGCGGATCTGTCATATTTCTTCTTAGGTTGTCTGCCAGTGTGTTTTCCTTCCCTGGCAGGAATTGTGCCTGTAGTTGAATTTGCAACTCCAGTGCTGTATTCCATAGGGTCATGGCTTGCCTGCACAGGGGGTATGAATGAGTTCCCCCCTGTTTGTTTATGTACCACATCACTGTGGTGTTGTCTGTCCTTATCAATAGCTGGCCTGGATGCAGTAGGTCTTTGAAGGTCATAATAGCCTTTTGCACGGCTAGCATTTCCTTTTGGTTGATGTGAAGGTGCTTCTCTTTTCGGGTCCATTTTCCCTGAATGCACTGATCTGTCATGTGTGCTCCCCAGCCTTAGTCTGAGGCATCTGTTGTGATGGTTTGAGTTGCTTGAGGTACACTGAAAGGAAGACCTGTGTTTGGCAAGCCTGAGTCCACCACAAAAATTCCTTTTGAAGGCATGGAATGAGTGGTATAATTGCTTCCAAGCAGTGGCTGTGTTGAGACCATAAGTTTTTCAGGTACCATTGAAGTTTCCTCATATGCAGCTTTGCACATGGATTAGTAGGATGCAAGATGCCATGAATCCTAGAGCCTGCAGGAATTTCCTTGCAGTTAGCCTGGTGCAAGCTACCATTTTTCTGAAGTATTGAGACAGTTGCCCTTGCTTGTCTGGCGTGAGGTAGGCCATCTGGGTGGTTGTATCCAAGCTGGCACCCAGGAAAATTATTTGTTGAGAGGGTATTAGTTTTGATTTCTTTTTGTTGACTGTGTATCCAGGAAGTTCAACAGTTTTATTACAAACGCCAGGTGCTGCAGTAGTAAGTCCTTGCTGTCCGCTTGGATCAGGCAGTCGTCCAGATATGGGTAGATTTGTATCCCTTCTAGTCTGCAGAAGGTGATTACTGATGCCAGGCATTTTGCAAACACTCTGGGTGCAGTAGATAAGCCAAAGGGCAATGCAGAGAATTGGTAATGGGTTGAACCTGCAAGAAATCTGAGGTATATTCTGCAATCTTGTCTGATAGGGACATGCAGGTATGCCTCCTTGAGGTCCAATGTTACCAGCCAAGACTCCTTGCCCAGCATGGGAAGAAGCTGCTGTAATGTGAGCATCTTGAATTTTGGCACCTGTAGATATGTGTTTAGGATGGATAGGTCTAAGATTGTTCTCCAATCTTTGTCTTTCCTTGGTACCAGGAATAGTCTGGAATAAAACCCTTGACCTTGTTCTTTTGCAGGTACCTCTTGAATTGCTTTCATGTCCATGAGAGCTGAAACTTGTTTTTGTGCATCTGCCCTTTGATTTTGTGGCAGGTTTGGCATGCCTCTCATTTTTGGAAGGGTGTGAAAGTGGAACCTGTAGCCTCTGTCTATAATGTCCAGAATCCATTTGTCTTTTGTAACAATATGCCAATTTTTTGAGAATAATGTCAGTTTTCCGCCCAAAGGTGCTGCCATTAAAGCTTTGCTTGGCAGGTGTAGGTGGAAGTCATTGTGTCTGTTTTCTAAAAGACTGTGATCTATCTTCTGCACTTCTTGGGGTTAGTGCTTGCCACTGTCTGGCTCTGAAAGATCCTTGAGGATGCCCTCTACCCCTTGGGCGCCTGTATCTGCCCCTTTGAGGTCTGCCCATGGCTGGAAAGAACCAATTTTTTGAAGGCCAGTTTCTGCTGAAACATGGAGGCTGTACCTGCAGGAAATCTTTCACTGTTTGCATTGATTTCGCTTTTTCCTCCATTTTCTTTAGCACCTCCTCAGCTTTAACACCAAACAATACATCTTTTTGAAGAGGTGCATCTAATAATTTAGCTTTGACATGATCTGGTAAGGTTTGCTCTTTGAGCCAAGCATGCCTACGTATAACAGACCCCGTAAAATCAGCTCTACATGAGGCCTCTAAAGCATCAAAACCACACTGCAAGGTATGTTTACCCACTTGCTCTGCATCATGCAACAAATCCTGCAACTCTTAAATCTGGTTGTGTCATCTTGCTTTTCAGCTGAGATATCAAAAACTGTTGATACTTTAACATATGGAACTGACAGTTTAATGCCCTCATGGTTAAAGTGGCCGAGGTGTACACCTTTTTCCCCCACCTTTCTAAAGCTCTGGAATCTCTCTCTGAAGGTAATGGGTTTTTAGCAGTAGAGGCCTTAATTCCCTTGGGACCCTGTGAAATTGTTTCTGGGTCAGCAGTATGGCTTTTATATAGGAACTGGTGGGAATCAGGAACCCGGTAATACCTGTCTGGTTTAACAGGAGCTGGAGGCAAAGAATCTGGATTAAGGCTGGCTTCTGTGTACACATCATCCAATATAGCTAAAACAGGAGGGATAGCCAGAGGCCTATGCTGGGGGAGCAGAAGAAATTCCCTGAGCCTTTTCTTGGAGTCTGAGCAATCTTGGCCTTCCCAATGAAAGTGTTCCCTCAATGTATGCAGGGTTTCCCCAAAAGAGAAGTCCTCAGGGGGAGGAGACCGAGGGAATAGACTCCTCTGCATCAGAGTCTTCGAATGGAGAATAGGCATAATCCTGGTCCTCAGATAGTTCTGAGGTAATAGAAGCTTGATCTGAGGAAGGGCAGTCTTCCTCTCATCTGAGCCTTTTGTCAGAGGGGGGGGGGGTTGAGAACCCCTGATAAGAGTAATCAAATCCTCAGCCATTTTAAGCATCTGTTTTTTAGGCATAGTGCTTTGAGAGGGGGTCTGAGGAACCTGTTTTTTGGTTTTCATGGCTGCTTTAGATTTAGTGAAGGCTTTAATAGAGAAGGAGGAAGGCCTGAAGACCCCTTGAGAAATGGCAGGCCTGTCTAAATTCTGAGTTTCCCCGCCAGGAGTGAGTGGGGTTGTATAGTAGGAATGGGGGCCGAGGAGCCTGCAACCTCGGGTACTGAAGACACCGGTAAAGCATTGTCATCGGCAGTCAGGGGCTGCATAGGCGCCTCGCTGAGTACCGGTAGTCGGCCAAAGCGTGGTTTCAGTAGGTGGTGCGGACCTCGTATGTCGGTCCTTATCTTTGCGTTTTTTGCTCAAAACAGGAGACGGAGTATCCGACGACATAATATAATTAATTTTTTTGCCAAAAAAGTGAAGGGTGAACTCCGCCTGACACTTAATAGTGCGTTTATTGAATCTTGCATGGAAACGGCAGGCCGAGACGTCGTGGTCTGGGCCTAAGCAAGGTATACAGAAAGAGTGGAAATCCTTATGCGGTATTTGCTTCCCACAAGAAATGCAATTATTAACTTTGTCTGACATCGGTCTGAGGCAAGAAAAGTTTCCAACGGGTACTTAGCTTTCAAGAAGACTTCGGCTGAAATACTTTCGTAAATCTCAGGAGCTGGCCGACCGGCACTTGCGAACTGCTTCTGCTTCGGGCACCACACGGCAAGAAAGACTGAAGAAAATGGCGTTGGCTGCCTCTTTTATACCCCTGCCACACTGACGTCAGGGAAGAAGCGACGACAACCGACGCCGGACCTAGACTTTGGAATTCGGCCGACCGAGGACCCGCCTGACAGCAGGATAACCCATCTGTTATGACTGCAGCTGTATGCACGATGAACATCGGAACCGATATGGTAGCTGGCTCTGGAGCCGATTGGGCTGGAGCCGAAAATAATTTAGTTAACACTGACGACTGGAGGAGCCTCTGGACCACCCTATCGACATCCGAATCAGAGAGCCTGGAGGACTTGGAGGAGACAGACGGGGGCCAAGAAACTTTCTCAGTTGGAACCGAGATAAAGGTATGAGAATGGCTCCGAATCGGCTCCAAAAGGATCGGAACC
The DNA here is from genome assembly GCF_019279795.1 of Protopterus annectens. Taxonomy (NCBI): domain Eukaryota; kingdom Metazoa; phylum Chordata; order Ceratodontiformes; family Protopteridae; genus Protopterus; species Protopterus annectens. The sequence continues at coordinate 137,732,178 of NC_056735.1, forward strand.
GAAGTAGGCTTGAGGACTACCACAACCTCCTTCGGCGCAGATGACTGTGGAGTCGAAGAAGCCGACCCCGCAATAGACAATACTTCCTGCGGCTCCGAGACCAGTGGAACCGAGGAAGGAGACATAGCCTTTTATGGTGCTTCCTGTGGCTCCGAGACCAGTGGAGTCGAGGAAGGAGTAGTCGTCTTAGATCTTTTCTCTGGAGGCTCAGAAGAATTAGATGGAGCCGGAGACTTCATTTTTGATCTTGGTTTTTCAGAGGGAGGAGAGGAAGCCAAAGTTTCCTCAAAGGAGGGTTTAATCAAACCCTTGAGGATAAGTTTATTTTTTCTCTCCTGTAACACCCTGGCAGAGAAAGCATGACACACACTGCAGGATTCCTGCAAGTGTATGGCACCGAGACAATATACACAGTTAGCGTTTCCGTCAGTTAGCGACATTTTGTAAGCACATTTAGCGCATTTCTCAAAGCCAGATGGCTTATGTTCTTTAGGTTCCTTGCCCGACATAAGGAACAATCGACAAGCAGCAACAATATTCAAAAAAAAGGACAATCACAAGCACACTCACAACACAAGGTAGGGAGGGGGGGAGGCTCTAACTTAAACGCCCGTACAACAACCACTCAAGATAGGGCAAAGGCCCTCTAACTCAAACGGGCCTAGCCCGCCAAACAGAAGGATTACCAACCACAAACACAATCAGACACAACCAAGGATACAATAGACAACGTAGCTACTAGAATAGCTTTTGATAATAATACTCGAAGTTCTATAATTGAAAAGACAAAGAAAGGGTACTTAGCCACAGCCAAGTCGAGACCACGTCATTACTCTAGGAGCGGCAAACGAGATCTGGGGGTTTGGGTGTGATGCATCCTGGGATACAGGGTTAGACCAGCCAATGAGAGACTTCGTGCTAGTTATAGTGGCAGAGTCTGAGCCGATTCTCGGCTCCGAACCAGTCAGTAATGAATGTAGGCGAGATAGGATCACATTACATCATTTGTTGCAGTTTTTAAAGAATTAAATACAACATGAATGCTCATCTTGTACTATCACATTATGGTGCTTTATACTTCTGTTTTAAGCAGTAGGCCAGTTTTCAAATTTAAAGAATGCCTTGTGATTATCCTTAGCTAGGAAAGCTATTTTTGTTTCATAATTAGCTTTGGAGGACTAGGCAAAATCACTAATTTGTTCGTTTAAGCTAGAGAGGGATTTATTTCTCTGCTAAGTCAGTTGTCTCTTGTTCTTGGACATTAGTTTCTACTTCTTGTTGCACAACTTGCTTATACTAGGGGTCCACCATGGTGGCTTTTTTTTTTGGCAAGACATGGTTTTGATCCAGTCAGGTACAGCCAATTCCATACAACTGCTTAAGTGGTTATACAAGGCATTGGTGTACACCTCTTGATAGTAGTCCATGTTATCTGCATTCAAGGGGGTTTTGAAACTTCTTATACCACCACTTAGTAGGAGGTAATTTGTCTTAGAAAAATTCTTAAGCATTTTTGAGACTGATGGGGTATCTTGTCTTACTACATTGAACAAGACTAATTTATGGTCTGATATTATCAGTGAGGCATCGCATGGGGCGGTAGGCAATGCTCTCCCATGTTAGTGAGTACTATGTCTAGGACATTTGAGCCTCTTTTGGGTGTGCTGGCTAGCTGTTCCAGAGCATTTGCATTGACAAAGTCCAAGAACCTCTGAGCCAGCATGGCTGTGGTCATGTATGTTTCCAAGTTGATGATCAGATAATTAACATCACCCATGAGTAAGGGCTGTATGGCAAGTGACTCCAGTAAGTCCAGGTATGCAGTATGCTTTTCCTCTTTCATGGTGGGGACCCACAGACAGCTATGTTGTGGTAGGGGGATTTTGTGTGTATTTAATTGGACTTGGAGTAGTTCAAGAGAGTCATACTGTTTGACCAATCTTCGAGGTGTATTTATCCTTAATGAAGACGAAACACCTCCTCCTTTGGTTCTTTATGCTCAGTTTGTGGTCTGAATATATGGAAAGCACTGTAGCCCTGTATGGTCCGGTGCTTTCTGCACCTTTGAACCATGTCACTGTCACTGCACAGATGTCAGCATCTTCCAAAGGAAGGCATGCTTCCAGGGAGCACGGCTTCTTGTTTAGACTCCTAGCATTAAGCAGTAGTACCTTGAGTTTATCTAGAGAGGATTTTGTAATGTGGAAGTTGGTTATTTTGACACTGCCTAAAAAGGCACAATAGGGGTGGCTAATGCCTTTGTATCCGAAAGCCTAGAGGAGACAGATGCAGACCATCTCTGGCAAAGCGGCACGGCCTGTCGACCACATCTTACCAGGATGACAGATACGAGATCCCCTTGGATTGACACCAAAAGCTAAGCCAACTGTTAAAAGTCAATCACTTTTTGTTTGTATTGTAGCATCATCCTTGGAAAAGGTAGACTGTTGCTTAAGCCTAGACTTACACTTGCCTGTGACGCATAATCCGAAAGCTCAGTCAAGTCTCTTTTCATTTAATCCAGTGAGGTACATCTCAAGTCAATCACCCCCACATGGACTATGACAAAGTACAGGTACTTGTGCTTGAGTGACTTGACAGATCATGACATCTGACAGGCAGCTAACCATAACCCACTCCTTGCCCAGCCTGGTGAGGGGAACATCTGTGTGACTCACACTGGAGTCACTTATGACCAATACATTAGCTTTTGTGGTCTTGCAACTTATGGGCTTACTTGTTGAGACACTAGTGTGCGAGTCATTATGTGTTGTGGTTGTTTTTTGCATTTGTATGTGTGTAAGTGGTTTCCATTTGGGAGGCCTCTGATCTATTTTGAAGTTATTAGTGAGTAACTCCACATATGTGGATTTATATGCTGTGTCCTTAACCTAGTGTGGAAAGTGCATGTGTATGTTTATGTGTGTGTGTGTGTGTGTGTGTGTGTGTGCCGACAACCTGTTTGGCATTCAATTTGTCCTTTGAGAGTCTTGCCTCCAAATTCATACTGTAACTACATCTCTCACATAGAGTGTTTATTTTAAGAGTAAGTGGCTATCGGTGTACTTGAGAAAATTGCTACATTGCCTCAGGATGCCCACGTCTATTAGGCTGGCCAGAGAGATGATGGGAAACTGTCTGTCCTTGACAGCCTACCAATACAGTCTATATTACATGTTTGTACAAATAACACTGAGTACATTTTAACTTGTCTGTGTAAGTATCAGCTGTACATTGTAATTGTTACTGGAAAGGAGCTTTTCTCCCTAGGCCTCTGTTGAAAAGGGGCTTGCTGCTATCCAAGAAAGCAAATGCAAGCAATAAATAAATATATAAATAAAATAAAGATATGTACAGCTGTGCAATTCACTGTCACAAATGATGCCTTCAACTGCAGCTTCTACTGCTTCACTGCATGACACAGTTAACAGTTTAATTTTTCATCAGACTATGAAGCACTAATTTACTAGTTCCAGTTTGTACCTCAGACCTTCAGTCCCTTCCCTGACTGACTCTTACAAAGATGGGGAAGGGAATGTCACTACTGTGTCTAGAGAATTTTTTGTTTTTTTTAAACTTAATGCTTAGGAGAACTCTGATAGGGAATGAACTGCCTACAATAGAAGGCAGTGTGTGCAATGACAGCTACTGCATATCAGATGTATGTGTTCATGCAAGTAAGTCACCAAGACATCTGCTCCAACCTTGCCTTTTCCAGCTTCTGAAAATAAGCACTACGCTCCAGTCTCTGCTGAAAGGTGGCAGGCTATCCAAGGAGGATATTTGGCTGCAGCCATTTGATTCCCGCCCTTGGCCAGCCCTCCAGTTCCTGATTCATTATTTGATCTCAGTTATCCGAAGTAGAGTCAGACACCATACTACAATGCCTGCATAGGGGTCATGAAGTTTTTACTTTTGTAAATAGCACTCCACTGTCAGCATTAGCAACAGTGGGAGTGTTAAGGTCAAGTTTTATTCCAATGGGACTGCTCCTGGAGGACAGCTGCTACTATGCATCAGATTTAATGAATCAGACTTAACAATATACCCATAAGAGTTGACCCAGTTGTTTGGAATTTGGGAACTTATGTGGACAGTGCCCTTCATTTTGACAGACATGTGTCCACTGTTGTAAGAAAGTCCTTCTATAATGTACAGCTTATAAACAAAAATTTTGTCTAGATCTAGGGATGTCACTGTCCCTCTTTACTCAGCCCGCATTAGGCCAGTCACTAAATATAATGCTCTCTTTGGCACGTATCTGTCCAGACAAAAGCAAGTGGAACACCCACAGAGATACCTTACTAAAAGGATACAAGGCCTAAACAACTTGCCCTACATGGACGGACTCAAAGCCCTGTCACTATGCTCTGTATCATCTAGACTGCTAAGAGATGACCTGTGTCTGGCATATACACCATCCTCCGGCCCAATATTGATAGATTTACTGCACATCAGTAAGTCAGATGTTATCAGAAATACTCGTTCTAGGGACCTAAACGTCTTCTGCAGCATCAACAGAATGGTTGGTATATCTCGCAGAGGATACCGCTTGCTCAGGGACAGACTTCCCATCCACATAACATAAAGTTCATCGCTGTACATATTCAAACACAACCTGGATCTATGGAGGGGAAACCAAAAATTTACCCCAGGACTGGCTCCTGTGCTACTAATGGGCAGAGCTCCTAAATGCTTTATCCATGAATGGGTGGCCCTCAAATTATCTATGGTATGATCCCAGTTATTTTCATTAGGGGTACTATATAATTATCGACCATGGGATGGGTAAGGCCAATCTCTAATCAAATGGGATAGATTAATTTGAGCACAAAAAGGGGAAAATGACTTAAGCTTAAAATGGCTTTTGTCAGAAGAAAAAATTCAAACGAGTCACATCTGCCTCAGGTTCATAGGTTTATACTAGGCTATCTGCCCTAAGGCATTTATAAGCCTAGCCCAAAGTTTTGTGGCTTACGCCACCCCTTATATGAAAAAATACTGTGCCCATTAGTTTGTTGTGCCTCTGTCCAGCAGTGACACAGAGATGATTCCCGGGGTAAACCTACGATCTCCCTTCCACAGGTCAAGATTTCTCTTGAACAGAGCCAGCGAGTTGCTCTGCCTCACATGGACCGGGATTTTATTCCACAGCATAGGGAGTCTCTGAGTGATAAATCTATCCCTCCAGCACGTCCTATTTATATCCGTGCTAAGGTTTAAGTCGCTTGCTCTAGTGGTTTTGGTGGATTTGGATTTTTTGAGGTGGAGCATGTCCATTAATTCCGGGTTGGACATGGCCTTGTATGTCAGGCACATGTCACCTCTGAGCAGACTGTATGCGACTGAATAGAGCTGGAGTTTCTTCAATCTGGCAGCATATGAAAGATCTTGGAGTCCCTTTATCCTTTTGGTGAGGAACTTTTGGGGTCTCTCCAATTGCTGCAGATGTCGGGTGAGATACATCCCGAATGGGGCATTGTACTCGATCATTGGTCTGATACGTGAAGAGTACAGGGGAACAATGACCTCACTAGATCTGGATGTGAATCCCTTCATGATCAGGTGGGCAATGTAGAAGGTCTTTCTAACCACTTTAGCAACGTGAGTGTCAAAAGAAAGGCCACTGTCAACCTGGGTCCCCAGGTCCCTGATAACCTCTTCTGTGCTTAGTGGATTGCCACCTATATGGTAGCTTGGGGTTACCTTGTTTTTCCCGAAGGGTATGACTATACATTTTTGGCATTTAACTTCAGGCCATGGCTCTGGCACCAGCTATCTGTTTCCGTGAGTCCCTTCTGAAGGATATCCGTGTCCGATGCACTTTCCACTATGGCCCAGTTTGCAGTCGTCTGCAAACTTTGTCAGCCAAAGTCCTCCCATGTTGGCCTGTACTTCTGAGAAGTAGATGCCGAACAATAGGGGGCCAAGGACCGAGCCCTGTGGGACACCACTTGTGACCGGCTTGGAGTCTGACATAGCGCCAGCAACTCTAACCCTGTGGGTTCTGTCCTTAAGCCAGTTTGCAACCCATCTTGTGACATATGGGTTTACATTTAAGCTGATAAGTTTTTCTACAATACCCGAGTGGGGTATTGTGTCGAAAGCCTTTGCAACGTCAAGGTAGGCTGTATGGACTGCCTTTCCCTCATCAATGGCCTTGGTGACTGTTTTGAAGAAGTTGACCAAGTTCAAAAGGCAAGATCTGCCCTTGACGAAGCCAAACTGGGTCGGGTCCAATGTCTGCAAGTCCCCTATATCTTTGTTTATGAGCTCCATTATGATCCTCTCCATAGCTTTGCAGACTAGACTTGTTAAGCTTATAGGGCGGTAATTACCAGGGTCCGTAGAGGCACCGCCTTTGTGGAGTGGAACCACAGTTGCCGTACGCCACTCCTTGGGCACGTATCCTGTGGTAAGGCTGAGATTAAACAGCTGCCTTATGTGCGGGTTTAATTCCTCATTTAGCTCGTGTAGCACACAGCCGGGGACACCATCCGGTCCCATTGATGCTGTGTTTTTAGCTTTAGAGAGAGCAGCTTTCACCTGCGCATTTAAGATGTCTGGGAGGCTGCACTCCACTGGGATAGTTATCTCTCCTTTAGGGGGGAGAGGGGGTGAAGTTTGCACTGAACCTGTCTGCCAGTATGTTGGCAATGTCTGTGGGTTCAGTGATTTTTGTATCATTTTGGACTAATTCTGAGCATATCTGGGAGTTTCCACCCAGGTTCCTAACATAGCTGAAAAAGGCCTTATGATTGTCCTTTGAATCCATGGCAATTTTTCTCTCAAAACTGGCCTTAGTTGATTTTATGAGTGCTCGTATTTTTTTACTAATAATGATCAGGGGTGACTTCCCTTCTATGGATTTTGTTCTATCATGTAATAGCTTTCTCCTCTTATTGTAAAGTTTGTTAATGGCTGGGGTCCACCAGACTGGACGTTTGCCCTTTGTGGAAAGAGTCTTGGTTTTATTTGGGATTGCCTGATCCATGCAGTCCTGGAGGTGTTCATAGAAGGCATTTGTAAGGGCTTCCGCAGCTTGGGTTGTGGTTTCCACTGGCTCAGGGGCCTTGAAGGATACCACACCAGTCTTGAGTAGTGTGAAGTTTGCTTTAGAGAAGTTTTTTAATGTGATGAATTTTCCTTTATTAACACTTAACCAGAATACACAGCATGTTGGCCAAGATGTCCGGTCTGGACTGATCTGATCTCCTCTGATCTGATCAACTTGTTTACTGACATTAACTTTTATACTGCAAGCAAAACAACTTTTTGTTACATTTCTGACCGTTGACAGTTGGCTATGAAAAACATATAGGATAAACATGTTTATCACAAATTACCTCAAACCCACAGCTAGTACAGAAAGTTCAAGAAGTACAAAATGTTCAATTCAACAACGGTAGCTCAAAGTTTCCAGGACACACAGCCTGCCCCAGTAAATTAACTCTTACTCGGCCATGCGTCCTTATCCCAGGCTTCACTGAGCTATAACCAAATCTCTTTATTCTGAAATGCAGAAAACAGATATCATTCAGGTTCATAAGCAATGCTGCATTTTGTTCACAGATGAGGCCCATCTTTGATAGGCATATCCCAACAAATAACATGTTCACTTTGCAAGAACAGGAAAAAGACAAATAACAGTATGTTTTAAAACTTTTCTCTTAACATTTCCCCTGAAAACACTTTTATTTGTCTTTTATTTCAGCAATATATGGTAAAACTAAGTTTTTCTTTGCATACATTACTTCATTGGCAAGACAAATTTTTAAACTTCAAAAACATTTGCAGAGAGTCACATTTCAATGTATTCACTTTCACCAGTCTGTTGCAATTGCTGGTACATCGTCTTCATAACAGCAGTATCAACCAGTCTTTGTAGAAGACCTCTGATACAGGGTATACAACAACAACCACATACCACCACGATAGCCACAGCAACTCCAACGGACACCAGGAAACTACTGATGAGATGACTCCATTTTTCAAACCACGCTTGTAGAAAATCTGTAAAGGGATTATTTACCCCAGAGTTCTCTGCCAATTCTTCGGATAACATCTCCAACCCTTTCAAAGCTCGAGTGATACTTCCATCAGGTGCAGTGCTGTTTGGAATATATGTACAACAGAAAGTCCCAAACATCTTGCAAACTCCTCCTTCTTTAGCCAGGAGCATATCCAACGCAATTCGATTCTGCCATGCCACCTGCAAAGTGGCCTCCAGTTGTTCAGCAATTCCTTTCAATGCATCTTTGGTATAGTTCACAAAACGCTGCTGGTTATAGTAAATGTAGTTGATCCAGTCCACATTCTTATTAGGGTGAATCCAGACAAAGATGGATGTAAAACCAGCTGCTATTTGGTTTATTGCTTTGTATTCATCAGGTATGCCTCTTGGTACGCCAATGCTATCGATGTAGACACCGTTATCGAAAGATTGCTTCGGTGCCTCTCTTTTTCTCCTACTCAACCACTTCGGCTTTATTTCAAGTTCTCTTACGGAATTGCTTGCTGGAACTAGGAAAATGTAGAATGGCAGAATTAACTTTACAAGTGCACAAGTTCCCTTCCAGGGAATCGTAAGCCTTGATCCGAGTTTGTTGTCTCCACATAACCACCATACGTCTGCTAAACTATGAGTTTGGTTCTCCAGAAATGGATTCCATTGCCATTCACAGTAACATTGCAACAGTTCTGCCCCATATTGCCATAATTTTTCCCTGTGCCATCTCTGGAAATGCACATATATGAACCTGGATAGGAAATCGCTGCAGGCGGTTTCTCAACTTTGCTTATGACCGGAAAACGCTGAGTTTCATCTTTGCATTTATCTTCAGTTTTGTTGAAGAATAATTTCAACAGACACATTAGGTTACCTTCATCTTGCATCAATGGGACTGTTGCTTATTGCTGTTTACCTTCAGCACAAGAAATACAGTTCTCACGATGTGCTTCTCGGGTACTATATCTAACCCAAGATAACCATTCATTATGGTGTACGAATCCCGTCTCGAGTAACAATTGTTCTTTTGTGAAGGCAAAATCTGCTTTATTTGTAGCATTTTTAAGGCTTTGTACTTTAAGTTGGAGGGTCCCCAAAGGATCAGTTCTAGATGGAAGAGACACTCCGATTCCATAAACTCCTGAATCACTTTCTTGTGGTGACACAATGGTTATAGTAACTACTCCGGTACCTTGGAAATGTGCAATTTTTATTCTTTGTTGCCTGCTTTTATCTTTCTCTGGTATCACTGCACCACTTGTTTCCCATCCATTCACATCTGTTGACCACCAAACACTTGACCAGGACGTACAGTCTCTATTGCACAAGTATTTTGCACGAGTCAAGAAATTATTATTGTTCCATTTAGAACAGTCCAAAATTCCTTCAAAAAGTTTCACCTTCAACACAGTAGTAACACCTGTTTGCGCTTGCAGCACCACCATTCCTTTTTCTCTTGCAACTGTTCCTTCTCGCATGGACATATTTACTTTCGCCACCAAAATCATCATCATGTGACAGTTCAAGTACCAGTTGAACATGGCCATCCTCCCTAAGGACTACCTCGCGCCGTTGGTTTCTTCACTGGGTTTGAGACGAACTAACCCCTATTGGGCTAATCCCCCTTTGTAGCCAGACTTTGCGCTCAGAGGTCCGGTGGAGTTTGACCAATATCAATGGCAGAAGGAAGAGCCTTGAGTTTTTTACAGTGGGTGATATGAATCCACGAAGTCGTCTCAGCGATCTTTACAGCCGTAGGTGTCGAGATAAGTACTTGGTATGGGCCTTCCCACCTGGGGGATGACCAATTCTTTCTCTTCACAATTCGGATCCACACCCAGTCCCCGGGTGCCACGCTTAACAAGGTTTCATTTCTGGAATCTGCAAAGGAGTCATTGGTTACAAGAGATTTGACATTTAGCAGCTTCTTCATATAATCTGCTAGATCCTCACCCCCCTCACGTTCCGCTGGCAACAATCCTTGCCACTGCGGGACGTAATATGGTCTCCCAAACAAAAGTTCAAATGGTGTAAGTCCTTTGTAGGAAGGTGAGATTCGCATGTACAGGAGTGCCAACGGAAGGCACACAGTCCACGACCTATGTGTTTCTGCCATTAGTTTGCGGAGCTTACTCTTCAAGACACCGTTGTGTCTTTTCACCAGTCCAGCTGATTGGGGATGGTAAGCACAATGATTTTTGAGATCAATTTGAAACACTTGACCCAATTTCTGAATAATCTGGTTAACAAAATGAGACCCATTATCACTGTAAATGCATCTTGGTAGGCCAAATCGGGGAATTATTTCTGTAGTCAAAAGCTTTGCTACTGTTTGTGCATTCGGATGCTTCACTGGAAAAGCTTCTACCCATTTAGAAAAAGCATCAATAATGACCAAACAGAACCTTTTTCCCTCTGAGGGTGTCAATTCAATAAAGTCCATACAGTGTGTGTGGAATGGATACGGAGGGGTAGGGAATGCCTGCTGAGACTTCTTAACTCCCCCCTGAGCATGATACTTTGCACAAAATAAACAAGATAAACAGAATTGCTTTGCATAAGTTGAAAACCCTTTACACCAAAACACCTTAGACACTATTTGAATCATCGTCTGTACTCCTACATGGGCAGGTCCATGGCTAACCAATGCCGCATACCTAAAAAGGTTTGAGGGTAATACCATTTTGCCATCTGATGCCCTATACAACCCACTCTGTTGAGTGATCCCATATTTTACCCAACGACATTTTTCCTTCTGTGTCGTCAATGTTTGCATTACTTTTAGTGGCTCTAAGTCTAAGAGGTGTCCGGGCTCCAAATCATTATCATGTAAAAGCAAATCATTTTCTTGAGCTGCCTTTTTTGCAGCCATATCAGCAAGGGCATTTCTCCTGGAGACAGGATCTTTTCTGTTGGTATGTGCGGAACATTTACATATCGCTATCTGAAGTGGTAGTTGCACTGCATCTAACAACTGTAAAATTAAATCTCTGTGATTTATTGGTTTGCCTGTCGCAGTAACCATTCCCCTATTCTTCCATAGTTGAGCAAAAACATGTACAGTGGAGAAAGCATATTGACTATCTGTATAAATTGTCACTTTTTTACCCTCCCCTAAGGTACAAGCTCGAGTCAAAGCCACCAACACAGCTGCCTGTGCAGAATAAATGTTTGACAATCCTTTTTGCCTCCAAAACTTCAGTTTCTGTGGTGACAGCATACCCTACTAGTGTTTTTCCTAGTGTCTTTCTCTGCTGATCCATCTACAAACAAAACGAGATCAGAATCTATCAACGGAATATCCGTTAAATCTGGTTGAGGAAGTACTTTGTCATGAATGCTCTCTAAACAAACGTGTGGAGTACCTTCTTCTGGAGTCGGCAAAAGTGTCGCCGGATTAAGAGAAGTACATCTTTCTATGGTCATATAGGCTGTGTCAGCAGCACTGTCATACACGACAAATGTCGACTAGAAGATAAAAAGGTTATCTTATCTTGCAAAAGTATAGTAGCTACTGAATGTGGAACCCGCAATTGTAATGGGTGAAACAAAACTAATGATGCTGAGGCTTGTACTGCCATGGCGGCCGCCACCACAACTTGAACACAATGCGACAATGCCCTTGCAACAACAGGATCTAATCTGGAGGAGTAGAAAGCTATCGGCCTCTGTTTATCCCCATGTACCTGTACCAGAACAGAAGTCATATATCCTCCCTTACAATCAACCATTTGTACAAACGGCTTAGAATAGTTCGGAAAACTCAAAACAGAGGATCCTGCTATCAATTGCTTAATTCTAATAAATGCCTGTATTGCCTTATTTGTCCACTGTACATTATTCTTAGCCGCCATGGGGGTATCATAGATCAGTGCAGTCAATGGCCCTAGTTCCTCACAGGGCCGGCCTTAGGCATAGGCGAACTAGGCGACCACCTAGGGCGCCGTACAGGCCGGCCTTAAAAGGGCGCAATTGTACATATTTGCGGACCGGAGTTCTGCTGTGAAAATGAATCGAAAATGAAACGCCCCTACCTGGGAAAACTGAAAGGCAACAACAACACGAACATTACGACAAATTTCACCGCCCATAGAGGCTAGGAATGCGCCCTCCCTCCCCCACTACAAACACAAACTTTTTTTTTTTTCTACACAGCCTACGCCCGCCCTAAGCCATATTTTCATTCCCTCCCCCCTGCATGATGTAGATGCTTGATGTGCTGTGAGTGGCCGCTCTTATGGAGCATCGTTCAAATGAGCCTATCAGTATCACTTTGTACCACTGACATCACGGCCACACTGATCCAATGAGCATATATAAACAGCTCACTCCAGCCTCTCGTTCCTTCTTTCGTTGATGCGTTACAGAGTCGGGTGCACCTATTGGCTAGTGGCGATCGTATTTCCTGGAATCTGTGGACGTGAGTTTTGTTCCTGGATTGGATCTGAGTACTTGCACGTGTTTTTGGCGTTTTTATTTCTACCGGCGACTAGGAGGTAAGTGAGCGATTTTTGGAATACTGTTAAAAATAAAATGTGCTGCTTAAAATACAAAAAAGGAGCAGTTTCCATTATTCATTATTTATATATTTATTTTTGTTTTTAGTATATAATCTGAGGGATTTCTGCTAAGCATACTTATTGGAAATCAGCTGACAATCCAAACTGAAGCAGTCTCCTCTCTTACTTTCAATATTTTCCATAAATGCTAAGCACGGTCTTTTGTAATATAATATTTCTGATATTTGTTGTTGAGAGAAAATGTACAGAGCCGCGTACAGCTGTTTGGTTACGTTATTGTTTTATGGTGATTTTCTCCAGCGTTATCGTACATCCTATTTTGTAACAAATTTATACTGTCTGCATCAAAAAAAAAAATACTTACGCATGAACTTTGGAATGGAAATATGATCACAGTTAATAAAAAACACACGATACAGCAAAACTATTGGTAATAGTGCAAGATATATAGAGAAGAACTTCAACGGAATTAAGCATAACTGTGTGTGTGTGTGTGTGTGTGTGTGTGTGTGTGTGTGTATGATATCAAGACAAAGCAGAAAGGGGCACAAAAAAGTTTCCAAATTAGAGACAAATTGTAACTATTACACGCTTACAACAGCAGCCTTTTGCATCAGTATACGCATTTTGAAATTCTAATGAATGACATTATTGAATGGCAGTAATACTCGGTGATTTTGTAATTTAGTAGAAACTCAAACTTTTTTTTACATGTATGGGAAAGGGGGCTATAACAAAAGGGCATATCAGTGTAACTTTGATGAAGATTTCAAACAGTACATAATGCAATGAAAAAAAAAAAAAAACACTCAGCAAAAGCAAAGACGTCACAAAACATGGACCTTTATAGTATGTATATGGTAAAACATTCTGCAGGCAACAGTCTTCCTGGCGGTTGCATTGTGGGGATAGCTCATGTGAGGCCAGCTAAGTTTGATAGCTTTTCCTGTTTGACCAATCTGCTTATTTGTGTAATATTTTGCTTGAGTGTTGTAGGGTATCTGGGTAGTTCAAGCAGAACATGGTTTGAGTTGTATTAGCTTAATGGACCCTTATATTATCTTATTGTGGCTGGAAAACTTTACAATAGCAACATGCATGACATATTTTCTCTCTGATGCCTACTTGCATATTATACTACTTGGAGTGGTTTGTATAATCTGGTAGGCAGACTTGGAATTGTAGTCATAAATATAAGAAAGGCTTCAGATTTGTCTGTCATTTAAATTCCATGGGGAGCCTGTACTCAGATAAAGATTGAAGCTGCTGGGAACATTATTTAACTCGTTTTTAGTCAGGTTGTTAGTGGATATATAACTTTTACCTGCTTTATAGGCAGTCACCATTCTATGCAGATGAGATCCATGTTATAAAAATAACTTGAATCCCTTCTTTCTTTCTTTATAATTTTGACAGTATCATCATTTTAATTCTGAAACCAAGAAGTGTGATTATTTGAGCTGGTGGATTAGGGTCTTCAGAGCCTGTTCATCATTGCACTCAGTGTTTTCTCTGTATTTTGGAGATATCATCACGTCCCATTTATAACTATAGCTCTTATTCAAATCCAGACTGAAGATCTGAAGTTCTTCTGGATTCTCTAGGAGTCAGTTATTGTGATAGCCTACCCATTTCTTCAGATTACCTTATTTAGCTTGAAATCTCTCATAGGACCAGATGAGGTCTCTGTTCTGTGCATGGAGAAAAATTATATTTTTGGAGTATGTAGTCAAAGATTTTTTAAACTATCGCTTCTCACTTCAGTTTATCAATGCGAAATTAATGAACAAATCAGAAATACTTAACAGAGCAACTTTCTTTGACTAATGCCATTAGGAGAATCTCTTTGACAAGGGCTGATTGAATAGCTCTACAGTGAAATGTCCCGCAGTGGTCAAACAAACATAAAACATGTTAAGAGAGCAAAGGGAATTTACCAATCTATTTTCATGACTTCATGCAGGAGTCTTAGTAGGGCAAGAGTTTTAGCATTGTTTCTTCTTTGCATGTCTGTTTCAGTGCTGGATAATGATAGCTGTAATGCAGAGCCATGTGGGCATTATGTTCACTTTGCATTTTATAAGAAGAATATTTCACCATGTTATCTTTTTGCTCTTGTTATAGCTGTACATCATTTTGCATTAAAGAGGTCTTAAGTTCCTCTATCCATAGGTTCATAGGTTCTTACTAGGCTATCTGCCCAAGGGCATTTATAAGCCTAGCCCATAGTTTTGTGGCTTTCGCCACCCCTTTACTATGCCCATTATTTTGCTGTGCCTCTGTCAAGCAGTGACACTGAGATAATCCCTGGGGTATATCTGCGATCTCCCATCCATTGGTCAAGATTTCTCTTGAACAAAGCCAGCGAGGTGCTCTGCCTCATATGTACCGGGATTTTGTTCCACAGCATAGGGAATCTCTGGGTGATGAATCTGTCCCTCCAGCACGTCCTATTAATAACCGTGTCAAGGTTTAAGTCTCCCGCCCTTGTGGTTCTGAGGGATCTAGATTTTTGGAGGTGAAGCATGTTCATCAATTCTGGGTTGGACATGGCCTTGTATGTCAGGCACAGGTCACCTCTGAGCAGATGGTAAGCGACTGAATAGAGCTGGAGTTCCTTCAGTCGGGCAGCATAGGACATATTTTTGAGACCCTTTATCCTTTTGGTGAGGAACTTTTGGGGCCTTTCCAGTTGCTGCAGGTGTCGTGTCAGATACATTCCGACTGGGGCATTGTACTCAATCATTGGTCTGATGAGTGAGTACAGGGGGACGATGACTTCCCTAGATCTAGATGTGAAACCCTTCATGATCAGGTGGGCAATGTAGAAGGTCTTCCTAACTACTTTGGCAACGTGAGTGTCAAATGAAAGGTTACTGTCAACCTGGGTCCCCAGATCCCTGATAACCTCTTCTGTGTTTAGTGGGTTGCCGCCTATATGGTAGCTAGGGGTAACCTTGTTTTTTCCGAAGGGTATGACTATGCATTTTTTGGCGTTTAACTTTAGGCCATGGCTCTGGCACCAGTTATCCGTTTCTATAAGACCCTTCTGAAGGATATATGTGTCAGATGTGTTCTCAACTATGGCAGCCAGTTTGCAGTCATCTGCAAATTTTGTCAGCCATAATCCTCCTGTGTTTGCTTGTACTTCTGAAAAGTAGATGCGGAACAGGAGAGGGCCCAGGACTGAGCCCTGTGGGACACCACTTGTGACGGGCTTTGAGTCTGACATGGCGCCAGCAACTCTGACCCTGTGGGTTCTGTCACTTAGCCAGTTTGCAACCCATCTTGTGACGTATGGGTTTACAATTAAGCTGATGAGTTTTTCAATGATACCTGAGTGGGGTATTGTGTCGAAAGCCTTTGCCAGGTCGAGGTAGGCTGTGTGGACTGCCTTTCCCTCATCAATGGCCATGGTGACTGTTTCGAAAAAGTCAACCAAGTTTAAAAGGCATGATCTGACTTTGACAAAGCCCAACTGGGTCGGATCCAAAGTCTGCAAGTCTCCTATGTCTTTATTTATGAGTTCCATTATGATCCTCTCCATAGCTTTGCAGATCAAGCTTGTCAGGCTGATGGGACGGTAATTTCCAGCGTCTGTGGAGACACCGCCTTTGTGAAGTGGGACCACAGTTGCCGTACGCCACTCCTTGGCCACGTATCCTGAGGTGAGGCTAAGATTAAACAGCTGCCCTAACTGCGGGTTTAATTCCTCATTGAGTTCGTGGAGCACACATCCGGGGACACCATCTGGTCCCATGGATGCTGTGTTTTTTGCCTTGGAGAGAGCAGTTCTCACCTGAGCGTTAGAGATGTTTGTAGAGATGTTTGTCTTGCAATAGCCATGCCTGGCTATTGCAAGACAGACTAGGCAAGTGACATAATTTTGGTGTTTTCCTGAGTCCTTTTTATATAGTATCCAGTACAAAAGTCTGTAGTTGGGAGAACTGCCACCCTGTCACAGTGAAATTCATTGACATACAGAAAGCTATTCTTTCTAAGTGATAAAGAGAGGGTATACCAAGTTAGAGTCTTTGGCAGCCTTTCTGAAACTAAGTTATACACATATGAAAGCACTGTTACTCCATGTTTCTCTGTCCGTAGCACTAATCATTGCATACAACTGTAATAAATTAAGTACAAGAAAAATCTGCTGGATCCACAGCTATTTGTTCTGCAGGATTTTCATATGGCAGCTATAACAATCCATCAGCATTGCTGTTACCTCATAATCTATTTCTAACATTTTTTTGTGATAAACTTGATCGTTTTACTGCAGGTCAATGGTATGTTAAAGCATATTTGATAGCAGCATAAGCATTGCTAGTGCAGTTTTTTGAAGGCATATTTGTGGTGATTTATACTTTCTGATTTTGTCAAATGCTATATTACTCTTGCTCAAGCTGTTACTGTTGGGCAAAGCAGTTTTACAGGTTTGAGTTTCCTCTGCATGAAATTTTGGTGTTTCAGATTACTGTCGGTATTTAATGAGCAGTGGCAAATTAAATGTCACTATGTGGGTGCTCGTGAAACAAAGCTGAGTGAGCATGCATGCACTGGAAGTTGTGTTAGTTTCTTAACTCTCTGAACTGCATTTGAATGCAAATTGTTACTTCTAGTACCATAGTTACAGTGCATTTAGTATTTATGGTTTGAGTCTTGCACTGCTGCATTTTTAGTTTGAGTTGCTGACACTCAGAAATGAGTTAACAATTTACTTGCCTGCTGTCAGAATGACAATACTAACTGTAGACGTAGAGTTAAGTGCAATTTTTATATACCGCAGTGCCTGGCTATTTAGCTGTGATTTTTTTTCCCCCTTTTGAAAATGTCTTAGGACAGTTCATTGGTGCAGTTACCTGCAAAGGTATTTGTTGGTAGGTTTTGTATCATGTGCTGCTGAAGTTCAAAATGCTTATTGATTAAAACATGTAGGAAGAAATAATTTAATTTACTTGGCCTTCTTGCCATAGCGGAGGAATAGCAGTGTATGAATGGAAGTGATGGAGACGCTATGTACAATAGCAGTGAACTTTTTTATTGTTTGCAGTACACTGATCTCACAGCAAAAATGTAATTTGAATGTAGAATGGTAATATGAATTAACATAGTAATTCATGTGCTGGTTTATATATAAATATTTTGTAGTACAAGTGAAAGAAGCAAGTGTGGCTGCCTAATAGGTTCTGTCTAAGGAACAGACTCTGCTATAATATCTCAAGGAGATGTACTGGCAGTAGCAGTCATATTATACGGAGGTTCTGCGATGGCGTTGTATAAGTGACTTGTGATCGTCTGGGGTGCATCAATGGTGTCGGCTTTTTTCTTTCTTTTTTTTTTTTTGTAGCATACAGTATGTTTACACTAATGTTTCGTCCTTCATAGATCTTTGGGAAACTGGTTACCTTGAACGTGATAGGAAACAACTGAAATATTCGGAAGCTTCAAGTGCTGCAATGAATACCGCATCCTCTGCAATGAATACCACCTCCTCTGCATCTGTGAATCGGTAAACACTTCCATGACAACTGAATAGCATTCCTGCTGCCTTGCATTGTAGGCGCAATCTGTGTGGACAGTAAATTAGATGAAAATTGCGCCATAATATCACTTTATGAACCAGTACAGTAACATTCAAAATGTTTACAAGTACATGGATAGGATGAGATGGGGGGGGGGGTTAAATGTGCACAATGTATGCAAGCTCTAGTTCCAGATGACTGATTCTTGATTAGATTTGGCTCTCTAGTGCCGGCAATTGAGAAGCCCTTACACTGTTCGGCTGTTTTCTAATTTTGTATAGTATAAAGTTGGCTCTAATTTTGTATAGTATAAAGTTGGCTCTAATACATGTATTTAGTTATACAACCATTTGTAGTTGCAAGGCCTAGTTGGGTGAATTGAAAGACTTATGTGGGTTGGCAGCTCTAAGAATTGAGGGAGTTTATGAACACTGCAATTTCCATTCCTAACATCTGAATTTCCAAAATTTATTTTTAACAGACAGCCTGGAAAAGGTCCAAAGAAGCTTTCTGGTGCAGCAAATAGAAAAAGAAAGGCTGAGAGAGAATTGCAAGTGGCTAGTTTACGTGCTTCAATGATGCGATTTATGCAGTCTAGTCAGACATTAGACAGCAGTGAGCAGCAAGACAGGGACAGTGAAATGCTTCAAGAGGCAGATTTCTCTGAGGTGCCAAGCAGTCCTTCCAGACCAGGTGAAAGTGACAGTTCCTGCCAAAGTCCTAGCGATGCTTGCTGTATGGTAGATGTTGACAATACTGGTACTGGATGTACAGATAATGAATGTGAGTCAGAGGTGTTTGATAATGGCTCTGACCTTTGCAGGTGGTAATGCTGAGTGTGTCAGTGAGTGTGGAGCTGAGTCGGTGTCTGGGGCATCCATTGACTCTATTCCTGTGTGGTCAGAGCTAGGAGCAAGTCCTGTATCTGACCAAGTAGTAGATGTATGTGAGGAGGAAAATAAGGAAGTAGCTCCAGTAACATGCAGTGAAGTCAATAGTGACCCTGGTAAATGGCCAGATCCCATGGATGATAAAGTTCGCTGTCTGTTAAGTGCTGAACGGCCTGTTCAGATAATGAATCACGCTTTTCCCTATGATGATCACCATAGAAGATTTAATCCTATCTTCTATACAAAAAGACTTACAAATGGTGAGACAGTCAGAAGGTTTTGGTTGGTGTATTCTGAAAGTAGTGACTTAGTATTTTGTTTTTGTTGCAAACTCTTCAGCAGTACTCATTTAGTTGCCCTGTCTAATACAGGAACATGTGACTGGAAAAATTTGGGCCAAAAGCTTGTAGAACACGAGCGGTCAGTGAAACATAAAGAAGCTGCTGCTAAGTGGAGTGACTTGCACTTGAGGCTTAAGAATAGCTCCACCATTGATCACCACCATGAGAACATGATTAAGTCTGAGAGAAAATACTGGAGAAACGTTTTGGAAAGACTTCTTGCAATCTGTCAGTACTTGTCCCAACATAACTTGGCATTTAGGGGGAGTGAGGATCGACTCTTTACAAGTGGTAATGGCAACTTCCTTGGGTTAAGTGCAGCTGTTGGGCAAGTTTGATCCAGTAATACAAGAGCATCTTCGTCGGATCAGTAATGCAGAGATCCATGATCACTACTTGGGGAAAACCATTCAGAACGAGTTGATAATGTTAATATCAAAGTCCGTCAGAGACTCTATTTTGCAAAAGATAACAAATGCAAAGTACTACCCTATTATATTGGATTGTACTCCTGACTGCAGTCATCAGGAACAGATGTCACTGACTGTCCGTATTGCTGAATGCAATGAAAGTGTGGAAGTTAAGGAGTACTTCTTGTCCTTCCCCCAGGTTACTGAGACTACTGGGGGTTTTCTGACAGACATTGTGTTAAATGAACTCAAAAGTTTGGGAGTTCCCCTCGAAAACTGCAGAGGCCAGGGTTATGACAATGGCTCTAATATGAAGGGGAAACATTCTGGTGTTCAGGCAAGAATCTTGGCCTTAAATCCACGTGCATTTTTTGTACCCTGTGGCTGTCATAATCTCAATCTAGTAATTGGTGATGCTGCAAAGTCTTCTATAGATGCTGTTTCATTCTTTGGTAATCTGCAACGAATGTATACTCTGTTTACATCCTCTACTCAGAGGTACAAAATATTTCGGGATAATGTGTCTGGTCTAACTGTAAAGCCACTGTGTGAGACCAGGTGGGAGTGTAGGGTAGAAAGTGTGAAAGCAGTGAGATACCAAGTGGGTGCAGTTTATGATGCCTTAGTTTTAGTGGCGGAGTTACAAAAGGGAAGGATCCTAAGGCATACTCAGAAGCAGCATCACTGAGCAGTACAATGAAAAGTGCTAAGTTTTTAATAGCGTTGGTAGTCTGGTATGATGTATTAGTAAGGGTTGGACAAGTCAGTAAACTTTTACAAAGCTCATCCATGCAGATTGCTCAGTTCTTCTGCTTGAAGAACTGAAAAGGTTTTTAACAGAATACAGGGCCACAGGGTACGAAAAGGCAAAAGTGACTGCTACTGAGCTAGCTGAAGAACTGGAGGTAGAATTAGAAGTTATGTACTCACCATAACGTTCCATCTGAGTAGGTGTATTCATTTGTCTGCAACCTGTGGGTTATGGATCCGATATCGGATCCGAACCGGCATAGTTTCCAGCTATGGATCCAAGCTCTCAGCTCCTCCCCTCACCCATAATGCCCTGCTCTACCCTCATGACCTCAGATCGAGTTTGCCAAAGCAACAATACCCTCAAAAGGGTAACCAGTAATATGCAGGAAACTGAAAGGCCAGGGGATAGGAGGCGGGATGGTTGCAGACAAATGAATACACCTACTCAGATGGAGCGTTATGGTGAGTACATAACTTCTAAATCTGAAGTAGGATATTCATTTGTCTGCAACCTGAGGACAGAGTCCCCAGCTACCTGAATCTTGCCATCATGGAAGGATATTCAAAGGATGCTCTAACCCTGAATGCAAGATCCAACTTATAGTGAGAAATAAATGTATGAGATGAAGCCCATGTAGCTGCTGCACAAATATCATCCAGAGGAATCCTAGCCTTGAAGGCTGCTGAGGTAGATACTGACCGGGTTGAATGGGCATGAACACCCTCCCCTTCCTGACGCTTGATAAGCCAGTAAAATGCACTGTGAAACTCAGCGGGACAGAGAAACTTTGGAAATTGGCTTGCCCAAATTGAATTTTGCAAAGGAAATAAACAGCTGGTCGGATTGCCTATGACCAGCTGTCCTGTTGAGATAAAATCTTAGTTGCCTGTGAACATCTAGTGAGTGTAGCCTATATTCACCTTTGTTTTCATACTTAGGGAAGAAAACAGGGAGGTTAATGGATTGATTGATGTTTGCTTCAGAAGCGATTTTAGGAAGGAAGGACGGGTTGGTCCTGAGGGAGACACGGTCCGGATAAAAAACCAAGTAAGGAGGTTTAGCTGATAAAGCTTGAAGTTCAGAAACTCTCTTGGCTGATGTAATGGCTACCAAAAAGGCTGTCTTGTAAGACAAGAATTTGAGGTCCACTGTAGCCGCGGGCTCGAAAGGTCAAGGCCTGTAGGACCAAAGAAAGGTCCCAAGGAGGAACTGCTTGCTTAATAGGGGGCCTGAGAAGGAAAGTACCTTTAAGAAGTTTTTGCACAATTTGGCTGACATAAGAGGATTAGACTCTAGACCAATGTGATAGTGAGAAATTGCCGCCAGTTGAACTTTGACTGTAGAACTGCTGGCACCATCATTAAAGAGAGAGGTTAGAAAATCAAGCACTACGGGGAGAGGAACCGTGAAGGGATCTAGGCCTCACACAGAAAACGTTCCATTTGCTTCGTAAACCTGTGGCTGGTTTATGAGCCACCAAAATACGGTGAAGAGATACCGAGTCCTTATCAAGAGTGGAACTCGTCAGCTTCAGGCTGTCCAGGTTCGGAGGAGGAATGCAGGATGGATGGGATATCAGATCGAATGGATTCACAGAGTGAGACCTTGGAAGGGGAACCAGATCTGTCGAGGCCAGAACCCACCCGAGAGCTTTCTGAAGAACTTGCAGCATCAGAGGCAAGGGTGGATAGGCATACAGAAGACCGGTGGCCAAGCATGCACCAGAGCGTCTCTTGGGGAGGAGGAAAACTGGTGTTAGGCAAAAGATCGCATGAAGGGGTTCCCCACCGCGAATATACTTGAGAGACCACGGGGTCAGAATGGTGCGACTGAGCTTGTCGCTAGGATGTTGGACTCATGGCCTCTCGACAAATTGATGTACCAGACAACAGACATATTGTCCGATTGAATGAAGAAAGTCCTGAAGTGTCTAGAACATTGATATGCAGTAAGGTCTCTGTATCGCTCCACGTGCCTTGGACTGTCCGCAAAGTGCCCCCAGAGATCCGGGAGTGGAGCCACCACAAGAGGGACCAAGCCTTGCTGATCGCTATGGGATGATACATGGGGGAGAGCAAGGTATGACCACTGGCCTGGCAAGAGGAAGAAGAGCTATCCATGGACCCTAGAGCCCCTCAGGACCAACTCCGGCTGGAACAGAACATGAATGGAGAATGGTCCGCACCTGAGCTGCAGATTCAGAATTCTGTCCGCGGAAACTCCTTAGTCTGGCCCCTATGAAGTCTAAGAGCTGAGTGGGTGCTTATTGTGATGCCCAGAAATGGAGCAAGATGGAGAAAGGAGTGGGCTGTGGTGAGACCAAAGGGAAGTCCATTAGGATGTGGTAGGTCCTTGAGATCTTCTCTCTCCCAGAAGGGGAGAATAGATTGTAGAGTGACCATGGGACTGCCCCGATATCCGGATCATAACCCCACAGGTTGCAGACAAATGAATATCCTACTTCAGATCTCAAGTTTCCTGGTGCAGATGAGGTGAGACCCAGGAAAAAGAGGAAGCTTTTTGGTTATGAAGGTGACGATGAGTGTCTAACTAGTCCTGAACAGAATTTTAAAATCAACTTTTTCAACTCTCTTGTTGATGTTGCACTGTCATCTGTGCAGGACAGGTTCACTCAACTTGCAGCTCATAGTGCTACTTTTGGCTTCCTCTACAACATACAAGACCTCTGTAATGTTTCTGATGATGAGCTATTGCAGCTCTGTAAAGACTTGCAGAATCTTTTAACGCACAATGACTCTGCTGATATAGATGCAGTAGAGCTGTATGAGGAATTGAAAACCCTTTGCCACATTATGCCAAAGGGATTATCAGCACTGGATGTCCTTAATGTAATGAAAAAGCGTGAGTTAGTGGAGATATTCCCACAGGTAGTGGTAGCTCTACGCATTTTGTTGACTTTGCCAGTGACCGTTGCATCTGGGGAGAGAAGCTTTTCCAAACACAAACTAATTAAAACATACTTAAGAAGTGCTATGCTACAGGATAGACTTGTGGGCTTGGCTATGATTTCTATTAATAATGAAATATCTTGCCAGATAGACTCTGCTGATATAATTGATAGATTTGCTCAGTGCAAGGCAAGAAAAGTGCGGTTTTAGAAAGTGGTTAGGTATGAATCCACCATGTGCAAATTTTGTATGACTTTACAACAGTTGTAAGCAGAAGGCACCGTAGTTCTGTAGTATGCAAGTTCCTGTAGGGAAGCACTACAGTGGAGTTGGCAGGTAAGCACCAAGTATGGCCAGCTATGCACTTCTATATTGTAACATACCTGAATGGGTATAGCGAAGCCAACTGCACATGTTCTTGCATGTGTACTGAAAGTATAGTTGCCTACTGCCAATAGGATCATTGCCAGTCTTTGATAAATTATCTGACTGGTACAGTATATTTAACATTGTGAAAACAACCCTACTATTAAGTGACTCAAGCCTACTGATTTTAAGTGACTCAAGTAGAAATGACAGTCTGAACAAGTGTAACATTTCACTGAAACATAGCATCTAGAAATGTCAGACTGTCTGTATTGCTGAATGCAATGAAACTGTGGAAGGAAATGTGTACTTTTCTCCTTCCTCCAGGCTACTGAGACTGCTGCTGGCTTTCTCAGTGACACTGTGTTAAATGAACTGAAGTTGGAGTTCCACAAAACTGCAGTGGCCAGGGTTATGACAATGGCTGTTAACATGAAAGGAAACTGTTCAGGCAAGAATTTTCTTTAGATCCACATGCATTTCTTGCACCCTCTGGCTGTCACACAATCACAATCTAGTAATTGCTGATGCAAACTAACTTTTCAGTAGATGCTGTTTCATTCTTTGGTAATCTGCAATGAATGTACACTGTTTACATTCTAACTCTAGTACAAACTATTTTGGCATGTGTTGGGTCTAACTGTAAAGCCACTTGGACCAGGTTGAAGTGCAAGGAGAAAGTGTCAAAGCAGTGTGATCTGAAGTGGGTGCACTTTGCAATGCCTTGGTTTCAGTGGCAAAACTTACAAAAGGCAAGGATCCTAAGGCATTTCTGAAGCAGCATTGCTGAGCAGTACAATAAGTGTTAAAGTCAACTTTTAACACTCTTGTTGTTGCACTGTCATTTGAGAAGGACTGGTTCACTCCACTTACAGCTGACAGTGCTACTTTTGGCTTCCTCAACACACAGGAACTCTTGGTAGTTACTGAAGATATTTCAATTGTCTGTTAACCCACTTTGCATTTGCTGATATTGATGCAGTACAGCTGTATGAGGAATTAAACACTGATAATCCCTTTGGAGTAATGTCAGTGCTTGATGTCCTTAATGTAATCGTGTATTTGTCTCTTACTAGAGGTAGCGCTGCGCATTTTGTTGACACTGCATGTGACAGTTGCATCTGGGGAGTGAAGTTTCTCCAAACAAGTACTATGTTACAAGGTAAACCTGTGGGATTGGCTATGATCTGAATTAATAACTACTCTTGCCAGATGTTATATGCTGATATAACTGATTACAAGGCATGAAAAGTGCAGCTTTTGTAAGTAGCTAGGTAGAGACTGAACAGTGTGCAAAGTATGTATGATTTCACATCTGATGTACTCTGTAGTCTGATCCCACAGCGGAAGGTATAACAATACTTTTCAATGCCAGAGTTCCTGTAGGGCAGCAGCACAAAGTACTGTCAACTAGGCACTATTCTGTACTACTGTAACTGGCTTACTTGAATTGCTAGGACAAAGTTGAACCCTATTCTTCTGTCTGTTTCTGCATGCATAATGGAAGGTGTGGTTGCAAAATGGCGGTAGGGTCATTGCCAGTCTATCTGCCAGTTGCAGTATACAGTGAACTGTGCCAACTGAACACTAGTTGCCTCATGCAGACATGACAATACAAGTGTAACATGTCACATGAAACTGTCCATTTTGTGAATGCAATGAAACTGGAAGGAAAGGGGTACTTTTTGTCCTTCCATGTTACTGGGACTACTGGTGGATTTCTCAATGACCATGTTAAATGAACTTAAGTTTGGGAATTCCACTAGATAACTGCAGAGGCCAGGGTTATGACATATTGGCTCGAAATATGAAAGGAAACATTCTGGTGTTGCAGGAATCTTGTCTTTAAATCCACATGCATTTTTTGTACCCTCGGGCTGTCACAATCTCAATCTTGTAAAAAGTGATGCTGCAAAGTCTTCAGTAGATGTTTCATTCTTTGGTAATCTGCAACGAATGTACACTTTTCAGAGGTACAAAATATTTTGTGATGTGTCAGGTCTATCTGTAAAGCCACTTTGAGACCAGGTGGAAGTGTAGGGTAGAAAGTGTCAAGCACCCTAAAGTGGGTGCACTTTCCAATGCCTTGGTTTCAGTGGCAGAACTTACAAAATATCCTGATGCATATCTGAAGCAGCATGGCTAGTACAAGAAGTGCTAAGTTTTTAATAGCACTGGTGGTCTGGTATGATGCATTAGTGAAGGTTGGAAAAGTCAGTAAACATTTGCAAAGCTCTTCCATGCAAATTGATCAAGTAGTGATTCTGCTTGATGAACTGAAAAGTGTTTTAACATAATACAGGGCCACAAGGTACAAAATGGCAAAAGTAACTACTACTGAGCTAGCAGAAGCACTGGAGGTAGAATTCCAGTTTCCTGGTGCAGATGAGGTGAGACCCAGGAAAGCGGAGGCTTTTATCAACCAAATGACTTAGTCCTGAACAGAATAAAGTCAACTCAACACTCATGTTGATGCGGTCCTCTGTGAAGGATGGGTTCACTCAATGTCCAGCTCAGTGCTACTTTTGGCTTCTCTACAACATACAAGAACTCTTGGTAGTTACTGAACATATTTTAATTCTGTCTGTTAACCCAGTTGGAATCTGCTGATATTGATGTAGTACAGCTGTATGAGGAATTAAACACTTTAACACATTACTCCAAAGGGATTATCAGTGCTGGATGTCAATGTAATAAAGCGCGTATTACTTAAGATATTCCCATAGGTAGTGGTAGCTCTGCACATTTTGTTGACACTGCTAATGACAGTTGTATCTGGGGAGAGAAGCTTCTCCAAACTACAACTAACATATTTAAGTACTATGTGACAAGATAGACTTGTGGCCTTGGCTATGATCTCAATGAATGAGGTATCTTGCCAGATAGACTATGGTGATATAATTGATTTGCTCAGTGCAAGGCACGATAAGTGCAGCTTTAGTAAGTAGCTAGGTAGGTAATGAATGGTGTGCAAATTATGCACGATTTCACGTCTGATTTAACCTGTAGTCAAGATTTTACAGTGTAAGGCATAACAATTGTGCAGTATGCCAGAGTTCCTGTAGGGAAGCAGTACAGCAAAGTTGGTAGGGAAGCTGAGTACTGTCAGTTGTGCACTTCTCCAATACTGTGACTGGCAAACCTGAATGGCTATAACAAATTTCAAACCCTGTTCTTGCATCTGCTAATCTTTCAGGAATTGGTTATGGCTAGGCTTGTGTAGACCCTAGGGCCAATCTTGGGTTCATTGTGTAATTAAAGGTGTAGTTGTATAATGCCAATAGGGTCAGTGCCAGTCTCAAATAAATTACCAGACAATGATACACCACATTTCAGAGGGAATGTGCCAACTGAAATCTCTAAGACTGCAGTAAACATGACAGTTTGTACAAGTGTAACATTTCACTGTGAAACATTGCATATAGAAATGTACATCAAATGGCAGCAGGGGAATAAAACCAAACTATTACAATGTCTGAGGCATGAACCAGCTAAATGAGTCTTCAAATAACTCAAGTGTACCTGACAGTTTGGCAATTTAAACATTTTAAGTCACACATTAAATAGAAATGTGTAGTAGCCAGCAATGAAATAAAATCTGACCATTTCAATGTCTTTAACATGAACTATTACTAACCTTTTCAAAATTACTCGAGCAGACCAGACACTTTTTTCTTTTGTACACATTAATTGTGAAGTATTGCATATAGAAATGCATGAATAGCAGCAGATAAAATGTGACAAATTTTGATGTCTAACATTGAAGTGCACCAACTGAAATCTAATGTCTTCAACTTAAGTGGACCTGACAGTTTGTACAAGTTAATCACTTTTTACTGTTGAACACTGCATTTAGAAATGCACATCTAATAGCCGGCAAAGGAATACTTGAATGACTATTGTTGACATGAAGGGTGTCAATTCACATGGACCTCACACATTTAATTGTGAAACATGTGCATATAGAAATGTACATCTAATGGCAGCAGTGGAATGAAACCGGACTACAATGTCAAGCATGAACTGAACCAGCTAAATGAATGTCTTGAAGTTACTCATGTGGACCTGACGCTTTGCAAGTTAAACATTTAACTGTCAAATATTGCATATAAAAATGTCTAGGAGCCAGCAATTAAATAAAATCTGACAATTTCAATGTCTAACATTAATTGTGCCAACT
This sequence comes from Protopterus annectens, assembly GCF_019279795.1. Classification (NCBI taxonomy): domain Eukaryota; kingdom Metazoa; phylum Chordata; order Ceratodontiformes; family Protopteridae; genus Protopterus; species Protopterus annectens. Next base: position 137,760,078 of record NC_056735.1, read on the forward strand.
GAAACCCAATGTTTTAAATCAAGCAGACTGGACAGTTTTTACAAGTGAAACACTTTTTATTGTTGAAGACTGCAGTTGGAAATGTTCATCTGGTAGCCAGCAAAGGAATAATTAAATGACAATTTCCAATGTCTTTCACATGAAGTGACAATTCAAGTGCACCTGGCAGTTTATACAAGTGTCAAACATGCATATAGAACTGTACATGTAATGGGAGAGCAATGCAATAAAGTCATCTGACAATTTATGAACTGTATAAAGTAAATGTCTAGCAGCCAGCAATGAAATAAAATCTGACTATTTCAATGTCTCTAGCATTAATTGTGCCAACTGAAGCCTGTTTTCAAATTGGTCAACCAGAACTGACAGTTTGTGCAAATGCAAAATTTTACTGTCAAAGATTGCATATAAAAATGTACTTGACAAGTAATGGAATAAATCATTTGACACTATCGATGTCTCTCGTCTTAAATATGTCTTCAAATTACTTGCATTGACATGATGGCTGAAAGTAGTACACTGCTGTTTAAAACTGAATTTAAAGGTCCCATATCCATCTGCAACCCATAATGGATAAACACTGCCAATACAATTCTGAAATCTGCTTAGTGTTAAGTTGTATGCAAAGTTCAAGACATCACTGACTGTAGTAACACTGCTTTCCTTTTTGGCCTCTGGGTCAGCATACAGCTGCAGCACCACCACATCACTATGTAGCTGTCTGAAGTATGTACACTTGATTGCTGACCTGTGAAGAGCATGAAGCACATCAGGGTATATAGTAAAAATGTAGAGTTGCTGCTACACTAGACCAAATGAGAACATCTACACAAACATCAATGAAACATCAATGCACATTGCAAAAAAAGTTAATACTGTCTCATGACTGCAGATGAACACTACACAAACAACAGATCAACCAGGTTTAAGGATATTCAGCCTTCAATTGCAGTCAACTAAACTACAAGATGTCTTACAGTATGACTTGGATTTTCATGCATTTAAACATGGAAAGAACTGGAGTGTTTTGTGGGAGTGACCCTTCTGTGGGCGTGGCTCAAATAGGGGTGTTCCTTGTGTTCAGTGTGGGTGGGGCTTAAGGGGCGCCAGAGCAGTGCTTCACCTAGGGCGCCGTTTGAGCTAAGGCCGGCCCTGCTTCCTCAGCATAGTTAGGGATCCAACTTCTACAAAAATTAGTCACACCTAAAAAGGACATCATCTCCTGCTTAGTCGTAGGCATAGGTGCCTCAAGAATTGCTTGTTTTCTTTTGTTCTCCAATTGTCTACCTGCCTGTGAAATTAAATAACCCAAGTACTTTACTTGTGCTTTCCACAATTGTAACTTTTCTTTATTTACGTTATGTCCTTGCTCAGCTAAAAAACTAAGAAGGGCAAGGGTATCCTTTCTACAACTTTCCTGCGTGGGTGAGGCCAACAAAACATCATCTACATACAACAGAACCTGGCTTCCCTCTGGGGGAACAAACTGAGCTAAATTCGCAGCCATTTCTTGTGCGAATATTGTCGGACTCTCACAATAGCCCTGTGGCAATCTGGTGTAGATGTATCTTTTACCTTGATAAGTGAATGCAAACCAAAATCTACTCTCCTTATGTAGTGGTATGGAGAAAAAGGCATTGCTTATATCTATGACAGAAAAATATCTGTGCTGAGGTAATAAATCATTAAGTAATGTATAAGGGTCAGGGACCACCGGTGCTCTTGGGATCACAGCCGAATTAACTGCTTGTAAATCCTGAACCAACCTCCATGACCCACCCGGTTTCTTTACAGGAAACAACGGAGTATTGCATGGCGAATCTGGGCATTCAACAAGAATTCCTACCTGTTTTAGCTGCTCAATGACTGGCTTAATTCCTTCCTCTGCTTGTTTACTTAGCGGGTATTGGTGCTTACGAGGTCTAAAACCTGACTTTGGAGTTATACAAACTTCACCTGCTGTTTTCATCAGTCCTACATCCCCTTTACCTTTTGACCATAAATCTACAGGTAAGGCACTTAACGCACTATCTTCCTCTTGAGTTAGGAGGATTTGTCATGCCATTTCTGTTTTGTCATCCCTGAGGTGCACACTTGGTTGTGCCCAAGTCACCCAATTTAATCTTTGTACCTGGATCTGTTGATCCTTCAACTGACTTTCGGACATTGTGTCCCAATTTGTTACCTTTTTCACCAAATCTACCCAATGTGTCCCCACCGCTTTAGTAATTGAAATATGTGGGCTATAACCTGAGCGATATAAAGAACTCATTTCCTTGGTCAAAGTACAGGTCACTACTGTATTACCTTGCTTATCCGAAAACATATCATTCAAAATTATCCTTGCACATTTGTGGCTAAAGAATTCTTTTTCAAATTCTTTATCCGGACCAGGGGCCTGTCTGTAGTACATAGTACAATGTAAGTGCGCCGCAACCTGCGGTGACCCGCTCCTAGATTTACTTAAAGCTAGGTTGATCAAATCTGTATCAACCCTCCCCGTCTGAAATCAAGTCCTGGCTATACCAGTAAAACAAGTCTTGTACTCCTTGTACCACCAAGCCATCTGCTAACCTTTTCGCCTCAATGCCTTTAGGTGTGGGAATTGCCGCTATTCCAAACAAATGCATCAAATATCTTCCCAGCAAATTAACTGGACAAACTTTCGATATAATTACCCTACACCTAACAGTTTGGTTTGTTTGCGGATCTGTGAACAATAGAGGATGAGACAGTGGTTCCTTATAGATTTTCCCATTTGCCACTTTCACAAAGACAAACTCATCTGTTTCGCAGTTCGGGGGTAGAACTGCTGGACCTAAAAGTGTACGCGATGCACCTGAATCACATAAAAACTCCACTTTTTGTCCCTCAACCAAAAACTCTATCATGGGTTTTTGATCCAGATGCATAGCAATACCCAAATGTACCAGGTTTATGACTTCACAGTCACAATCCCGCCCTTCCTTAATTTCCTGGGTGTCCTGACATTCATCGCAGAGAGTGTCTGCCTCATCATCATCACAATCATTTGCACTTTCTTCTTCTCTACAATAATCACAATAATGAATTTGGCGCCTTCCTTTACTATCATATAGTCATGCGGAGCCCTTGTTCGTAAGCTGTGGGGGATGTTGCCACTCTTCGCAGTCAGCAGCAAAGTGCCTACGTCTACCGCATTTAAAACATTCTCCACGTTTTAACCTCCCCTCATATTCCTCTGAATGTCCACTCTGTTTATACGACGTGTCCCATTTCAGGCCACCACGGCGCCCTTGCCCCCTTTGGTCCTGTACCAAAAATATACCACCATCATCCCCTACTGCTAACACTTGTACTTTCTTTTTTAAATTGAAATGTCGCTCAGCATGCCATGCATATTCAAACAAAGGTTGCAGTCTACATGTTCTAAGATCTACCATATGCTTAGTTATAAAACTATTTATCAGAGCCTTACAACCTTTAAGAAAAGCGTTTTTCAATTGCTGTTCGTACGGACTATCAGTAGTCTGATCCTGCGGAATCATCATACCACAATGGTTATTGAACACTTCTGTCAATCTTACAATATAGTGATCTACAGATTCATCATCATTTTGGATGCACTGATTTATTACTGTCCAATCTGCTCTTGGACGCCACTTATCAGAAATTCTCTTCAACAGATCAGCGACTCGCGTGTCTAACACCCCAGAATTATGCTTTAACGTAGTGCAGTCATCTGCCTTACATGTCCAAGTACCACAAACTAAGTGCCAATCTGGACCCAGGATTTGTCGCACTACTTGTTCTACTTCTAAACCATTTAGATGATAACTTAAACGCATACCAACTATGTCCTCAGAAAACTTTTGAAAATTAACCTTGGGATGAGGAATACCATCTGTAGCTCGTTTTATATCCTCTCTAGCCCAGGGACGATAAACTAAAATAGTTGGCTCTTGTCCAACATCCCCTGCTTGTGGGTTTGCAACTTGTATTAAGGCAAGGGCTTCTGAGTGGTCAGAAAGTTTAATGGCCCAACGTCCTTGCCCTGCTGGTCCCGACCTTAACTGCATAGGTTGGTCTACCTGTTGCAAAGCAACCTTGGGTACTACGTGAATTTGCGGGTAAATTGGAGGGGTCACAACGTTTCCTTGAGCAGCCAATAACCCACCCTGCTGTACAGATCCCACATCTTCAGACTGATATTGAGGAGGTTCCGCCGGTACAGCAGCAGCAATTTCCCCATACGGTGGGGCAGTTGCCTGCCTTTGTACTGCACAAACTGTATGCTCATCCTCCTTATCTAAAAATAAAGCTACTTTTCCACTTGGCACTAGTGATCCCTTTTGATTTATTTTTTCTTTTTCCTGGCACTGTTTTTCTTTTACAGCTCGTTTATTTGCCTCTTCTAACCATTTTTGTGCTTGGGGAAATCCCAATTGTCTTTGTTTTTTAGTTCTAGTTACCGCATCTCTTTTCAAATCTCTAACCAATTTTGCACAGGCATTCTTATTCAGTGTACCATCAAAATCATATCTCGACTTCCACTTTTTCAAAAATTGAACATTATTTTTGTTTAAACCTTTCATATACTTAGCATCAACATTTAAAAAGGCATCACTCTCACACTTGCAGCAACTCGAACCCATGTTTCCCCTAGATTTCTTATTTTACCCCCCCACCTTTTTTTTTTCTCTCAGGTATTTAGGACTGTATCAAAATTATTTTACAGGGCTTATTATAAACTGGGACTATCTTAACGGGTGACCCTAACAAAATAATCTTAACAAGTAATCCTACCCATCCTTAACTAAAAATAAAACCTTGTTGACAAGATTAAATTAAATTAAAAGAAATTTCTTTTTCATCCTACCTGAACCAGATGAGACTCCGTTTCCCCTTTTCATTCAGAAACCGCCCCTCAGATAGGGATCAGAGAGCAGCCGGCCTCTTTTCAATGACAAATCAGTCGGAGGGCTTTCAGTCGAGGGAATCTTAAGATGAGAAACCCTCACCTGCACAGGTTTTTCGGTCTCTCTGTCGGTCTGATCCGTATCTTCGTAGAGGTTTCCGGTCCGAAGGACCAAAATGTCAGAAGAAAAAATTCAAACGAGTCACATCTGCCTCAGGTGATGAATTTTCCTTTATTAACAGTTAACCAGATTACACAGCATGTTGGCCAAGATGTCCGGTCTGGACTGATCTGATCTCCTCTGATCTGATCTCCTCTGATCTGATCAACTTGTTTACTGACATCAACTTTTATACTGCAAGCAAAACAACTTTTTATTACATTTCTGACTGTTGACAGTTGACTATGAAAAACATATAGGATAAACATGTTTATCACAAATTACCTCAAACCCACAGCTAGTACAGAATGTTCAAGAAGTACAAAATGTTCAATTCAACAACGGTAGCTCAAATTTTCCAGGACACACAGCCTGCCCCAGTAAATTAACTCTTACTCGGCCGTGCGTCCTTATCCCAGGCTTCACTGAGCTATAATCAAATCTCTTTATTCTGAAATGCAGAAAACAGATATCATTCAGGTTCATAAGCAATGCTGCATTTTGTTCACAGATGAGGCCCATCTTTGATAGGCATATCCCAACAAATAACATGTTCACTTTGCAAGAACAGGGAAAAGACAAATAACAGTATGTTTTTAAAACTTTTTCTCTTAACAGCTTCCAAGGGCAGCTATCCTAATACTTACCTATGAACCTATACACCTATTTGCAATAATCTGCAGTCACGTCTTTCTGCACAATATAATACACAATTCAGTGGCATTTTCATAGATTCGTAGACTGTTACTATACCACCAAAGGAGGCCTTTCTAAGCCTAGCCAAGTTTTCCTAAAAGAATGATAATGTCCTGCATCCAAACAGCACACTGAGGGCCAGGCATTTATAAGCTGCCTCTGTCCATAAGGGACACAGGTGGCAGGCCCGGTATAAATTTCCTATTTCTCATCCACTTGTCTAGGATGTGCTTAAACTGGGTAATAGACAAACTCAGCTTCACATGAATGATAACTTGTTTCATAGCAGGGGCAGTCTCTGGGACACATTTGTCTCTCCAGCATGTTCTGTTTAAGTCACAGACAAAATTCAGGTCCCTAGACCTAGTATTTCTTGTACTCTGACTTACGAATATGTAGGAGATTAATAAGTGTGGGGTTTGCAGATGCCTTATAAGCCAGGCACAGATCGCCCCTCAGCAATCTATACGTGACTGAGTAGAAGGAAAGGGCTTTAATGCGTTCTGCATAAGGCAGGTTTGTTACACCTGGTAATCTTTTTGTAAGGAACCTTTGAGGTCGCTCTAGTTACTGCATATGCCTGGTCAGGTGCATACCAAAGAGAACTGTACTCAATGATAGGTCTGATAAGGGTGGAGTACAGTAAGATGATGACCTCTTTGGACCTAAATGCCATCCTCTTACTTATAAATTGCCAAACGTAAAAGGATTTCCTCATCACTGCTGCCTATATGTGTACCCAGATCACTGACTCTTAGGGGTGTATCATCAACATGGTAGTTAGCTGGGATGGTTGATTTCCCACAGGGTACAATTATGCATTTTTTTGTACTGAGTTTAAGACCACGGCTTTGGCACCACTTGTTAGTCAGAGATAGACCTTCTTGAAGGATGCTAGTGTCTGCAGGGAAGCTGATGATAATCTTTAGCTTGCAATCATCTGCAAACTTTGTCAGCCATAAACCTTCGGCATTTGCTTACATTTCAGAGAAACAGATGACAAAAAGGAGTGGGCCCAGTGCCGAGCCTTAGGGGACTCCCCTAGTGTCTGGCCTCTTGGTGGAGAAGGCCTCATCTATTTTGACCTCCTGGGTCCTATCAGTGAGCCATTTGACTATCCAGTGAGTGATAAAAGGGTTTATATCACAATTAGTGAATTAGTGAGCTTATCTATAATCTGAATGGGGTAGTGTGTGTGTGTGTGTGTGTGTGTGTGTGTGTGTGTGTGTGTGTGTGTGTCTAGATATATATATATATATATATATATATATATATATGATAGATAGATAGATACATACATATATATATATTCACTAGTTGGGTACTGTGCATATATTCACTAAATACAGGGAATAAGCCTATGTAATCAGGTAAGCATACTCATCCAGTGGATATTTTTCACATACAGCTTGAAAGAGCACCAATGTGGGATGGAAAAATCTGACCAGACCACCAGAGACGCTTCTGTTACACAGCCAAGTACATCAGACTCTACATGAGCTACTACAAAGACAGTAGGCAAATGAGACTTTGGCATCTCCTTCTGAATACAGCACTTCATGAGTGTAGTGGTGTCTTCATGTTACATGCCAGTGACAGTACCAGGTAAGCACTTACTAATGCCTGACATTGGCTTACACTAGAGTAGATATGAAGTGGTAGTACTACAAAGATGTGGCCAATAAAATAAGTAAGTATAAAGCAAATGACAGGAAGAAATGATGGCAGCAGCCTTTCACTGATTTTAAAATACAAGATTTATGGGTGGTGAGCAATACTTACTTTCTATCTTGATCAACTTTTTCACATGCCTGCTTATCTCAGGCCTTTAGATATGCTGCTTAATGCAGCTAGACTCTGAACAGTTTATCATATTACAAGTGGAAACTTTGTTAATACCGTATTAACACAGTAATAACAGAAACCATTCTGGCTGAACAATATTTTGACTGTTTTCAAGTACATAATGACTAAAGTATTGCTGTTTTGGCATACATAATGACTAAAACATTGCTGCTTTGGCATTTAACTGCTTCACTCTGGAAACACTTTCAGTTTACTTTGAGTTATTACAGGCAATTGAAGACAGTCAAATGGAAGGAGATGTTACTTTCCATGAAACAATAAAATAAGGTTTTCTGCATATTAAGTACATGCTTTTTAAGAGCCAAATGATATTAAAATATAATTATTGTATATACTGGAGTAAAATGTTTAGGAACACAGCAGTGAAATAAGAAAAAACTGACATTTTCACTCACTTTTTACGTAATTAAATATATTATTGGGGGGGGTTATATGTAGGTGCAGTGGCAGGACAACAAAGCATTTACTACTGCTCTGTTTCAGCTCCAGTGCAGGATAACAACTGCCACTAACAAATGCTTGCCTTTTTTTTTTTTTTTTTAAATCATTTTTTTTTAACAAAATGTGCAGTTTCTTTAAAAATATATTTGGTTATTTAATTACTTCTGCTGCAGTTTTGACTTAACCTGTTCTGCCATGATGGTTCTAATGTTCCAATTAACTTTAGTTGCTTTTATCACAGGCAATTCCATTCTTAATCACCGAATCTATAACTCTCCCCAAACCTGAACACACTACTAGCATTTTAGGTCTGCCACATATTTAAACCTATTTTTCATCCATATATCAGTTTCCCACAAAAAATATCATTCTATAGTTTAAGATTTATCCAGTGAAGTACAGTTGCGCAAGAGCTTACCATCACAATAGATGTCCGAACAAATCACTGCTGCAGTTTGTTTGTCTTTCGGCTTTTTCCCGGTTATGGGGTCGCCACAGCGAAACTCTGGTCCGCTAACAATTGGCAGTAGATTTGTTAAGATGCCGAGTTGCCAGCTGGATGCCCAACCTTCAGCAAAGGCACGCCCATTCACGCATGTCTTTCAGAACGCCACTCGACCATGGGGAGGACATGCAGACTCCACACAGAAGGCACTCCCCACACTCCAGCCGGGAATCGAATGGGAGAACCTCTTGCTGTGAGGCAACAACGCTACCGCTGCACCACCGCGGATTAGAAATCACTGCTGCAGTACTGCTTACTAATGGGAAGTACTGCACCAAGGACACCATACGTTCAGTTTACAAAAGCTTGGGTTCTTTCCATATGCACTATACATCTAACCTATGACCTATGCATGAGACTACATGATGCTACACAAGGGATGTACAGGCCTTTACATCCTCAGAGCTTTCTTACCGGGAAAAGGTGCTTGAGCTTAAAGGTCTAGGAAAAAAAGGACTTTGGTATACAGGGGTACAGAGGTAAATAGGAAAAATTCCACCTTGGCCTAGTAAAATAGAGAATAAAACAAAAAAGAAGGAATAAGGAAGGAGGAAGTGTGCACTTACTGCAACAGTGATCTATCTGGACTACAACTGTCATGGTAGGTTCCTATACAACTGTAATATGTCCTTCATTAGCTCACTGTTGCAGTATTACTTACTAATGCGAAGACTGACTTGCATACTGACTGGAAGAAGGTTTGAGGTGCAAGCTGGAGTCCAGTATCCCCTGTAGAATGGATCTAGCAAAACCAGTTCTGGCTCTAGAAAAAGCACCTACCTTGTAAAGGTGTTTAGTAAAAGTATGGCTGGATGGCCAAGTGGCTGCTGCAAGAACAGTTCTTGAATGAAGACTCTTAAAGAGGGTTTATGAAGAAGGAATAGCTCTAGTACAATGAACTTTGACCAGGCCGTGGAGGGACTTTCCAATGAAAGTGTAACAAAAGAATATAGCAAGTGAAATCCATCTGGAGATGGTTGTTTTTATATTTCAAAGAACATGAACAATTGGTCAGATTTTCTGATTGCATTTATTTTATTTTGTCTTTTTTAAGCGAAGGTCCAAATGGGTTTAGTAAAAAGTACAGTTTTGTACCTACCATAAATGTAGATGTCCGAGTGTTCACCCTGCTGCAGTCATCACACTTGGGTTATCCTGTCGTCAGGTGGTCCCGCAGTCGGCCGGAATTCCAAAGTCTTGGTCCGGCATCAGTTGCTGTCGCCTCTTCCCTGACGTCAGTGCGCCAGGGGTATATATATAATGCAACCAACGCCATTTTCTTCAGTTTTTCTTGCCCCAGATGTCAGGTGCCCCCCAAAAGGTGGTCAGAAATTAGCACCAAATGGAGTAACCTCTGCACAAACACAAAATCCCTTCAGCTATAAGCAAATACATCAGTAAGGTATTGAAGAGATTTAGCCAGTAGATCAGAGGGGATGGAGGGAGGGTAACCTGGACTGCAGCAGGGTGAACACTCGAACATCTACATTTATGGTAGGTACAAAACTGTACTATGTTCATCGTGTTACCCTGCTGCAGTCATCACACTTGGGTTGAATCCCAAAGCTAAGGAAGGGGGGAGGTATCATAGAGGGTTAGTGGAGGCTATAAGGCCCTGCAGAACTGCAGTGGCGAAGCCCGCCCTAGTCTTAGAGTAAAGAGGTAAGTGATAGTGTTTGGTAAAGGTGTGTACTGAACTCCAAGTTGCAGCTTCTAAAATCTCCTTGGTTGGAACCCCCCTGAGAAAGGCTGTAGAGGTAGCTGTTGCCCTGGTAGAGTGGGACCTAATGGTAGCAGGAAAGTACAGTTTTGTACCTACCATAAATGTAGATGTCCGATAGGCATGCATCAGCAGTCCTTACAAATGGGTTGTCCTGTCGTCAGGCAGCCCTTCGGTCGGCCGGATTCCAAAGTCTGGGTCTGGCCTCGGCTGATGTCGCACGTCACCCGACGTCATAGCTGCAGTTATTCGGGTATAAAGGTATCAGCCGACGCCATCTTCCTCAGTGTTTCTTGCCCCAGATGCCAGGTGCCCTCTAGGAAGGCTAAATTTGGATAATTGCAAAGTTTCCAAATAAGAGAGAGCAAATAAAAATAAACATGTATATACATATATACAAACAAATACACCATAATAGATTCCCCCAGCTAGCTAGAAGATGGGTAAATACCCTAGGAGTACCTCAGCGGGGAAGGAGGGAGGGTAATCCTGACTGCAGATGCATGCCTATCGGACATCTACATTTATGGTAGGTACAAAACTGTACTATGTCCTTCAAGGATGCATCTGCAGTCCTTACAAATGGGTAGAATACCATAGCCAAACTGGGGGAGGAGGAGTAATAAGATTATGGTGTAGTTAAGATCCCTTGCAAAACAGCAGTGGCAAAACCTGCTCGGGATCTGGAGTATAAGGGTAAATTATAATGCTTGGCAAATGTATGCACGGAGCTCCAAGTAGCAGCCTCTAAAATGTCTTTGGTAGCCACTCCTCGTAAAAAAGCTGTGGTAGTGGCCGTAGTCCTTGTAGAGTGAGGTCTGATGTTTTCTGGAGTTTTCTTCCCATGGTAGGAGTAACAAAATCTAATGCAATTTCCTATCCACTTAGAGATTGTCTGTTTTGAAATTGCTTTTCCTTCCATTCCTGTTGCATATGCTACCAGTAGCTGGTCAGTTTTTCTATAGCTCTTGGTCCTGTCCAGGTAGTAACGTAATTGTCTATGTACATCCAAGGTATGCAACAGTCTTTCTCCCCTGTTCTGTGGGTTGGGGAAGAATGTAGGCAGGTGGATAGCCTGGTTTAAAGATACTCTGGAGACCACCTTTGGCATAAAAGTAGGATTAGTTCTCATGGACACTCTATCTTGATGGAAGATCAGGAAGGGCTGTACTGCCATTAATGCCTGTAGTTCAGAAACCCTTCTTGCTGAAGTGATTGCAAGCAGGAAAGCAGTTTTCCATGATAAGTACGGTAATTCTGCTGTTGCTGCTGGCTCGAAAGGAGGGAGTGTCAACTTTTCTAGCACAAAGTTCAAGTCCCATGCTGGCAATGGTGGCTTCCTAGGTGGTTTTACATTTTTAATTCCTCTCAGAAACTGCCTGAGCAGAGGGTGTGAGAAGACTGGAGGATCCAAGTTGTATTCTGCTGAAATAGCTGATGCATGAATCTTAATGGAAGAATAGGACAGGCCATTGTGGATGAGCTCTGCCAAGTATTCCAGGATGTTAGCTATGTTTACCAGTGACACATTTTTTTCCTTTTGCAGTACTCCAAATGAAATATCTTTTCCATTTTGCTGAATAATTTTTTCTTGTTGAGGGCCTGCGAGCCTCCAAGATAATGTCTTTAACCCTTTGTTTTTCTACTGTAAGGAATGCCATTTGTTTTGATGTGTCCAGCTCTGCACCCAAGAAGGTTATCCTTTGGGATGGTATCAGTCTTGACTTTTTTATATTGACTGTGTATCCCAGGGCTTGCAGTAGATGAATGACCCTTTCCAAGTCTTTTGTTAATTTGTTTTTGTTGTCCGCTTGTAACAGGCAGTCGTCCAGGTAAGGGTAGATTTGAATTCCCTGAAGCCTGCAATGAGCAATTACTGATGCCAGGCATTTCGTGAATACTCTGGGCGCAGTAGATAAGCCAAAGGGCAATGCTGAGAATTGATAATGCTCTGATCCTGCAAGAAATCTGAGGTATCTTCTGCATTTTGGTCGTATGGGGACGTGCAGATATGCCTCCTTGAGATCTAGAGTTACCAGCCAAGACTCCTTGCCCAGCATGGGAAGAAGTTGCTGTAGGGTCAGCATTTTGAATTTTGGAACAATGAGGTATGTGTTTAAAGCGGACAGGTCGAGAATAGGTCTCCATTGGTTTTCTTTTCTTGGTACCAGGAAGAGTCTGGAGTAAAATCCTTGCCCTTGTTCCATAGATGGTACCTTTTCTACAGCTCTCATCCTTAGTAAGTGAGTTATTTGTTTTAGAGCTTCTGTCTTCTGATTTGGAGGTAGGTTTGGCATTCCTCTCTTCCTTGGTAGAGTATGGAAGTGAAACCTGTAACCTTGGTCTATTGTCTGTAAAATCCATTTGTCTCCTGTGATGTAATGCCAGTTTACTGAAAATAAGGCTAGCTTCCCGCCTAAGGGTGTTTCTAGTTGTTCCCTGGTAGGCGGTGCCAGAGCCAAGTCACTGTGATTGTCCTGTGGAAGTGGTGGTGGCTGGATCTGTGGCTGTACCTCGCTGGTTGTTAGCCTGCCACTGGCGTCCCTGTAGGCACCTCTGGATTGACCCCTGCCTCTTGAGCACCTATTCCTGCCTCTCTGAGCTCTGGAGGTGTCTGGAAAGGACCAATTCTTGGAAGGCCAGTTCCTGCTAAACCTTGGAGGCTGGACCTGCAAGAAATCCTTGACTGTCTGGACAGATTTTGCTTTCTCTTCCACCTTCTTCAGCACCTGCTGTGCAGGGGAGCCAAACAGATTGAGCTTATCCATGGGAGCATCTAGGAGCTTTGATTTAACATGGTCTGGTAAGGACTGCTCTTTTAACCATGCATGTCTTCTGATCACTGTACCAGTCATGGCTGATCTAAAGGAAGCCTCCAGTGCATCATAGCCACATTTTAAAGAATGATTACTGACCTGCTGAATGTTATGTACCATTTCCTGAACAGATTTTTTGTCTAATGGTTCATCCGAGGACAGTTTTTTAGTTAACTGGTCTAACATAAATTCCTGATACTGAATCATGTGGAATTGACAGTTCAAGGCCCTAGCTGAAAGAGTAGCAGAAGTGTAAACTTTTTTACCCCATCTCTCTAAGGCCCTAGATTCCCTTTCAGAGGGGAGGGGGCTTTTGGCAGAGGTAGCTGCTACAGCCTTGGGTCCCTGGGAGATAGTTTCGGGATCTGCAAAAGGGGCCTTATACAAATGATAATGTGTGTCCGGAACCCTGTAGTACCTATCGGGCTTAGCAGGGGCCGGAGGAAGAGAATCAGGAGCAGTACAAACATCATTAAATGCATCATCCACAACAGTAAGTACTGGTGGAATGTCTAAAGGCCTATGCTGTGGCAAATGCAAAAAGGTTCTAAGCCTTTTCCTAGAGTCTGAAAAATCCTGGCCCTGCCATTGAAATTGTTCCCTCATAGCATGCAAGGTTTCCCCAAAGGAAAATTCCTCAGACGGAGAGGCAGAAGGAATGGACTCTTCAGCATCAGAGTCTTCATAAGGAGAAAAAGGGCCTTCTGGAGGGTTTGAATTATCTGATTCATCAGAGGAGTCATCTGAAGAAACTGGCTCAGGGGGCTCTACTCTAGGCCTCTTCTCTGGAGGTGGGTGAGAGGCCCTGTCTGGGTGTGGTTGGGATCCCCGGATCAAAGAAATGAGATCCTCTGCTAGACTAAGCATTTGTGAACTAGAGCTAGGCCTGTGAGAGGGGGTCTTAGCAGGCACAGTTTTGGCAGATTTTGCTGCTTTAGCCCTGGCAAAGGCCTTAATTGACATGGATGCAGGTGGCCTAGCAGCCCCACGTGCAGGGGTAGAAATATCCAAAGGGATAGTATCAGATAAATCCTGAGAACCTGCAAGAGCGGGTGGGATTTCAGTAGCAGATTCAACCATGCTGGATGAGGCCTCGGTAGGAGGCAAGTTTTCGGCCGAAGAACCGTGGACTCGGTTTCAGCCGAAACCGAGACACTCGCGGTTGGCTTAACCGCGGTTTCGGCCGAAACCGCGGACCGCGAGTGTCGGTCCTTTTCCTTGCGTTTTTTTAGAAATTTGCGTAGTCGGAGGATCCGACAGCATAATGTAAGCAAAAGCGGAGCCGAAAATCTCCTCAGCAAATTCCGACCAACGTCTAAGCGTCCGTCGGTTGAAAGAAGCACAGGCTAGACAAGCTGCTACGTCGTGGTCTGGGCCTAAACAAGGTAAGCAGAAAGAGTGGAAATCTTTATGAGGTATTTGTTTCCCACAAGTTAAACAGTTATTCACTTTTTCTGACATCGGCTGAGGCAAGAAAGAGTCCCCAACGGGGTACTTAGCTTTTTAGAAGTCTTCGGTAGTAGTAATCTCTGGTTCTGACCGACCGGCACTTGCGAACACCTTCTGCTTCGGGCGCCACGCGGCAAGAAAGACTGAGGAAGATGGCGTCGGCTGATACCTTTATACCCGAATAACTGCAGCTATGATGTCGGGTGAAGTATGACATCAGCCGAGGCCAGACCCAGACTTTGGAATCCGGCCGACCGAAGGGCTGCCTGACGACAGGACAACCCATTTGTAAGGACTGCAGATGCATCCTTGAAGGACATCTGGTTTCCCATGATGGGTATAGCAGAAACGTTTGCAATGACCTATCCATTTAGAAATGGTTTGCATTGATACTGCCTTCCCTTGAGAAGCTGTAGCATAGGATACAAAGAGCTGGACAGATTTTCTGAAAGCCTTAGTTTTGTCCAAGTAGTAACGAAGTTGTCTGTGAATGTCCAAGGAATGCAGGAGTCTCTCACCTTTGTTCTGTGGATTTTGGAAGAAGGTGGGTAAGTGGATGGTTTGATTTAAAGCCACGCTGGAAACCACCTTAGGCATAAAGGAAGGATTAGTTCGTAGAGAAACTCTGTCTTGATGAAAAATGAGGAAAGGTTCCACTGCCATTAGTGCCTGTAGCTCTGAGACTCTTCTAGCTGAAGTTATTGCTAGGAGCAGGGCAGTCTTCCTTGATAGGAACTGAAGATCTGCAGAGAAAGCTAGTTCAAAGGGAGGTAGCGTTATTTTTGCCAGAACAAAATTGAGTTCCCATGTTGGTGTAGGAGCTCTCCTGGGTGGTCTAATGTTTTTTGCCCCTCTGAGGAACTGTCTTAGCAGAGGATGTGAAAATAAAGGTGGATCCGTGTTGTAGTGAGCTGAAACAGCTGAAGCATGGATTTTAATGGAGGAAAAAGAAAGTCCTTTGTGCAACACCTCAGCTAAATAGTGTAGAATGTGAGGCACGTGAGGCTGAATTGTGTCTTGGCCTTTAGCTTGGTTCCAGGCACAAAACCTTTTCCATTTGTCCGAATAAGCTTTCCTGGTGCTTGGCCTCCTGGCTTCCAGAATAACATCCAGAACTGCTTGGGAAAGAGGAGCTGGTTGGATGTTTAGTTGATTTGCCATGAAGCCAGATTTAAAGTTTTGAGCTGGCTGTGAAGAATCTGATTGTTTTGTTGTGTGAGCAAATGGGGGATTTGAGGCAATATCCATGGTGGGCTGTGGGCCATATTTCTCAATAGCGGGTACCAGTGCTGGCGTGGCCAGTCTGGGGCTATGAGAATCAGTCGTGGTCTCTCCTTTTTGACTTTCAGAAGAACCTTTGTGAGGAGAGGCAATGAAGGGAAGGCATATACTGTCAGGTTTTTCCAACTGAAAGAGAGTGCGTCCACTTTCCAAGCTTGATGGTGAAATGTCCTTGTACAAAATTTTGTCAGTTGATAGTTTTGAGGACTGGCAAACAGGTCTATGTCTGGAAGTTCCCATTTTTGAGTTATCATCGCAAATATTTGTGGATCTAGTTTCCACTCGTGGGGATCCTTGATGTTTCTGCTGAGGTCATCTGCCAATGTGTTCTTCTGTCCTGGCAGGAATTGAGCTTGTAACCGAACTTGGTAAGCCAGAGCTGTGTTCCATAAGATCATTGTTTGCCTGCATAGAGGGTAGGAATGTGTACCCCCTTGTTTATGTACCACTTTACTGTGGTGTTGTCCGTCTTTATTGCCAGTTGTCCTGGATGTAATAGATCCTTGAAGGCTGTCAGAGCTTTCTGTACAGCTAGCATCGCTTTTTGATTTATGTGCAGATTTCTTTGATCTGCAGTCCATAGGCCTTGAACGCATTGTCCTGCCATGTGTGCCCCCCAGGCGTAATCTGAAGCATCTGTTGTGATAGTTTGCCTGGCTGGGGGCAAAGTGAAAGGCTGACCCTTGTTGAGGTGACCTGCCTGTGACCACCATAGAAATTCCTGTTGTAGGCAGGGAATGAGAGATATCATTGTGTCCAAGCTGTGGCTGTGTTGAGACCATACGCTTTTTAGGTACCACTGTAATTTCCTCATATGCAGCTTTGCAAATGGTATTATTAGTATGCAAGATGCCATGAAGCCCAAGGCCTGCAGAATTTTTCTTGCAGTTAATTGGGTCTTTGTTGCCACTGTCTTGAAATATTGAGTCAGTTGTAGTTGCTTGTCTGGCGTAAGATAAGCCTTCTGGGCCGTTGTATTCAAGCTGGCACCCAGGAATGTCATTTTTTGTGAAGGTACTAGTTTTGACTTCTTTTCGTTTACTGTGTACCCCAGGCAGTTTAGTAGATGCTTTACAAAGGCCAGATGATGTAAGAGAATGTCTTTGCTTTCTGCTTGGATGAGGCAGTCGTCCAGGTATGGATATATTTGAATTCCTCTTTGTCTGCAGTATGCAATTACTGGTGCCAGGCATTTTGTGAAGACTCCGGGCGCGGTAGATAAGCCAAAGGGCAGTGCAGAGAATTGGTAATGGGTTGAACCTGCAATGAAACGGAGGTATCTTCTGCAACTTTGTCTGATAGGGACATGCAGGTATGCCTCCTTGAGGTCCAACGTTACTAGCCATGCTTCCTTGCCCAACATGGGAAGTAGCTGCTGTAGTGTTAGCATCTTGAATTTGGGCACTTGTAAGTAAGTGTTTAGAACTGAAAGGTCCAGAATTGGTCTCCAGGCATTGTCCTTTCTGGGCACTAGAAAGAGTCTTGAGTAAAATCCTTGGCCTTGCTCTCGAGTAGGTACCAATTGAATGGCTCTCATGTCCATGAGAGCTGTAATTTGCTTTTGTGCCTCTGCCCATTGATTTTGTGGCAGGTTTGGCATTCCTCTTTTCATTGGCAAGGTGTGAAAGTGGAATCTGTATCCTCGTAAAATTACGTCTAGGACCCATTTGCCCTTTGTGACAATGTGCCAGCTGTCTGCAAAAAGTGCGAGTTTTCCCCCCAAGGGGGCTGCCAAGAGAGTATTGCTTGGCCAGATGAGGTGCGAGTCATTGAGTTTGCCTTCTGGTGGACTGAGACCTGTCTTCTCCTCCTTTCTGTGTTGTAGTGCCCCATTGGCGAGGTTTATACTGGGCTTGTGGTTGTCCTCTGCCCCTTGGGCATCTGTATTTACCCCTCTGTGGTCTGTCAGTAGCTGGAAAGGACCAATTTTTTGTTGGCCAGTTTCTGCTGAAGGGAGGGGGTTGTACCTGTAGGAAATCTTTGACTGTCTGCATAGATTTTGCCTTATCCTCCATTTTCTTTAAAACTTCTTCTGCTTTAACTCCAAAAAGAACATCCTGCTGTAAGGGAGCATCTAGTAGTTTTGCTTTAACATGATCAGGCAGAGTTTGTTCTTTTAACCAAGCATGTCTACGAATAACAGACCCAGTGATGGCTGCTCTGCAGGAGGCCTCCAAAGAATCAAACCCACATTGTAAGGTATGTTTGCCCACCTGCTCAGTGGCGTGCAACAGATCCTGTACTTCTTTCCATTCAGATTGATGAGGGAGAGTGGTTATTCTTTGCTTTAACTGAGAGATTAGGAATTGCTGATACTTAAGCATGTGAAATTGGCAATTCAGTGCCCTCATAGCTAGTGTGGCTGAGGTGTAAACCTTTTTCCCCCACCTGTCTAGTGCTCTGGAATCCCTCTCAGAAGGTACTGGGTTTTTAGCCATAGAAGCCTTAGCCCCCTTGGGACCCTGGGAGATAGTCTCTGGGTCAGCTACAGGGCTTTTGTAAAGAAATTTGTGGGACTCAGGCACTCTATAGTATCTATCAGGCTTAGCCAGAGCAGGAGGTAGAGAGTCTGGGTTCAAACTGGATTCTAAATAGACATCATCCACAATGTCCAAAATTGGTGGGATGGCAAGTGGTCTGTGTTGGGGGAGTAAAAGAAAAGTACAGTTTTGTACCTACCATAAATGTAGATGTCCGATAGGTATGCATCTGCAGTCATAACATATGGGTTGTCCTGCCTCAGGCAGCCCTTCGTTCGGCCGGATTCCAAAGTCTGGGTCCGGCCTCGGCTGATGTCGCACCCTCCCCGACGCCAGAGCGTCTGGGCTATAAAAGCATCAGCTGACGCCATTTTCCTCAGTTTTTCTTGCCCCAGATGCCAGGTGCCCTCTAGGAAGGCTAAATTTGGATAAATGCAATAGAATTCCAAACATTTGCAAAATTATATATATATATATATACATACATGTATATACAAACAAATACACCATAATAGATTCCCCCAGCTAGCTAAAAGAGGGGTAAACACCCTAGGAATACCACAGAGGGGTAGGAGGGAGGGTAAACCTGACTGTAGATGCATACCTATCGGATATCTACATTTATGGTAGGTACAAAACTGTACTATGTCCTTCAAGGATGCATCTGCAGTCATAACATATGGGTAGAATACCATAGCCAATCTGGGGGAGGAGGTACTAAGAAAAAGATGGTGTAGTTAAGATCCCCTGCAGGACTGCAGTAGCAAAGCCTGCTCTGGATCTGGAGTATAAAGGTAGATTGTAATGTTTGGTAAATGTATGCACGGAGCTCCAAGTAGCAGCTTCTAAAATGTCCTTGGTAGCCACCCCTCGTAGGAAGGCTGTAGTGGTGGCCGTGGCCCTTGTGGAATGAGGCCTGATGTTTGCAGGAACTGACTTTCCATGAAAGGAGTAACAAAATCGAATGCAATTTCCTATCCATTTTGAAATTGTCTGTTTGGAAATTGCTTTTCCTTGCACCCCAGCAGCATATGCTACAAATAGTTGGTCAGTTTTTCTGCTACTTTTAGTTCTGTCCAAGTAGTAGCTTAGTTGTCTGTGTATATCCAGGGTGTGCAGAAGTTTTTCCCCTCTATTCTGTGGAGTTGGGAAGAACGTAGGCAAGTGAATAGCTTGGTTCAAGGATACCCTAGATACCACCTTTGGCATAAAAGTAGGATTAGTTCTTAGTGTAACTCTGTCCTGATGGAAGATAAGAAATGGCTGTACTGCCATTAATGCTTGTAACTCAGATACTCTTCTTGCTGAAGTTATTGCCAGAAGGAATGCAGTTTTCCAAGACAGAAACTGTAGATCCGCTGATGCTGCTGGTTCAAAGGGAGGAAGTGTTAGTTTCTCCAAGACAAAGTTGAGATCCCAAGCAGGTAAAGGGGGTTTTCTTGGAGGTTTGATATTTTTGATCCCTCTCAGAAATTGCTTGAGGAGAGGGTGTGAGAAGATAGGTGGGTCCACATTGTATTCTGCTGAAATTGCTGAGGCATGAATCTTAATGGAAGAATAAAAAAGGCCATTGTGGAACAGTTCTGCTAAGTATTCCAGAATGTGTGTCATGCCTGCCACTGTCACATCTAAGCCTTTTGATGTGTTCCAAATGAAAAATCTTTTCCATTTAGCTGAGTATGTCTTCCTTGTGGAAGGCCGGCGAGCTTCCATGATAATGTCCTTCACTCTCTATGATAAAACATTTTGTTTTGGATTTAAGGGATTTTCATGGCAGTTAGCTGCAATGTTTTTAAGTTGGGATGCATGATCTTGAAATTGTTCTGCATCAGAAGAAGAGGCCATAGGGGGAGAGGCCATGGTTTTGCCTGTGACATGCTCCTCAATAGTGGATACCAGTGTTGCCTTGGCCAATCTGGAGCTATCAGAATCACTCTTGGCTGTTCCTCCCTGATCTTCAGTAGAACCTTGTACATTAAAGGGAGAGGTGGGAAGGCATATACTTTTAGAGCTTTCCAGCTGAAAGAGAGAGAGTCCACCCTCCATGCTTGTGGGTGGTATGTCCTGGAGCAGAATGTCTTCAGTTGATAGTTGAGGGGGGAGGCGAACAGATCTATCTCCGGCGTTCCCCATGCCTTTGTTATGAGTTGGAAGATGTCTGGGTGCAGCATCCATTCGTGTGCATCCATGGTAGTTCTGCTTAAGCTGTCTGCTAGTGTATTTTCCTTTCCTGGCACGAACTGGGACTGCAGTTGGATACTGAGTTTCAGGCATAGCTCCCATAGATTCATAGCCAGCCGGCATAGAGGGTAGGAGTGTGCCTCCTGCTTGTTTATGTACCACATGACCGTGGTGTTGTCTGTCCTTATTAACAGGTGGCCTTGATGGAGGAAGGGTTTGAAAGCCTCGATTGCATGCATCACTGCCAGCATTTCCTTTTGGTTTATGTGCATGTGTAGCTGTCCTTGAGACCATAGGCCTTGGATACATTTGCCCTCCATGTGTGCTCCCCATCCTCGGTCTGAAGCGTCCGTGGTGATGGTTTGTTTTGTTTTTGGTTTGTTGAAAGGCAACCCTCTGTTGGACTGGCAGGCCTCAGCCCACCACAGGAATTCCTTTTGAAGAGAAGGAATGATTGGTATCAAAGTTTCCAAACTGTGACTGTGTTGAGACCATACACTCCTTAGATACCATTGTAATTTTCTCATATGCAGCCTGGCCTGTGGTATCAGAATTATGCAGGATGCCATGTAACCCAGGGCCTGCAGGATTTTCCTTGCAGTAAGCTGAGCTTGTCTTGTCAGATTCATGAAGTAATCCGGAAGCTGTTTTTGTTTTTCTTCTGTGAGGAAGGCCATTTGGGTGGTTGTGTCTAGATCCGCACCCAGAAAGGTTATCCTTTGGGATGGAACCAGTCTTGATTTTTGGATGTTGACTGTGTAACCCCAATGCCTGTAGTAGGTGGATGGCATAGGCCAAGTCGTTTATCAAATTTACCTTGTTGTCCGCTTGTATAAGGCAGTCGTCCAGATAAGGGTAGATTTGAATCCCCTGAAGTCTGCAGTGTGCAATTACTGATGCCAGGCATTTCGTGAATACTCTGGGCGCAGTAGATAAGCCAAAGGGCAAAGCTGAGAATTGATAATGCTCTGATCCTGCAAGAAATCTGAGGTGTCTTCTGCAGTTTGGTCGAATAGGGGTGTGCAGGTATGCCTCCTTGAGATCTAGAGTCACCAGCCAAGACTCCTTGCCCAACATGGGAAGAAGTTGCTGTAGGATCAGCATCTTGAATTTTGGCACAATGACGTAAGTATTCAGTGCGGACAGGTCGAGAATAGGCCTCCATTGATTTTCTTTTCTTGGTACAAGGAATAGTCTGGAGTAAAATCCTTGGCCTTGTTCTGAAAGTGGTACCTTTTCTATAGCTTTCATTTGAAGCAAGTTGTTGATCTGCTTTAAAGCCTCTGCCCTCTGATTTGGTGGTAGGTTTGGCATTCCGTTTCTTTTTGGCAAAGTGTAGAAGTGGAACCTGTATCCTTTG
Organism: Protopterus annectens; assembly: GCF_019279795.1. Lineage (NCBI taxonomy): Eukaryota > Metazoa > Chordata > Ceratodontiformes > Protopteridae > Protopterus > Protopterus annectens. The sequence continues at coordinate 137,781,930 of NC_056735.1, forward strand.
TCTATTATTTGCAGTGTCCATGTGTCCCTTGTAATATAATGCCAATTTTTTGAGAATAAAGCAAGCTTTCCGGTGCTTCCAGTTGAGCCCTGGTGGCGGAATCAGAGTAAAGTCATTGAGCCTGTCCTGGTGTAGTAGTTGTTGTTGCTGCTGTTGCACTACCTCTCTGGTTGGCAGGCTGCCACTGACGGCCTCTGTAAGAGCCCCTAGATTGGCCTCTGCCTCTGGGGCGTCTGTTCCTGCCTCTCTGGGCTCTGTCCGAGTCTGGAAAGGACCAATTCTTAGTAGGCCAGTTTCTGCTGAATCTCGGTGGTTGGACTTGTAGGAAATCTTTAACTGTTTGCACAGATTTTGCCTTTTCTTCATACTTTTTTAAGACCTCCTGAGCAGAGGAGCCAAATAAATTTTGTTTCTCCATTGGAGTATCCAGGAGTTTAGCTTTAACATGGTCTGGCAAAGATTGTTCCTTCAGCCAGGCATGCCTACGAATAACTGCCCCAGTCATAGCTGACCTAAATGAAGCCTCCAATGCATCATAACCACACTTTAAGAAATGATTACTAACCTGCTGTGAGTTGTGTACCAAATCCTGAAGGGATTTACGGTCAAGGGGCTCAGGAGAAGAAAGCTTCTTGTTTCATCTAACAAATACTCTTGGTACTGTATCATATGAAATTGACAATTTAGTGCCCTGACGGAAAGAGTTGCAGAAGTACATACCTTCTTTCCCCATCTCTCTAAAGCTCTAGACTCTCTTTCAGAAGGTAGAGGATTTTTGGCAGTGGCAGCTGCAACCCCTTTAGGGCCCAGAGTAATAGTTTCTGGGTCTGCAGAATGGGCTTTATACAGATGGAAATGAGAATCCGGGACCCTGTAGTATCTATCAGGTTTGGCAGGGGCTGGGGGGAGAGTATCAGGGGCGGTACTGACATCATTGTACACATCAATTACATTCAAAACAGGAGGTATAGCTAAGGGCCTATGCTGAGGCAAATGTAAAAAGGTCCTTAATCTTTTTCTAGAATCAGAGAATTCCTGACCTTGCCATTGAAAATGCTCTCTCATGGAGTGTAGAGTCGCAGCAAAGGAAAATTCTTCAGGAGGGGAGGCCGAAGGGATGGATTCTTCAGCATCAGAATCCTCATAGGGCGAATAAGCCTCCTCCTGGTGGTCTGACAACTCAGAACCATCCGTGGACACATCTGAAGAGTGTGGGTCAGAAGGCTCAGTCCTGGGCCTTTTGTCTGCTGGAGGGTGAGAGGCCCTGTCCGGGTGAGGTTGTGAACCTCTAATTAAAGAAATAAGGTCCTCTGCAAGGCTGAGGATCTGAGAACTAGAGGAAGGCCTCTGGGAGGTAGTCTTGGGAGGCAAAGCTTTAGAAAGTTTAGCAGCTTTAGCCCTAGAAAAGGCCTTAATGGACATGGAAGCAGGGGGCCTAGCTGCCCCACGTGCAGGAGTAGATATGTCCAAAGGTATGGTGTCGGACATATCCTGGACACTGGTTTCGGTAGGTAGCTCGGCAGCCGACTCAGCCGGGGCCTCCCGGGCCGCGGTGGTCGGTTGAGTGGATTCGGATGAAGGAATCTCCGAGGACTCGGTTTCGGCCGAAACAGAGACACTCGCGGTAGGCCTTATTGTGGTTTCAGCCGAAACCGCGGGCCGCGAGTGTCGGTCCTTGTCCTTCCGTTTTTTCACCAAAGGTGATGTCGGAGTCTCCGATGGCATTTTATATGCAAAACTAGCCCCAAAAAATTCCTCTGCAAACTCCGACCGACATCTAAGAGTTCGTCGGTTGAAGGAAGCACAGGCTGAACAGGACGATACGTCGTGGTCTGGGCCTAAGCAAGGAAGGCAGTAGGAATGGAAATCCTTATGAGGTATTTGTTTCCCACAAGTTAAACAATTATTTACTTTACCTGACATCGGCTGAGGCAAGAAAGAGTCCCCAACGGGGTGCTTAGCTTTTTCGAAGTCTTCGGTAGCTGAAATCACTGGATCTGACCGACCGGCACTTGCGAGCAGCTTCTGCTTCGGGCACCGCGCGGCAAGAAAGACTGGGAAAAATGGCGTCGGCTGATGCTTTTATACCCCAGACGCTCTGGCGTCGGGGAGGGTGCGACATCAGCCGAGGCCGGACCCAGACTTTGGAATCCGGCCGACCGAAGGGCTGCCTGAGGCAGGACAACCCATATGTTATGACTGCAGATGCATCCTTGAAGGACATCTCTCTGAGCCTTTTCTTCGAGTCAGAGTAGTCCTGACCTTCCCAGTGAAAGTGTTCCCTCATAGTCTGTAAAGTTTCCCCAAAGGAGTAGTCTTCAGGAGGAGAAGCTGAGGGAATAGAGTCCTCAGCATCAGAATCTTCATAAGGAGAGAAGGAGTAATCTTGGTCCTCAGAGGAGTCTGAAGAAATGGACACTTGTTCAGAGGATGCATAATCTTCCTCTTGTCTAGGCCTTTTGTCAGGAGGGGGCTGGGAACCCCTGATTAAAGAAATCAAATCTTCAGCCATTTTGAGCATCTGTTTCTTAGGCATGGGGCCTTGAACAGGAGACTGAAGTGCAGTCTTTTTAGATTTAGTAGGAGTCTTCGACTTAGAAAACGTTTTAATGGTGAGAGTCGTCGGTCTGAAAACGCCTTCAGAAATCGATGGCGTTTCTGTAGTACCGACGTCTTTTGTAGCAATGTCGTCGGAAGGGCCTGAACTAAATGGCTGCGTCGGCCTGGTGCATTCCGCCAAAATTTCCGTAGCGGTCTCGGGTTCCATATCTGCGGTAGTCAGGGGCTGCGTCGGAGCCTCACTGAGGACCGGAGACCAGATCAGCCGAGGCCTCGGAATCTGGCTTAGGCCTGGGCTGTCTGTCCTTATCCTTGCGTTTTTTGTGCACGCCAGTAGTCGGCTGCTCCGACGGCATGGTTTAGTTAAATTTCCTACCTTAGTAGTGTCGTGCGAAATCAAAGCGTCTTTTAATAGTACGCTGACTAAACCTAGCACAAAACCGGCAAGTAGTGACGTCGTGGTCTGGGCCTAGGCAAGGTATGCAATAAGAATGAAAATCCTTATGAGGTACTTGCTTCCCACAAGAAATACAATTGTTAACTTTTTCTGACATCGGTCTGAGGCAAGAAAAGTTTCCCCAACGGGATACTTAGCTTTATAGAAGACTTCGGTCTGAAATTCGAATTCAAAAATCTCAGGAGTCGGCTGACCGGCACTTGTGAACTGCTTCTGCTTCGGGCACCGCGCGGCAAGAAAGACTGAAGAAAATGGCGTTGGTTGCATTATATATACCCCTGGCGCACTGACGTCAGGGAAGAGGGGACAGCAACCGACGCCGGACTAAGACTTTGGAATTCCGGCCGACTGCGGGACCGCCTGATGACAGGATAACCCAAGTGTGATGACTGCAGCAGGGTAACACGATGAACATCTGCTTTTTAGTGGATCCTCAAAGAAAAAATCTCCAGATAGTATGTACAAACATACATTTTAATACAGGAATATAGAGTTATATACAATTCATAACATCCATACCATTCTCAAAAGTGTTGCATCATTTACAGCACACAGAGAGAAAAATAAATACAGAATTATCATTTTCCAGAAAAGAAGGCAGAAAGTACAGTTGTGTACACTTACCATAAATGTAGATGTTAGAGTCTATTCAGTGTTGCAGTCATCACATTTGGGGTTATCTGCATGCAGATAGCCCACAGACAGCCTGAATACCACAGTCTTTGGATTCCTGCGTCAGATGCTGTCTCCTCTTCCATGATGTCGGGTCGTCAGGGGTATAAAACATGCAGCCGACATCATTGCATCAGTTTTTCTTGCCCCAGAAGTCAGGTGCCCCCACAATGGGAAGCAATTACATGTTATGGTACACCTCCATCAAAAAGCAAATACACCAGAAAACCTAAATATACCAAACAAGAAGGAAACATAGAGCCAAGAGAAGTCAGGGGGCTGGAGGGAGGGTAACTAGGACTGCAACAGTGAATACACTCGAACAGCTACATTTATGTTAAGTGTACACAACTGTACTATGTTCTTTGTGTTTCACTGTTGCAGTCATCACATTTGGGTTCATTCCTAAAGCTAAGGAAGGATGGAGGAAGTTAGAGAGCATTAGGGCCAGCTATTAAGCGCTGCAAGACTGCAGTGGCAAAACCCCCTCTGGATTTAGAAAAAATAGGCATGTGGTAATGCTTGGTGAAGGTATGTACAGAGCTCCAGGTAACAGCTTCTAGGATGTCCCTGGTAGGGACTCCTCTGAGAAAGGTTGCAGAGGTAGATGCAGCCCTGGTGGAATGTGATCTTATTCCCTGTGGGGTAGGTTTTCCATGGTGCTTGTAGCAGAAATTAATGCAATGGGCTATCCATTTGGAAATGGTTTGCTTTGAAATAGCCTTCCCCTCTGCCCCTGCAGCAAAGCACACTAGCAGCTGTTCAGATTTTGAGAGGCTTAGTCTTGTCCAAATAAAATCTAAGTTGTCTGTGCATGTCCAGAGTGTGCAATATTCATTCCCCTTTGTTTTGTGGATTAGGGAAGAAAGTAGACAAATGAATGGACTGATTTAGAGCCGCACTAGACACCTCCTTGGGCATAAAGGAAGGATTGGTCCTGAGGGAAACCCTGTCTGCATGGAAGATACTGAAAGGTTCCACTGCCATGCGGGTCTGTAATTCAGACACTCTTCTTGCTGAAGTGATGGCTAGAAAGAAGGCTGTTTTCCAAGAAAGGAATTTCAACTCTCCTGTTGCAGCTGGCTCAAAGTGGGGGAGAGTGAGCTTTTCCAATATAAAGTTAAGGTCCCAGGCTGGACTGAGGGCTCTCCTGAAGGGTCTTGGCCCTTCTAAGGAATTATTTTAGCAGAGGGTGAGAGAAGAGGGGTATCTCAGTATTATAACGTGCTGAAATGGCAGAGACGTGAATTTTAATTGATGAGAATGATAGGCCCTTGCGGAGCATTTCTGTTAAGTACTGAAGAATATGAGGTACGCTGGCACCGTTGTGCCCATCCCCTGAGTCTGGCTCCAGTAACAGCATCTTTTTCAGTTTTCAGCATAGAATTTTCTATTACTAGGCCTCCTTGCCTCCAGAATGACATCTAGCACCTGTTTACTGAGGGATGCTATTGGAGAGCTCAAGGAATTAGCCAGGCTGCAAGGTATAGGGTTTGAAGCTGAGGGTGCAGAATCTGGCCCGCCTGCTGGGACAGCAGGGAAGGGGTCTGAGGCAGCTGCCATGGTTCCAGCAGTGTCATACTGCGCAAGAGGGGGTACCAGTGCTGGCATGGCCAGTCTGGTGCAATCAGTATTGTCCTTGGCTTGTCCTGTTTGATCTTTAGCATTACCTCATATCATGCGTTCCGGCCCCAAAACCCGGACCGTACCACAAAAGGAGGGGGTGTATCCATATTCATCAAGGATACCCACACCTCCAGGCTGGTGGCAACTCACGAAGCATCAGAGACCATTCAGGTGCAATTAACCATAGGCAAAACTGCTCTACAGTTTGTAGCGTCTTTTCAGGCTTGTTGGCTGTTGGTGAAGCACCCACCAAGAGGAGAAAACGCTGAGAGAAGAAGGGAGCCACTTTTGAGATTTTAAGTATTTTTTCTCTGTTTATTTGCTAAGTTTTCTGCATAGCTGCCTAGTTTGAGCATTTTCTGGCTTGTTAAACTTGATTTCTGCATTAGTAGCTGTATTTAGAGCACAACCAAAAGTTGTTTACTGAATTTCCTGTTTGCACTTAATTTTAAATTGTTTCTTTCGCAAAACTTGCATATTTTCTGTCCTTGGCCTATCACTCTTGTGTGGGGTCATTTACTGCACTGTTATAACTTGATATTACCTGTGAACCTCTGCTATCTCTGAAAAACAAAAACAAAAAAAAAAATCTTGCTTTTTTCCCACTTTTCTGAGATTTAAAAAAGTTCAGTTACAGGCTTGCTGTTTCCTGAACTGTTTGTAAGTTTCTGTAAGGCCATTTTTGCTTGGGCTAAAGGAAAGTCTCTCTGTTGATCAGTGGCAGTGAATAACATTGAGCAGTTTCCCTGCCCCCGTAGGAGTGGTTACTGACTTGAAACTGTAGTTTTATTGGCCAACAGGGGTCATTTCCAAAACTCCTTCATCTTCCTCACTTAAAACCTAGTTGCCTCGTGGTTTTGGCATCTTTTCAGGCTTGTTGGCTGTTGGTGAAGCACCCACCAAGAGGAGAAAATGCTGAGAGAAGAAGGGAGCCACTTTTGAGATTTTAAGTATTTTTTCTCTGTTTATTTGCTAAGTTTTTCTGCATAGCTGCCTAGTTTGAGCATTTTCTGGCTTGTTAAACTTGATTTCTGCATTAGTAGCTGTATTTAGAGCACAACCAAAAGTTGTTTACTGAATTTCCTGTTTGCACTTAATTTTAAATCGTTTTTTTCTCAAAACTTGCATATTTTCTGTCCTTGACCTAGCACTCTTGTGTGGGGTCATTTACTGCACTGTTATAACTTGATATTACCTGTGAACCTCTGCTATCTCTGAAAAAACAAAAACAAAACAAAAAAAAAACCTTGCTTTTTTCCCACTTTTCTGAGATTTAAAAAAGTTCAGTTACAGGCTTGCTGTTTCCTGAACTGTTTGTAAGTTTCTGTGAGGCCATTTTTGCTTGGGCTAAAGGAAAGTCTCTCTGTTGATCAGTGGCAGTGAATAACATTGAGCAGTTTCCCTGCCCCCCGTAGGAGTGGTTAATGACTTGAAACTGTAGTTTTATTGTCCGTTTTGGGTCTTTCCAGCCCCTGCTATCAAGCACGCTTTAACGTGCTTTAGCGCGGAGTTGCCACTACAGCAGCATCGGGCAGCGCCGGTTTAACAAGGTTAAACTTTTTCTGGCTCCATAAAGTCTGTTCTTCAATTTTTCCCTTAGAACTGCTCTGTTAGGAACCTAAACAGTTTACACCTTCACTAAAAAGTGCAGCATTTGTTCCTAATTGCTTTTTCTTCTCAAAAAGCTCAGCACTTGTCTTAAAAGCATATCCCTTGTCTTATAAGCATTTTCTTTGTAGGTCAAGCACTCCTATATTATACAAATCCCTCACTTGCAAAACCCCCCAGGAGTGCCCACTTCCCTGCTAAGCCCTCTACTTTTCTGTCTCATACCAACTCATAATTCTTTCTAGCATGTCGAAGGGTCAGATGCTGGCGTCCTCTCCTGCCCAGTTGGTGAATCTTTGAATTCTGAGGCAATGTTACAATTGCCTCATGTACACGGACAACCCCCTCCTCCTCCCACATAACACTAACACTTGCGAGAGATGCAGCTATTTAGCCAAACTGGAGGCTGAGCTCTCTCAAATCAGGACTGGCAAGACCAGGCAGGAGGAGAAGGCAACTACACACACCACAATACAAGTCTCACATAACTCAACCACACCACTGAATCAAACACATAAACACACTAAGACATACTCGGAGGCTCTGAGTAAAAATTTACCTAAACAGCAAAGGCCTCCAAAGCAGACACCCAAGCAACTGCAAACTCAAGACACCACACAAACAACACATAAAAACAAAATCAGTGTGCAAAGCAGTCACTGCCCTTAAGGCCAAATACAACACCAAACATACTTGTCATGGGTGACTCCATAGTCAGACACACTGACGTCCCACTCACCAGGCTGAACAAGGAGAAGGTCACGGTAAGCTGCCTATCGGGTGCTAGAATCCGCCACATAACACAAGCACTCAGGTCACTCCACGGCAAGTACAAGTATGACACAGTCATTGTCCATGCTGGTGTGAACGACCTGAGACGTACCTCCCTGGACTACATGAAAAGAGACATAGAGGAGCTCTCTGATTATGTAGCCCAGGCAGGTATGACCCTGACCCTGAGCAGTATCCTTCCTTCACTACGAATGATGCCACAATATAGTGACAAGATGATCAGCTTTAACAATTGGCTTAATTTCTGGTGTCATTCAAAGGGGATCCAGTGTCTGTCTGCTTGGGATGACATGCTTGACAAGCCACGCTGCTTCGCAAGGGATGGCTTGCACCTGTCACCCCTGGGATTCCGGATATTGGCTAAGGCTCTTGCCACCCCCATAGTGCCTTTTTTAGGCAAGGCTCAAATTCTAAACCTACCACCCTAGAAAACAAAAACAGGAAGAAAATAAGGGTAATGCTGCTCAATGCCAGCAGTCTAAATCTCTAAATGCACGCACTCGAGGCCCTTCTCAGTATGGAGAACATTGATGACTGTGCTGTGACTGAAACCTGGTTCAAGGCTCCTGAGAGCACCCCGGCACTAATAGGTTTTACCTCATATCATGCGTTCCGGCCCCAAAACCCAGACCATACCACAAAAGGAGGGGGTGTATCCATATTCATCAAGGATACCCACACCTCCAGGTTGGTGGCTACGCACGAAGCATCGGAAACCATCCAGGTGCAATTAACCATAGGCAAAACTGCTCTACAATATGTAGCATGCTACAGGCCACCCTCTCAAACTCAGGAAACCCACACAGCCTTCCTGAAGACACTGGAGGGTATAAATGTATCACCAAACACCATCATATTGGGTGACTTCAACTACCCGAATATAGACTGGGAACATTACTCAAGCCCCAACTTTCTAGTCCAAAGGTTCCTGGAGTTCATAAATTCAAATGCCATGGAACAACTAGTCACCGTCCCCACAAGAGGAGAAAATATACTAGATCTCATCATCACAAACATGGGGACAAAATGCTCCACACCGGAAGTATATCCCTCTTTGGTGAGATCAGATCATACACTAATCTCACTAGAAATCCACATCCCGCCCCCACCCCAAACAAAAAAGACCACAGTGAAGAACTTCTCTAAAGCAAACTTCACACTACTCAAGACAGGTGTGGTATCCTTCAAAGCCCCCGAGCCAATGGAAACCACAACCCAAGCTGTGGAAGCCCTTACAAATGCCTTCTATGAACACCTTCAGGACTGCATGGATCAGGCAATCCCAAATAAAACCAAGACTCTTTCCACCAAGGGCAAACGTCCAGTCTGGTGGACCACAGCCATAAACAAACTTTACAATAAGAGGAGAAAGCTATTACATGATAGAGCAAAATCCCAAAAAGGGAAGGCATCTTTGATCAGTACTAGCAAGAAACTACGATCCCTCATAAAATCATCCAAGGCCAACTTTGAGAAAAAAATTGCCATAGATTCAAAAGACAATCATAAGGCCTTCTTCAGCTATGTCAAAAACCTGGGTGGAAACTCCCAGATATGCTCAGAATTAGTCCAAAATGATACAAAAATCACTGAACCCACAAACATTGCCAACATACTGGCAGACAGGTTCAGTGCAAACTTCACCCCCCTCTGCCCCCCAAAAGGAGAGATAACTATCTCAACAGAATGTAGCCTCCCAGACATCTCAAATGCGCAGGTGAAAGCTGCTCTCTCTAAAGCTAAAAACACAGCATCAATGGGACCGGATGGTGTCCCCGCTGTGTGCTACATGAACTCAACGAAGAACTAAACCCGCACATAAGGCAGCTGTTTAATCTTAGCCTTACCACAGGATATGTACCCAAGGAGTGGCGTACGGCAACTGTGGTCCCACTCCACAAAGGCGGTGCCACTACGGACCCTGGTAATTACCGCCCCATAAGCTTAACAAGCCTGGTCTGCAAAGCTATGGAGAGGATCATAATGGAACTCATAAACAAGGACATAGGGAACTTGCAGACCTTGGACCCAACCCAGTTTGGCTTTGTCAAGGGCAGATCTTGCCTTTTGAACTTGGTCGACTTCTTTGAAACAGTTACCAAGGCCATTGATGAGGGAAAGGCAGTCCATACAGCCTACCTTGACCTTGCAAAAGCTTTCGACACAATACCCCACTCGGGTATCATAGAGAAACTTACCAGCTTAAATGTAAACCCATATGTCACAAGATGGGTTGTAAACTGGCTAAAGGACAGAACCCACAGGGTTAGAGTTGCTGGAGCCATGTCAGACTTCAAGCCGGTTACAAGTGGTGTCCCACAGGGCTCAGTCCTTGGCCCCCTATTGTTCGGCATCTACTTCTCAGAGGTACAGGCAAACATAGGAGGACTATGGCTGACAAAGTTTGCGGATGACTGCAAACTGGGTGCCATAGTGGATAGTACATCGGACACAGACATCCTTCAGAGGGGTCTCACGGAAACTGATAGCTGGTGCTAGAGCCATGGCCTGAAGTTAAACACAAAAAAGTGTATAGTCATACCCTTCGGGAAAAACAAGGTAACCCCAAGCTACCATATAGATGGAAACCCACTAAGCACAGAAGAGGTTATCAGGGACCTGGGTACCCAGGTTGACAGTGGCCTCTCGTTTGACACTCACGTTGCTAAAGTGGTTCAAAAGACCTTCTACATTGCCCATCTGATCATGAAGGGATTCACATCCAGATCAAGTGAGGTCATTGTTCCCCTGTACTCTTCACTTATCAGACCAATGATCGAGTACAATGCCCCATTCGGGATGTATCTCACCTGACACCTGCAGCAATTGGAGAGACCCCAAAAGTTCCTCACCAAAAGGATAAAGGGACTCCAAAACCTGTCATATACTGCCAGACTGAAGAAACTCCAACTCTATTCAGTTGCATACCGTCTGCTCAGATGTGACCTGTGCTTGACATACAAGGCCATGACCAACCCAGAATAAATGGACATGCTCCACCTCAAAAAATCCAAATCCACCAGAACCACTAGAGCAAGTGACTTAAACCTCAGCACGGATATAAATAGGACGTGCTGGAGGGACAGATTTATCACCCAGAGACTCCCCATGCTGTGGAATAAAATCCCGGTCCATGTGAGGCAGAGCACCTCGCTGGCTCTGCTCAAGAGAAATCTTGACCGGTGAATGGGAGATCGTAGGTTTACCCCGGGAATCATCTCTGTGTCACTGCTGGACAGAGGCACAACAAACTAATGGGCACATTATTTCTAACATAAGGGGTGGCGTAAGCCACATAACTTTGGGCTAGGCTTATAAACGCCTTAGGGCAGATAGCCTAGTATAAACCTATGAACCTATAGGCCACCCTCTCAAACTCAGGAACCCCACACAGCCTTCCTGAAGACACTGGAGAGTATAAATGTCTCTACAAACACCATCATATTGGGTGACTTCAACTACCCAAACATAGACTGGGAACATTACTCAAGCCCCAATACCCTAGCCCAAAGGTTCCCGGAGTTCATAAACTCAAATGCTATGGAACAACTTGTCACCATTCCCACAAGAGGTGAAAATATACTAGACCTGATCATCACAAACATGGGGACAAAATGCTCCACACGGAAGTATATCCTCATTGGTGAGATCAGACCATAAACTAATCTCACTGGAGATCCACATCCCCCCACCCCAACAAAAAGACCACAGTGAAGAACTTCTCAAAAGCCAACTTCACACTTCTTAAGACTGGTGTGGTATCCTTCAAGGCCCCTGAGCCATTGGAAACCACAACCCATGCTGCTGAATCCCTTACAAATGCTTTCTACAAGCACCTCCAGGATTGCATGGATCAAGCAATCCCAAATAAAATCAAGACCCTTTCCACCAAAGGCAACCGCCCGATCTGGTGGACCCCAGCCATAAACAAACTTTACAAGAGGAGAAAGCTACTACAAGATAGAGCAAAATCCCTAAAAGGGAAGACATCTCTGATCAATACTAGTAAAAAACTACGATCACTCATAAAATCATCCAAGGCCAAATTTGAGAGAAAAATCACCAAGGACTCAAAAGACAATCATAAGGCCTTTTTTAGCTATGTTAGAAATCTGGGTGGAAACTCCCAGATATGCTCAGAATTAGTCCAAAATGATACAAAAATCACTGAACCCACAGACATTGCAAACATACTGGCAGACAGGTTCAGTGAAAATTTCTCCTCCCTCCCCCCAAAAGGAGAAATATCTATCCCAGCAGAGTGTAGCCTCCCAATCATCTCAAATGCCCAGGTGAGAGCTGCTCTCTCTAAAGCTAAAAACACAGCATCAATGGGACCGGATGGTGTCCCCGGCTGTGTGCTACACAAACTCAATGAGGAACTAAACCCACACATAAGGCTGCTGTTTAATCTTAGCCTTACCACAGGATACGTGCCAAAGAGTGGCGTCACGGCAACTGTGGTCCCACTCCACAAAGGCGGTGCTTCTACGGACCCTGGTAATTACCGCCCCATAAGCTTAACAAGCCTGGTCTGCAAAGCTATGGAGAGGATCATAATGGAACTCATAAATAAAGACATAGGGGACCTACAGACATTGGATCCTACCCAATTCGGCTTTGTCAAGGGCAGATCATGCCTCTTGAACTTGGTCGACTTTTTTGAAACAGTCACCAAGGCCATTGATGAGGGTAAGGCAGTTCACACAGCCTACCTTGACCTTGCAAAAGCTTCCGACACAATACCCCACTCGGGTATCATAGAAAAGCTCACCAGCTTAAATGTAAACCCATATGTCACAAGATGGGTTGCAAACTGGCTCAAGGACAAAACCCACAGGGTTGGAGTTGCTGGTGCCATGTCAGACTCCAAGCCGGTCACAAGCGGTGTCCCACAGGGCTCAGTCCTGGGCCCCCTCTTGTTCGGCATCTACTTTTCAGAAGTGCAGGCAAACATATGAGGATTGTGGCTGACAAAGTTTGCAGATGACTGCAAACTGGGTGCCATAGTTGAAAATCCATCAGACATAGACATCCTTCAGAGAGATCTCATAGAAACGGATAACTGGTGCCAGAGCCATGGCCTTAAGCTAAACGCCAAAAAATGTATAGTCATACCCTTTGGTAAAAACAAGGTAACCCCAAGTTACCACATAGGTGGCAATCCATTAAGCACAGAAGAGGTTATCAGTGACCTGGGGACCCAAGTTGACAGTAACCTTTCTTTTGACACTCACATTGCCAAAGTGGTTAGGAGGACCTTCTACCTTGCCCACCTGATTATGAAGGGATTCACATCCAGATCAAGGGAGGTCATTGTTCCCCTGTACTCTTCACTTATCAGACCAATGATTGAGTACAATGCCCCATTCGGAATGTATCTTACCAGACACCTGTAGCAATTGGAAAGACCCCAAAAGTTCCTCACCAAAAGGATAAAGGGGCTCAAAAATATGCCATATGCTGCCCGACTGAAGAAACTCCAGCTCTATTCAGTCGCATACCGCCTGCTCAGAGGTGACCTGTGCCTGACATACAAGGCCATGTCCAACCCGGAATTAATGGACATGCTCCACCTCAAAAAATCCAAATCCACCAGAGCCACAAGAGCAAGAGACTTAAACCTCAACACGGATATAAATAGGACGTGCTGGAGGGACAGATTCATCACCCAGAGACTCCCTATGCTGTGGAACAGAATCCCAGTCCATGTGAGACAGAGCACCTCACTGGCTCTGTTCAAGAGGAATCTTGACCAGTGGATGGGAGATCGTAGGTTTACCCCGGGGATCATCTCTGTATCACTGCTGGACAGAGGCACGGCAAACTAATGGGTATAGTATTCTTCAACCTAAGGGGTAGTGAAAGCCACACAACTCTGGCCAGGTTTATAAATGCCCTAGGGCAGATAGCCTAGTATGAACCTATGAGCAGAACCTTCGAGAGGAGAGGCAGAAGGGGAAAGGGATAAACCGAGAGGCTTTCCCAGGAAAAGGACAGGGCATCCACTTTCCAAGCTTGCCTGTGGAGAGTCCTTCAGCAGAATTTGTCCAATTGGTAGTTCTGAGGGGAGGCAAACAGGTCTACCTCTGGAATCCCCCATTTGTTCCTCAAGAGGTTGAATATTTTTGGTTCTAGTTTCCATTCCTGTGGGTCCATGAGATTTCTGCTTAGGTCTGCCAGTGAATTTAGCTTGCCTGGCAGGAACTGAGCTTGTAGGTGCACTTGGTAGTTCAAGGCTGTGTTCCACAGAGCCATGGCTAGTCTGCAGAGAGGGTACGAGTGGGTTCCCCCCTGCTTGTTTATGTACCACATAACTGTGGTGTTGTCTGTCTTTACCAACAGTTGTCCTGGAAGAATGCGGTCTTTGAAGGCTGTCAGGGAATTCTTTACAGCTAACATTTCTTTTTGCTTGATGTGCAGGTGCATCTGTCTCAGGTTCCATTTGCCCTGAATGCACTGCCCTGCCAAGTGAGCCCCCCCCCCCCCATGCATAGTCTGATATGTCTTTTGTTAAGGTTTGGGCGGCAGGGGGTAGAGTGAAAGGGAGCCCCTTGCTGTGGTAGCAGGCCTCTGCCCACCAAAGGAACTCTGTCTTTATACAAGGAATGACAGGAATCATTGATTCCATGTCCTGAGAATGTTGACACCATAGGCTTTTTAGACACCATTGTAGTTTCCTCATATGCAGCCTTGCATATGGAATTAGTAGAATGCAAGAGGCCATGGACCCCACCAGGGCTTGCAGAATTTTCCTTGTAGATAGCTGGGGTTTTGTGGCCAATAGTTTGAAGTATGTAGTCAAATAAACTTGTTTCTTCGGAGTGAGGAAAGCCATCTGGGAAGTTGTGTTCAAGCTTGCTCCCAGGAATACTATCTGTTGGCAGGGTACTAGGTGAGATTTCTTTTCGTTTATGGTGTACCCCAGTGAGGTAAGAAGTTTCTTTACGAATGCCAAATGTTGTAATAGCAAGTCCTGGCTTTCTGCCTGAATCAGACAATCGTCCAAGTATGGGTATATTTGAATATTTCTCTGCCTGCAAAATGCAATGGCTGAAGCTAGACACTTTGTGAATACCCTGGGCGCAGTAAATAAGCCAAAGGGAAGTGCAGAGAATGGATAGTGCATGGAGCCTGCCCTGAAGTGTAGGTATTTCCTGCAAGATTCCCTTACTGGAATGTGCAGGTAAGCTTCCTTTAAGTCTACCATTGCCAGCCAGGCATCTTTGCCTAGCATAGGAAGAAGATGTTTAAGTGTTAGAATTTTGAATTTTGGGATTACCAGAAAGGTGTTTAGAATAGACAGGTCCAGGATAGGACGCCAGGAGTTGTCTTTTCTGGGTATTAGGAAAAGTCTTGAATAAAAACCTTGTCCCCTTTGTTCTGCTGGGACAGGATGAATAGCCATGATACTTAGAAGACAGACAACCTGCTATTGGGCCTCTGCCCACTGATTTGGGGGTAGGTCTGGCCAACCGTTTGGGGTTGGTAGTGTGTGGAAGTGGAATCTGTATCCTTGGAAAACTATGTTCAAAACCCATTTGTCCTGGGTAATGAGTTCCCAGTTTTTTGCATGCAGGGCGAGCTTTCTTCCTAAGGGAGCAGGCAGTTGAGCAGGACTTGGAAAGGTTAAGGTTAAGTCATTGTGCCATTTTTCCATAGGGGGGTGAGTTATTACTCCCTGCTTTGGAAGTGGGAGCCCCCCCCCAACTGCTTAGGCCTGAGCGCAGCCTGAGACTGTAACCTAGGTGGTCTGCTGTTCCTGGGTTTGGACTGAGAAGGCCTGGAAGAGACTGGAAAGGACCAATTCTTTGAAGGCCAATGCCTACTAAATCTGGGAGGCCGTACTTGTAGGAAATCTTTAACAGTTTGCATAGAATTAGCTTTTTCCTCCATCCTTTTGAGGACTTCTTCTGCTTTGTTGCCAAACAGGCGGTCTTGGTTTAAGGGAGCATCCAGTAATTTAGCTTTAACATGATCTGGCAAGTTTTGCGCTTTAAGCCTAGCATGCCTTCTAAGTGCAGACCCAGTGACAGCAGCCCTGCAAGATGCTTCTAAAGCGTCAAAACCACATTGCAAAGTATGTTTACCAACTTGTTCTGCAGAATGCATTAAATCCTGCAATACTGTGTGTTCTGTTTAAGTAGTCCCATAATATGCTGCTGATACTTTAACAGATGAAAAGTACAGTTGTGTACACTTACCATAAATGTATAGGTTCGAGTGCATTCACTGTTGCAGTCATCACATTTGGGTTATCTGCTTGCAGTAGCCCTCAGTCAGCCTGATTATCAAAGTCTTGGGTCCTGCATCAGTTGCTGTCTCATCTTCCATGACGACAGGTAGTCAGAGGTATAAAGCATGCAGCTGACGCCATTATATCAGTTTTTCTTTCCCCAGTTGCCCCCATCATGGGAAGCAATTAAATATATATACACGGTTACACCTCCAACAAAAAGCAAATACACCAAAAAGCTTTAAGCATAGTAAAAAGGAATAGAGGTATAGCCAAAAGACGTCAGGCGGCTTGAGGGAGGGTAACCAGGACTGCAACAGTGAATACACTCGAACATCTAAATTTATGGTAAGTGTACACAACTGTACTATGTTCTTCGTGTTTCACTGTTGCAGTCATCACATTTGGGTAGATTCCCAAAGCTAAAAATGGGTGGAGGAAATTAGATAGCATTAGGACCAGCTATAAGGCCCTGCAAGACTGCAGTGGCAAAGCCAGCTCTGGATTTAGAGAAAATTGGCAAATGGTAATGCTTGGTGAAAGTATGTACAGAACTCCAGGTAGCAGCTTCTAGAATGTCCCTGGTAGGGACACCTCTGAGAAAGGCTGTAGAGGTAGATGCAGCCCTGGTTGAATGTGGTCTTATCCCCTGTGGGATGTTTTTCCATGGTGCTTATAGCAGAAATGAATGCAATGGCTTATCCATTTAGAAATGGTTTGCTTTGAAATGGCCTTCCCCTCTGCCCCTGCAGCAAATGCCACCAGCAGCTGTTCAGATTTCCTAAGAGATTTAGTCCTGTCCAAGTAAAATCTAAGTTGTCAGTGTACATCCAAGGAGTGCAGTATACGTTCCCCTTTGTTCTGTGGATTAGAAAAGAAGGTTGGCAAAGGAATGGACTGATTAAGAGCCACAATGGATACTACCTTGGGCATGAAGGAGGGATTGGTCCTGACGGACACCCTGTCTGCATGAAAGATGATGAAAGGCTCCACTGCCATAAGGGTCTGTAATTCAGACACCCTTCTTGCTGAAGTGATGGCTAAAAGGAAGGCTGTTTTCCAAGAAAGGAATTTCAACTCTGCATATGCAGCTGGCTCAAAAGGAGGTAGAGTGACTTTTTCCAATACAAAGTTAAGGTCCAAAGCTTGAGTTGGGGCTCTCATGGGTGGTCAAGTTTTTGGCCCCTCTGAGGAACTGCTTGAGCAGTGGATGGGAGAAGAGTGGTGGTTCTGTGTTGTAATGAGCTGAAATGGCTGAGGCATGAAGTTTGATGGAGGAAAAGGAAAGGCCCTTGTGAAGCATCTCAATTAAGTATTGAAGGATCGGAAGTAAATTGGGCGCTCCTGTGCCCATCCCCTGAGTTTGTTTCCAGGAACAGAATAATCTCCATTTTTCAGCATAAGATTTTCTAGTACTAGGCCTCCTTACCTCCAGAATGACATCTAACACTTGCTTACTGAGGGATGATAACGGTGAGATCAAGTAATTAGCCAGGCTGCCAGGTTCAGGGTTTAAAGCTGAGGGTGCAGAATCTGGCCCTCCTGCTGGGACAGCAGGGTAGGGGTCTGAGGCAGGTGCCAGCAGTGACACACTGCGCAAGAGGGGGTACCAGTGTTGGCATGGCCAGTCTGCTGCAATAAATATTATCCTTGGTTTGTCCTGTTTGATTTTTAGTAGTACCTTGGAGAGAAGGAAAGGCATAAACTGATAGATTTTTCCAGGTGAAGGACAGGGCATCCACTTTCCAAGCTTGTTTGTGGGAGTCCTTATGCAGAAATTGTCCAGTTGGTAGTTCTGGGAGGAGGCAAACTGGTCTATCTCTGGGCTCCCCCATTTGTTTATCAACATGTTGAATGTCTTTGGTTCCAGTTTCCACTCATGTGGGTCCATGAGATTTCTGCTTAGTTCATCTGCCAGTGTATTTAGCTTTCCTGGCAGGAATTGAGCCTGTAGGTGCACTTGGTAGCTCAAAGCTGTGTTCCATAGAGTCACAGCTAGTCTGCAGAGAGGGTATGAGTGGGTTCCCCCCTGCTAGTTTATGTACCACATAACAGTGGTGTTGTCCGTCTTTACCATTAATTGTTCTGGAAGAATGTGGTCCTTGAAGGCTGTCAGAGTGTTCTGTACAGCTAAGATTTCTTTTTGATTGATATGAAGGTGCATTTGACTTGGGTTTCAACTGCCCTGAATGCACTTCCCTGCCAAGTGAGCACCACATGCATAGTCTGATGTGTTTGTTGTTAGGGTTTGGGTGGCAGGGGGTAGAGTGAATGGCAGTCCCTTGTTTTAGTGGCAGGCCTCTGCCCACCATAGGAACTCCAGGCGTAGGCAAGGTATGATAGGAATTATTGTTTCCAGGCTGTGACAATGTTGACTCCATAAACTTTTTAAGTACCACTGAAGTTTCCTCATATGCAGTCTTGCATATGGAATTAGAAGAATGCAGGAGGCCATGAACCCCAAGGCTTGCAGAATTTGTCTTGCAGATAGCAGGGTTTTTGTGGCCACTTGTTTGAAGTAAGTTACCACATGAATTTGCTTCGCTGGTGTGAGGAAAGCCATCTGGGCAGGTGTATTCAAGCTTGCACCCAGGAATGTAATCTGTTGAGAGGTTACCAGTTGTGATTTCTTTTCATTTATGGTGTACCCTAGACAAGTTAGAACCCTTTTTACAAACACCAGATGATTTAGAAGTATGGCCTGGTTTTCTGCCAGAATTAGACAATTGTCCAGGTATGGATATATTTGAATATTTCTTTGCCTGCAAAATGCAATTACTGGAGCCAGACACTTTGTGAATACCCTGGGAGCAGTAGACAAGCCAAAGGGCAGTGCAGAGAACTGATAATGCAAGTAGCCTGCTTTGAAGCGTAGGTATCTTCTGCAAGATTCCCTGAATGGGATAGGCAGGTAAGCTTATTTTAAATTTAGAGTTGCCAATCAGGCATCTTTGCCTAGCATAGGTAGTAACTGGTGAAGAGTCAGCATTTTGAATTTTGGAATGTCCAGAAAGGTGTTTAGAGTAGACAGGTCCAGAATTGGACGCCATGATTTGTCTTTTCTGGGTACCAGGAATAGCCTGGAATAGAAACCTTGCCCCTTTTCCTTCTTCTGGTACCAGCTGAATAGCCCCCATGTGTAGGAGGGAAAGTACTTGTTTCTGAGCCTCTGCCCACTGATTTGGGGGCAGGTCTGGCCTTCCGTTTGGTGGTGGCAACGTGTGGAAATGAAATCTGTATCCCTGGGACACTTTATTTAAAACCCATTTGTCCTGGGTTATGAGTTCTCAGTTTTTTGCATGAAAAGCAATCTTTCCTCCCAAAGGGGTGGCTGAAAGGTAAGTGCTTGGCAATTTTAAAGGAAAGTCATTGAGACTGCTTACCATAGGGGGGTGTCTTATTTCCAACTTTGGAAGTGGAGGCCCCCCACTGCTTAGGTCTGAGAGTACCCTGGGACTGAAACCTGGTGTTTTTGGTGTGTCTGGATTTGGCTTGAGAGGATCTGAAAGGAGCTGGAAAGGACCAATTCTTGGTAGCCCAGTGCCTACTAAATCTTGGAGGTTGCACTTGTAAGAAATATTTTACAGTTTGCATAGATTTAGCTTTATCTTTCATATTTTTTAAAACTTCTTCAGCCTTATTGCCACACAGGCGGTCCTGATTTAAAGGAGCATCCAACAATTTTGCTTTAACATGATCAGGCAGAGATTGCTCCTTAAGCCAAGCATGCCTTCTAAGCACACAGCCAGTAACAGCAGCCCTGCAAGATGCCTCTAGTGAATCAAAACCACATTGCAAAGTATGTTTTCCAACTTGTTCAGCAGAATGCAATAAATCCTGTAAATCTTTATTTTCCACACAGTCAGAAATCAACATAATTTTCTGTTTAAGCAGTCCAATAATATGCTGTTGGTATTTTAACATATGAAACTGACGGTTTAAAGCACGGATAGCCAAGGTTGTAGAAGTATAAACCGTTTTACCCCATCTATCCAGCGCCCTGGAGTCTCTATCAGAAGGGGTAGGATTTTTAGCAGTAGAAGCACTAATGCCCTTAGGCCCTTGAGAAATGGTTTCAGGATCTGCAACAGGATTTTTGAAAAGGAACTTGTGGTGGGACTTAGGAACCCTGTAGTATCTGTCAGGTTTACAAGGAGCTGGAGGCAAGGAATCAGGGGCCATACTCGATTCTAAAAGCACATCAACAATAATGTCTAGTACAGGAGGTACAGCCAAAGGCCTATGCTGAGGTAAAAGAAGAAAATCCCTAAGCCTCTGTTTTGAATCAGAAAATTCCTGACTTTCCCAGTGGAAATGCTCCCATAGGGTATGTAAAGTTTCACCAAAAGAGATATCCACAGGGGGGAAGCAGAGGGAATGGAATCCTCTGCATCAGAATCCTTATGAGTAGGTATGGACAAATCCAGGTCATTAGAAAAATCAGAAGAAACAGAATCCTGATCAGAAGATTCATAGTCAAGCTCAGGCTTAGGCATCTTAGAAGAAGGGGGGGTGTGGTTGACTACCCCAGATTAGAGTAATTAGATCTTCAGCCATTTTGATCATTTGTTTTTTAGGCATAGGGGCCTGAACATGTGGCCTGGGCGTTTTTTTCGACACAGATCGAGATTTAGGCCTTAGTATTGAAGGTGGAGATAGTTTGTTAGGCAAGACTGTAGGCCTGAATACACCCTCAGAACCCGGTGCCTGCACAGCGGCTCCGGACCCATCCAAGGTAGAGACATCCATGGGTTCCATAGATGAAGTATCTCGCGGCATACCGGACTCAGAATGGGTCACAGTAGAGGTCTGCGAGTCAGAAGTAGCAGGTATCAGGGGCTGCGAAAGCACCACACTGAGTTCCGGCGAACTGGAGACTGGCTTAGGAGAAGCATTGTCATCAGTTTTGGACCTCAACGGCCTGTCTCTGTCTATCTTTCCATTTTTTCAAAATCCCGGTAGTCGGATGGCTAACCAATGTCATTTCTGGATAATTAAACAGAGAACCGAAATATTTAGAGGCAAAAATGTACCGACGATGGATAGTGCGCTGATTAAATAAAGCACAAAATCGACAGCAAAGTACGTCGTGGTCAGGGCCTAGGCAAGGAATACAGTACAGATGAAAATCTTTGTGAAGTATTTGCTTTCCACAAGTAATGCAATTATTAACTTTTACTGACATCGGTAAGGAGCAAGAAAAAGTTTCCCCAATGAGATACTTAGCTTTAAGTTAAAAACTTCGGTTCTGAAACTCGAAAATGAAAATTTCAGGAGTCGGCCGACCGGCACTTGCGAACTGCGTCTACTTTGGGCACCGCACGGCAAGAAAGATTGAGGTAATGACGTCGGCTGCATGTTTTATACCCCTGACGACCTGACGTCATGGAATAAGGGACAGCAACCGACGCAGGACCCAAGACTTTGTTAATCAGGCCAACTGAGGGAAACCTGCCAGCAAATAACAAAAATGTAATGACTGCAACAGTGAAACACGAAGAACATTGATAGTGCATGAAGTCTGCTTTGAAGCGTAGGTATCTTCTGAAAGATTCCCTGATTGGGATGTGCAGGTAGGCTGCCTTTAAATCCAGTGTTGCCAACAAGGCATCCTTGCCTAGCATAGGAAGCAACTGATGAAGAGTTAGCATCTTGAATTTTGGGATCACCAAAAAAGTGTTTAGGATAGAGATCCAGGTTAGAATGCCAGGAGTTGTCTTTTCTGGGCACCAAGAAAAGTCTTGAGTAGAAACTTTGTCCCCTTTCCTCTTCTGGGACAGTTTGAATAGCCCTTATACTTAAGAGAGTGAAAACTTGCTTTTGAGCCTCTGCCCACTGATTTGGGGGTAGATCTGCCCAACCGTTTGGGGTTGGTAAAGTGTGGAAGTGGAATCTGTATCCTTGGGAAACTATATTTAAAACCAGTTTGTCCTGGGTAATGAGTTCCCAGTTTTTTGCCTGCAGAGTAATCTTTCCCCCTAAAGGAGCAGTCAGTTGAGAAGGGCTTGGAGGTTTCAAAGTTAAATCATTGAGACAGTTTACCATATGGGGGAGTCTTACTACTCCCTGCTTTGGAAGTGGGAGCCCCCCACTGATTAGTCCTGTGCGCACCTTGGGACTGAAGCCTGGGTGTTCTTCTGGTTCTGGGTTTGGACTGAGAAGGCCTGGAAGAGGCAGGAAAGGACCAATTCTTAAAGGGCCAATGCCTACTAAATCTTGGAGGCTGTACTTGCAGGAAATCTTTAACCGTTTGCATAGATTTAGCTTTTTCCTCCATATTTTTAAGTACTTCTGCTTTGTTGCCAAACAGGTGGTCCTGGTTTAAGGGAGCATCCAGCAATTTAGCTTTAACATGATCTGGCAAAGATTGCTCCTTAAGCCAAGCATACCTTCTAAGTACAGACACAGTGACAGCAGCCCTGCAAGATGCCTCTAGTGAATCAAAACCACATTGCAAAGTATGTTTTCCAACTTGTTCAGTAGAATGCATTAAATCCTGTAAATCCTTATTTTCAGCACAGTCATGAATCAACATCATTTTCTGTTTAAGCAATCCAATAATATGCTGCTGATACTTTAACATATGAAACTGGCAGTTTAAGGCTGCAGAAGTGTATACCTTCTTACCCCATCTATCCAGCGCCCTGGAATCTCTATCAGAGGGGGTAGGATTTTTTGCAGTAGTAGCCTTAATGCTCTTGGGTCCCTGTGAAATGGTCTCAGGATCTGCAGTAGGATTTTTAAAGAGGGACTTGAGAGAGTCATGAAACCTGTAATATCTATCTGGTTTTCTGGGAGCAGGAGGTAAGGAGTCAGGAGCCAAGCTAGATTCCGAAAAGGCATCATCAACGATGTCCAGTACAGGGGGGATAGCTAAAGGCCTGTGTTGGGGCAGGAGTAAGAAATCCCTAAGCCTCTTTTTAGATCAGAGTAATTATGGCTTTCCCAGTGAAAATGCTCCCTAGAGTATGCAAGGTTTCACCAAAAGAGAAATCCTCTGGAGGGGAAGCAGAGGGAATATAATCCTCTGCATCGGATTCCTCATATGTAGATAAGGGTAAATCTTGGTCATCAGAGGAAACAGAAATTTCAGAATCCTGATCAGAAGAATCACAATCAAATTCAGTCCTAGGTCTCTTAGAGGGGGAAGGTTGGCTTCCCCTGATTAAAGTAATAAGGTCTTCAGTCCTTCTTATCATTTGTTTTTTAGACATAGAGGCCTGACCATCCGGTCTGAGCGTCGGTTTTCTAGGCATGGATCGAGTTTTAGGCCTTGAAGAAGATGGCGATAGTTTAATATGCAAGTCAGTAGGCCTGTATACACCCTCAGAAGCCGGTGCCTGCACAGTGGCTCTGGACCCATGCAAGGTAGGGACATCTGCAGGTTCCATAGTCGAAGAAGCATCTCGCGGCATACCGGACTCCGAATGGGTCTCAGTAGAGGCCTGTGAATCTGAAGTAGCGGGTATCAGGAGCTGCGAAAGCACCTCACTGTGTACCAGCGAACTGGCAACTAGCTTAACGGAAGCGTTGGCGGCAGTTTTGGACCTATGCGTTCTGTGTCTGCCTTTATCCTTACGTTTTTTCAGAAGATCGGTAGTTAGATGGCTTAATGAAGCCATTTCGGAGTACTGAGACGGAGTACAAAATAATTTGCTGCAAAGACAGCCTGACGATGAATAGTTCGGGGGTTGAACAAGGCACAAAACCAACAGCGAGGGACGTTATGGTCTGGGCCTAAACAGGGGATGCAGTAAGAATGAAAATCTCTAGGAGGTATTTGCTTTCCACAGGTAAGACAATTAAGTTTTACTGACATCAGTTGTCGCAAGAAAAATGGATCTCCAACGGGATACTTATCTTTCTTTTCTTTTTTTTTTTGAAGACTTTGGATCTGAAACTCGAAAAATGGAAATTTCTGGAGTCGGCCGACCGGCACTTGGGAACTGCTTCTGCTTCACTTTGGACACCGCACGGCAAGAGAGACTGATGTAATGGTGTCGGCTGCATGTTTTATACCCCTGACGTCATGGAAGAAGAGACAGCATCCGACGCAGGAATCTGAAGACTCTGGTATTCAGGCCAGCTGAGGGCTACCTGCAGGCAGATAACCCCACATGTGATGACTGCAACAGTGAGACACGAAGAACATCACCACAAATTTCAGTAGACAAATATGGCACATTAACCTATTAACAATTAAAGGAACTAGGATCTAAACATAAAGTAAGAGAATTCCAAACACACATTAATTATACAGTGAACAGTGTGCCTTTAGTATTGCACAAGCCTGGATATTTGACACAAAGGAGAATTAGTCTTAGTAGATCATTTATCATAAAGGAAGTCAGAAATTAATAATGCAGAAGAAGAAAAAAAAAAGAGGGGTAGACAGAGTGATAGGGAACATTTTTTATGAAGCTGATGAGGTTTGTTTTGTCCAAACAGAATCTTACCTGTCTGTGAACATCAAGTAAACTAAGAATTCTTTGCCCATTATTTTGAGGGTTACGAAAAATGTAGGAAGATGGCCTAGTGACATTTCATTTATTACCTTAGGCATAAAAGGAGGATTAGTCCCAAGTACAACCCTGTCCACTGAAACATAAAGAATGATAGAGTGGACACAAGAGCTTGTGAATCATACTCATTTAGCAGAAATCAAAGCCACTGATAAAACTGCCTTTCATGTACAAAACTTTAAATGAGTGAAAAAGACCAGTTCAAAAGGAGGAAGGGTTAGCTTTTCCGATAAACATTTCAGGTCCCAAATAAGACGAAATATAGTTGTGTATGCTTACTTTAAATGCAGATGTTCAAATGTCTTCACTGTTGCAGTAACGATATTTGGGATTTCCTGCTGTGGGAAGCCCTTTGATTACCCCAAATACCACAGACTTTTCCTCTTCTCCAATGTCATGGCATCAGTGGATAAAGGGTTGGGAATCTACACCATTCTTCAGGTCTTTCTTGCCCCCATTGGCCTGAGTCCCACTTTCCTTGGCCCTGGTGGGGTGCAAGACCTGCCCATACTGTCCCCAGTAGGAGATATATAGGGACCTACAAGGAATCGACTGTGGGTAGGTTAGGGAGCTAAACAGGGAAGTAGAAGACTGCAGCCACCCAACCTACAGCTAGGTACAGTGGGGAAGGTGGGAGGGAATGGTCACTTCTACAATGAAGAGACTTAAACATCTACATTTAGGGTAAGTTTATACAACTCTATGTTCATTGTGTTACTCTGTTACAGTAATAACACTGGGAGGATTTCCAGAGCTATAGAAAGAAAGGGAGGTTGGCAGAAAGACTCATATAATGGGGAAATAAGACCTTGCAGGACTGCTGAGGCAAAGCCAGCTGTAACTCTAGAAGCAGAGGGTAGATTGTTGAGCTTATACACATAGGACCAGGTGGGTGCCTCCAGAATGGACGGGGTAGGGGAGCCCCTGATAAAGGCGGTGGTAGCGACTCTCTCGTGGAATGTGCCCTGATCTGCTAAAGTGCCCTTTTGTCATGGTGCTTGCAGCAAAAGGCACTGCAGCTATAAATCCATTTAGATGTAGTTTGACTAACAGCTTTTCTTTGTTTGTTAGATGCAATGGCTAAAAAAAAAACTAGTCAGACTTTTTGAAGCTCTTAGTCTTGTGCAGATAAAAACCTGAGCTGCCTGTGCACATCTAAGAAATGAAGGACTGTGTCTACTTATCCTATGGATCAGGAAAGAAAATCAGTAAATATAAAGCCTGGTTAACAGAAATGTTCTTAACTACTTTAGACATAAAGGATGGTTTGGTTCTCAGAAAGACACTATTCTTTTGAAACTCGAGAAAGGGCTCTCTACACAAGGGCACCTACAGCTTAGAAATCTTCCTGACTGAACTGATGGCCATTGACAGGATGGTCTTCTTGGTGGTAAATTTAATGTTTGAGGAGGCTGCAGGCTCAAAGACAGGCATGTTAAATTTTTTCCAACCCAAAGTTTAGGTCCCAGGATGGGGCTAGGGCCTTCCTGGGGGTCTCAGGTGAATGATATCCTTAAGGAATTGCTTTACTGCAGGCTGGGAAAACAGAGAATGGTGCAAAGGCAGACAGTATGAGGAAGAGGAGATAGCAGAGGTATGGATTTTAATGCAGGAGTAAGAAAGATCCTGGGAGAAAAGTTGTGCCAGGTAAGGCAAAGCAACAGGGATATTAGCTTGTAAAGGTTGCTGCCCCTTGGATTGGTACCAGTGAGAGTGAGAGAATCTTTTCTATTTAGACATGTAAGACTTCCTGGTGCTGGGTCTCCTGGCCTCTTTGAGATTAAGTAAGATGTCCTTGGCTGGAAGGGATGACAATTAAATCTTCCACCCTGTAAGCCTGAAAGAAGTGTAGTGGTGGGGGTGGCCAAGATGGAGGGAAATGGGGCAGGAGGGAAGGAGGACTTGGAACCTCTGACTGAATTTCTTCCCTTTTAATTGCAACTTTTTGTTGTTTTATGCAACAAGGGTCCAGCTTCAGAGGGATAAATCCTCTGGAACTCTGGTGTGGGGGAAAGAAAAAAGTTGTTTAAAAAATATTGTGCAATTTTACTCCTTTCTTTCAATTTTGGAAAATCGTTGCTGAAGCTGGTCCAAAAGGGTTGTCTTCATCTAAAGGGGCACTCAAGCTTAGCCTTTACATCATCTGACAAAGATTGCAGGCGAAGCCAGGAACACTTGCTTAGAACAAATCCAATAGCTGCTGCCCTGGAAGAAGCATTGAAAGCATCACAGCCACACATTATTGAATTATCTTGCTACTTGTATAGCTAGACTGAACATTTTCTGTAAGGTACTTTTATTGTCAAGAGTCAGGAATATCAGAAATGGCCTTATACATGTTATCAAAAATAGCCAACAAATATCTAGTCATATGGTTCTAGTAGTTTATGACAAAAAAAGAAAGAGTTGCAGAGGTGTATGCTTTCTGTTGTCATACCCCATCTATTACTCAGCACTGCATTAGTAAACTATAACAGCTTAGAATACTTATCAGGATCCACTAAAATCACAGAAGGGTCCAAGGAGGGATTCTTGTACAAATATTTATATAAATCTGGCACTTAAAACCTATCAGCTTTTTTAGGTGCAGGTGGCTGTGACTCAGGTGACAGGGATGCAGATAAGAAGGCATCTTGCAAAGTGTACAGCATAGCTGGCATAGGTAAAGTAAATCAAAAGGTAGAAACCAGCTAGAAACGGTACAAAGCATGATACAAACTTTTATTATAATAAAAACGGCAAGCGCTTTCACGCCTTAATGGCGCTTTCTCAGACAATCAATAAAAAGCGCAAATTCTACTTCCCCTTACATAATAAAATAATTAACAACTATACAATCAGTAAAGTATGTTACTGAAGGGGTATGGAAAGGACAAAGAAATGAAGACAGAATGATATGAAAAAGACCATCAAGAAAAAGGGACAGCAATTACTAACAGGCAATTTCCTCCTACATCAGATCAAATTTTACTTAATCGTTAATAACTATACACAGTGAGGAAAGAAATACTAGCCCTACTTTGTGGTGTTATGTTTGTGAAATACACCAGCTTGTACTGACACTCTGTCATATAACTGTTATATTTCTATTGTAGTCTCCATCATCATAGCATTTGATGCGACAGAAATGTACAAATGCTACAGCCAACACCAATTTTATTAAGGGTACATATGGTACAAAAATGACCAGGAAACCCAACTCAACACTGTCAGCAGTTTGGCAGAGTCCTCTCAAACCTTTGTGAGAGAAATCAGGCAGGCCACTAAGCTCCATCTCCCCTCTTCACAATGGGTCATCTGGCAATCCAATGGCATGACTGGATGTTGCACCTCCATGGCATAAGCTGGCTGCACACAGTTTACACAAACTGTAAAGGCCGGCATGCCTCCCATGATAAATCAGTGGTGCTCTAGTCTTCAACCACTTTGAGCACCTTCCTCCGACCAAGGAATCACAAAAAGCACAAGGACTGAGAAAGCACACACGCAGCTGTACTCCAGACAAAGGCCACAGATTAATCTTCAGGCACATTATCTAGTGCCTTCTCCTTGTTTAGGATAGTCATCACATTCAACAAAAAAAGTGTCACCTGAAATCCTGCTTACTATCAAGCTGCACAGAAACAGTAAAGAAGTCTCCAAGACAGAATGCTTCCAGAGTGAAGGTAACCAAGAAGGAAGGAAAAATATTTTATTAGGAAGGTTTTGGAAACAAAAGGTTGAAAAACAAGTACAACAGTGGGAAATGCAAGCAAGGTCACATGAAAATTTTCACAGCTCTTATTTAACCTAATTACTTCACACTGCACAAGAAAAAAGATGCAAAAAATCAAAATTCTCAAATGTTAACAAACAGCTGATAAAAACAGACCGTGTCTATAGCCCTGAAGGAAATCAAGGCATTACAAAAACTAGGCCAAATTTTGTTTCCACTTAAGGCAATTCATGACAGCGCACAGAAAAGTTTACTCTGTTTGTGATGACAAGCATTCAGTTTCTCAGAATACTGAAGTAAAATGAACCAGAAATGCCACACTGCAAAATTACAAGCTTCGCACATCAATAATTTGCTTCCATGTAGCTTTCTGCATTACCTTACTTTCACATTACAAACTTTTTTTGGTACTTTTCTGTTAAACCCTTACCACACGTTTTCGGTCCCAGATTGACATGTTTTGACTTATTTAGCAGTGAAATGTGTACATGTTTCAGACTCACGGACTGAATTCACTCAGCCGTGCATCACTCTTACACAGGGCCGATCCTTATTATTGGGGAAACCATTGTTATGTGTCTTTAAAACGTGCGCGGCAGACAGGGCTGCCTTTGGAGTCAATTCCTTGTGGTCAAGGAAGTCCCCAGGGGAGTCGGAGGCCATTGACGTCACCACAGACCGCAACAGACAGAGTTGAGAGAGGTTCCAACCGAGGGAGCGTTAACAGTGAACGCCCGGACAATCAGGCTCGTGGTGGGCCAGGCAAGGATAATTTATCGAAGAATGGTGGCGTTTTGGATGCCTACAATAATATTTCATTTTCGGAATGGCTCGAAAAATCTTTTTCAGCGATCACACGCGAAAAAGAAAAACCCATCAGGGACAATTACAACTACAAGGACAAATGTAAAATAAATAAATAAATAAATAAAATGTAAGCAATTTGAGACTGATTTGTTCAAATATAAGAACTTATGCTTGGAGAACTGGTACTTAACGCAATGCGTTGAGCACAATATTGTACCCAAGGGGTTGAGACTCATTAAATACCCTAATAATATTAGGGGGAATGAAAAATTGTTTAAATCTATTTCAGAGATACTGAACGAATGTGGTATTTCTATCCTAAAAGCTATGATAGTAATACTGAATTGCTTGAAAGTATTAAAAAACGTATTGATGTTTTACAGTTAGAAATTACTAAAGACCTGTTGTTTACTGTGCATGAATATAAGGAAATTTACTGTGGAGTGCTTCATGATGTGGACCTTAACATGGCTAAGAATTATAAGAGAAAATTAGGGAAAATAGAACGAGACTTGTATGATTACAAAGAGGGTAAGGCATATACTGATCCTAATAAATTTTACAAGAAAAAGTCATATAATGACAATGTGTTTTTTGAAAATGCAGTTTCAAGTAAAAGGTTTGATTCAGAAACACACTATACACATAGGACCCAGGTACAGGAAAGAGGGCAGGATCATGTTGATTCCCACTACGATGTAAGGAACTTTGAAGGGGAAAGAGAAACCGATCATTATCACCCTTTGGGGGAACAGGTGGAGGGAGTGAGAAGGTCGGAGAGGTTAAAGAAACAGCATCATTCTTTTTCGTATGCGGAGGCAGCAGGGAACAATTACCCGAGAAGGCGGGGGACGAACAATTACAGATAGAGGAGATCACAAATAGGATTTTTTTCCACAGTGACCATGTTAATTCCACCATTGATAGTCACAGTATAGGAAATTTAGATACTTTAGACACGCAGTGCGACTATGAAGTGTGCAGTGAACAGGATACTAGTAATGAAGGACACATTAATACAATCAGGTGTAAGGTTAGTGAGAAAAACAACTTCTATATTTATAATTTCACAGACCTGGAGGTGACGCCCCCCTTTTTTAGCCTTTTTTCAAAAGGTTTTTCATTTATTCCTATAAGAAAACCAAGGATTGAAAAAAATTTTA
Source organism: Protopterus annectens (assembly GCF_019279795.1). NCBI lineage: Eukaryota > Metazoa > Chordata > Ceratodontiformes > Protopteridae > Protopterus > Protopterus annectens. The sequence continues at coordinate 137,812,087 of NC_056735.1, forward strand.
TTGGATGAAAAACTTTTTGCTAGGAAGCTGCATTTTAAAACCCTATTTAACAATGTGGATTACAGTACTACTAATGTATTAAAAAGAAAGAGCACACTTAATCCACCTTTACAACACGATATCCTTAATTTTGAGACCCATGTATTATACATGATTAGGGAAGGATTTAGGAAAGAAGATGATGTAAAAGAATACAGTAATCTGACAGGGGAAGAAGCTTCCATTTTGAAAATGCTACAGACCAATGACAAAATAAGGATCATGAAGCCTGATAAAGGGGGTGGAGTGGTCCTAATGGACCACTGGGACTATACAGGCAGGATGCTTGACATTCTTAATACTGGTGACAGATACCGTATAGAGTCTAGGAATGAAATGAACATCAGTTACAAGAAGATAGATCTTTGGTTAGAAGACAACCTTTTACAAGGGTCCATAGATGTGGACCTATACAACTACTTTAAAGTATCTAAACCTGTTATTCCGGAAATATCTGGCATCCCTAAGATACATAAAAATGTTCAAACCCCCCCTTTAAGGCCCATTGTAACATCACAATTTTCCAAAACACAACCTTTAGCCATTTTTATAGACACAAAATTAAAAAACTTTCATCGGGACTATCAACATATACTTATTGATTCGTGGGACTTTCTAACTAAATTTAATGCTGTTGTTTATAATGAGAACTACATATTTGTTACAATAGACGTCAGAGATTTATTCTCGGTGATACCACATGATATAGGTCTAACCTGGTTTGAACATATGCTAATTGAATTTAAATGTTTTAATTCCACTGATTTCAGATTATTACTTGAAAACATGGAGTTAGTTCTGAAAAACAACTTCATTTACTTCCAAGGTGATATTTACCATCAGATAGGTGGGGTGGCAATGGGATCATGTGCCCCCACCTATGCTAACATCATAATGCTCTTTTTGGAGTTGGAGTTTGTTTTCAAATCCGATTTTTGGAAATATGTCGTTACATATTTTAGATTCTTGGACGACATTTTTTTTATCTGGAATGGTAATGTGGAGCAAGTAAAGGAATTCATCCACTACTTACACACTACTACTGCTTTTTTGGAATTTACATTTCAATACAATACATTTCTTTTTGATTGATATGCAGGTGCATTTGGCTTGGGTTCTATTTGCCCTGAATGCACTTCCCTGCCAGGTGAGCCCCCCATGCATAGTCTGATGCATCTGTTGTTAGGGTTTGGGCGGCAAGGGGTGGTGTGAAAGGTAGTCCATTGTTTTGGTGGCAGGCCTCTGCCCACCAAAGGAACTCTAGGCATAGGCAAGGTATGATAGGAATCATTGTTTCTAGGCTGTGAGAATGCTGACTCCATAGGCTTTTTAGATACCACTGTAGTTTCCTCATATGCAGTCTTGCATATGGAATTAGAAGAAAGCAGGATGCCATGAACCCCAAGGCTTGCAGTATTTGTCTTGCAGATAGCAGGGTTTTTGTAGCCACTTGTTTGAAGTAGGCTGTCAAATGAGTTTGCTTTTCTGGTGTGAGGTAAGCCATCTGGGAAGTTGTATTCAAGCTTGCTCCCAGGAATGTAATTTGTTGACAGGGTACCAGTTGTGATTTATTTTCATTTATGGTGTACACCTACACAAGCCTGGAAAAACGAAGCAGGATGTCCCAAAAATTGGTTCTTTATTGAGCCACGACACTGAAAGCACACCATAAACGCCTTAATCACATACAAGTGCGTTTGCGTCATAAAACCATTCGACTTCATCAGATGCTGGCAACTGTACAAAAACCCATTTTTATTTAATTACTTACTAGTTGCAACATATCAAAATGCTTCAGTTAAATTTAAAACAGCGAATGCAATTTTGTTTCCTTTTGAATTAAATATTCATGAGTAATTCATTTAAATATTCATGAGTAATTCATTTAAAATACGCCCCTCATTCTAACGAATGTATTCATTTAAAATCAATGTTACGTGTATTTCTTAAAAATAATTTTTATCATGTAAATAAGTCATTTAAATACAATTTAATACTTTTAGTACACAAAAGTATTAAATTGTATTTAAATGACTTATGAATATTTAATTCAAAAGGAAACAAAATTGCATTCGCTGTTTTAAATTTAATTGAAGCATTCTGATAGGTTGCAACTAGTAAGTAATTAAATAAAAATGGGTTTTTGTACAGTTGCCAGCATCTGATGGAGTCGAATGGTTTTATGATGAAAACGCACTTGTATGTGATTAAGGCGTTTATGGTGTGCTTTCAGTGTCGTGGCTCAATAAAGAACCAATTTTTGGGACATCCTGCTTCGTTTTTCCAGGCTTGTGTAGGTGGTTACTAGTACTTTTGGCTTGGATTCTGCTTACTTTTGGTCATTTATGGTGTAACCCCAGACAAGTTAGAACCCTTTTTACAAATGCCAGATGATTCAAAAGTATGCCCTGGCTTTCTGCCTGAATTAGGACAATTGCCCAGATATGGGTATATTTGAATACTTCTTTGCCTGCAAAATGCAATCACTGGTGCTAGGCACTTTGTGAATACCCTGGGTGCAGTAGATAAGCCAAAGGGCAGTGCAAAGAACTGATAGCGCGTGTAGCCTGCTTTGAAGCGTAGGTATTTTCTGCAAGATTCCCTGATTGGGATGTGCAGGTATGGTTCTTTTAGATCTAGTGTTGACAACCAGGCATCTCTGCCTAGCATAGGAAGTAATTGGTGAAGAGTCAGCATCTTGAACTTTGGAATCTCCAGAAAGGTGTTTAGAGTAGACAGGTCCAGGATAGGACGCCATGCATTGTCTTTTCTGGGTACCAGGAAAAGTCTGAAGTAGAAACCTTGTTCCTTTTCCTCTTCTGGCACCAGTTGAATAGCCCCCATGCTTAAGAGAGAAATCACTTGTTTTTGGGCCTCCACCCACTGATTTCAGGGTAGGACTGGCCACCCACTTGATGTTGGCAATGTGTGGAAGTGAAATCTGTATCCCTGGGACACTACATTTAAAACCCATTTGTCCTGGGTGATGAGTTCCCAATTCTTTGCATGAAGAACAATCTTTCACCCCCAAAAGGGGCAGTCAATTGATAAGTGCTTGGAAATTTTAAAAGGAAGTCATTGAGACAGTTTACCATGGGGGGGGGGTTATTATTCCCAGATTTGGAAGTGGAGGCCCCCCACTGCTTAGTTCTGTGTGTTCCCTGGGACTGAAACCTGGGGTTTTTGCTGTGTCTGGGTTTGGCTTGAGAAGACCTGGAAGGGGCTGGAAAGGACCAATTCTTAGAAGGCCAGTGTCTACTAAATCTAGGAGGATGAACTTGTAAAAAATCTTTAACAGTTTGCATAGATTTAGCTTTATCTTCCATCTTTTTAAGAACTTCTTCAGCCTTGTTGCCAAACAGGTGGTCCTGATTTAAAGGAGCATCCAATAACTTAGCTTTAACATGATCAGGCAAAGATTGATCCTTAAGTCAAGCATGCCTTCCAAGCACAGACCCAGTAACAGCAGCCCTGCAAGAGACCTCTAAAGAATCAAAACCACATTGCAAAGTATGTTTTCCAAGTTGTTCAGCAGAATGCATTCAATCCTGTAAGTTTATTTTCCACACAGTCAGGAATCAACATCATTTTCTGTTTAAGTAGTCCAATAACATGTTGCTGATATTTTAACATATGAAATTGGCAGTTTAAAGCTCTAATTGCCAAGGTTGCTGAAGTATAATCCTTTTTACCCATCTATCCAGCACCCTGGAATCTCTATCAGAAGGGGTAGGATTTTTTTTTAGCAGTAGAAGCCTTAATGCCCTTGAGCCCCTGTGAAATAGTATCTGGATATGCAATAGGATTTTTGAAAAGGAACTTATGGGACTCGGGGACCTTGTAGTATCTGTCTGGTTTACTGGGAGCAGGAGGCAAGGAATCAGGGGCCAAACTGGATTCCGAGAAAGCATCATAAAACAATGTGTAGTACAGGAGGAATAGCCAAAGGCCTATGCTGAGGTAGGAGAAGGAAATCCCTAAGCCTCTTTTTTGAATCAGAAAATTTCTGGCTTTCCCAGTGAAAATGCTCCCTCAGAGCATGTAAGGTTTCCCCAAAAGAAAAATCCTCAGGAGGGGAAGCAGAGGGAATAGAGTCCTCTGCATCAGAATCCTCAAAAGTAGGTAAGGACAAATCCAGGTCATCAGAAGAGTCAGAAAAAACAGAATCCTGATCCGAAGATTAATAATCAAGCTCAGCCCTAGGCCTCTTAGAGGGTGGGAGATGACTATTCCTGATTAATGTTATTAGATCTTCAGCCATTTTTATCATTTTTTGTTTAGGCATAAAGGCCTGAGCGTCGGTTTTTTAGACATGGATTGAGATTTAGGCCTTATTAATGAAAGAGGTGTCGATTTAATATGCAAGTCCGTAGGCCTAAATACCACAGCGGCTCTGGACCCATCCAAGGTAGAGACATCTGCGGGTTCCATAGTTGAAGTATCTCGCTGCATACCTGACTCTGAATGGGTCTCAGTAGAGGCCTGCAAATCAGAAGTAGTGGGTATCAGTGGCTGCAAAAGCACCTCACTGAGTACAGGCAAACTGGCGACTGGGCTTAGAAGCGTCGTCGGCAGTTTTGGACCTCGGCGGCCTGTCTCTGTCTTTATCTTTGCATTTTTTTTGAAATTCCAGTAGTCGGATGGCTAACTGACGACATTTCTGGATAATTAAACTGAGAACCGAAATATTTAGAGGCAAAAATATACTGATGACGGATAGTGCTCTGATTAAATAAAGCACAAAACCGACAACAAGGTACGTCGTGGTCAGGGCCAAGACAAGGAATACAGTACGAATGAAAATCTTTATGAGGTATTTGCTTTCCACAATTAATGCAATTATTAACTTTTACTGACATCAGGAAGGAGCAAGAAAAAGTTTCCCCAACGGGGTACTTAGCTTTTAGTTGAAGACTTCGGTTCTGAAACTCGAAAACAAAAATTTCAGGAGTCAGCCAACCGGCATTTGCGAACTGCTTCTGCTTCGGGCACCACACGTTAAGAAAGACTGATGTAATGGCATCGGCTGCATGTTTTATACCCCTGACGACCTGACATCATGGAAGAAGGGACAGCAACCAACGCAGGACCCATGACTTTGTTAATCAAGCCAACTGAGGGCAACCTGCAAAGCAGACTACCCAAATGTAATGACTGCAACAGTGAAACACGAAGAACATCTAAAAATGGAGTTTTCTTATATGCACAGTGCTGTTGCTAATGGAAAGTATCAGTAAACTACCACAGAGAAGAGCTGCAGTTTATCATTCGCTTCTCAGAATTCAGATTAAATAAGAAGTTATGTACCTACCATAACGTTCCATGTTAGTTGTCTTCTTCTCGCCTTCTTTCTTGCTGGTTGGTTTCGGAGCCGATCCTCGGCTCCGATTCGGCCATCTACTAAAGCTCGAGAGCTATTTACTGGCTCGAGGCCTCCCCATATCCCACAATGCTTGGTGCTAGATTCCCAGATCTCGTTTGGCACAGCTAACACCATAGAAAATACAAGGACACCTGTCCATACCACAAGGTTTTCCTACAGTACTAAGCCAGAGGAGGACGTAACCAAGATAAGACTCAGCCAGAGGAAGAAGGCCTCAAAAAGGGACTCTTCTCGGTCTGTCCAGGCTAGGGGGATGGAGGGTGGGACGCAAGAAAGAAGGCAAGAAGAAGACAACTAACATGGAACGTTATGGTAGGTACATAACTTCTTAATGTTAAGTTGTCTCTCTCGCCTTCATTCTTGCTGGTTGGGACAGTGTCCCTAGCACCTTAGTCCTGGGTGGCTCATCGGAACAGACTTTTGAGCACAGTGGAACCAAAAGCAGATCTACTCCTAGAGGCCATATCCAACTTATAATGTGAAATGAAAGTATGAGGAGTGGCCCATGTGGCTGCGGCACAAATAGATTCCATAGGTAGTTTTGCTTGAAAAGCTACCAAAGTAGATAACGCTCTGGTGGAATGACCTTTGGGTTTATTAGGGAGTTCTTTATTATTACTTTGATTTATCAGCTGAGACATAGAGGACAACCACCTGGATAAGGTTACTTTAGAAACTGGCAGGCCCCGTTTGCCCTCAGCATAGGACAGGAAGAGTTGGTCTGATTTCCTGGTTTGTTTGGTCCTATCCAAATAAAAACGTAATTGCCTATGAATGTCCAATTGGTGTAACTTTTGTTCAGCTTTGTTCGAATAGTTAGGAAAAAAGACAGGTAGATCAATAGCCTGATTCAGGTTTGTTTCGGAAGGTATCTTGGGCAGAAATGAAGGATTAGTCCTGAGTGAAACTCTATCCTTATGAAACACAAGGTAAGGAGGACAAATACAGAGGGCTTGAAGTTCCAAAACTCTCCTAGCTGAGGTGATGGCTACTAAAAAGAGAGTCTTCCAGGAAAGCAATTTTAAGGAACAGGAAGCCGCAGGTTCAAAAGGGGGGAGAATCAAGGAAGCTAATATCAAGTTTAAGTCCCACGGAGGCGGGGGATCTCTGACCAGGGGCTTAAGCAAAATAGTTCCTTTTAGAAAGGCCTTGCAAAGTTTGTGGGACATGATGCTGGTTTCTGACAGGCCAGCGTGGAAATTTACGATAGCAGCTAATTGGACCCTAATGGGGGCAGACGAGGAACCAGCTTGAAAGAGTTCTACTATAAAATCTAGAACGTGATGGACAGGGGCTGTAAAGGGGTCTATATTCCTAGCCTCTGCCCAGAAGGAGAAACGTTTCCACTTACTAGCATAAGTCTTCCTGGTGGTAGATTTGTGCGAAGAAAGGATGATTTCACGCACCGGCTGAGAAATATGTGGAAGCCTGGCTAAGGTTGTAAGTGGAGCAACCAAGCTGTGAGGTTGAGGGACTGAAGGGATTTGGTGCAGCCTGCCCGACTGATGGACCAGGAGGCCTGGCACTGGGTCCAGATTCCAAGGCTGCTTCAGTAGGTGATGATGCAGGAATGGGAACCAAGTTTGTCGAGGCCTTTAAGGGGCAATGAGGATCATCCTGAATCCCAATGCGGTCGCCTTCTGAATTAATTTGGGAATTAGGGGAAAGGGTGGGAATGCATAGAGAAGGCCCCGGGGCCAATCGTGAACTAGAGCGTCTCTGGGGGAGTGCCCGGGAAGGGGTAAGAGAGTGAAGAAATCGTCGCACTTGCTGTTGAGAGGAGTTGCGAAAAGGTCGCAGCAAGGTTGACCCCATCTGCGGAAAATTTTGTCTGCTACTGACTGATTGAGAGACCACTCGTGAGGCATGAGAATAGCTCTGCTTAGCCTGTCCGCTATGACGTTGGACTTCCCGGGGATGTGCGTTGCTATCAGAAACCGTTGAGAGGAGATCGCCCACTGCCAGAGTCTGAGTGCTCCTCAACATAAGGGATAGGACTTGGTTCCACTCTGCTTGTTGATGTACCACACTACAGACATATTGTCTGTTTGAATCGCAATAGTCCCGGTGGGTAGAGAGTCCTGAAGAGCTTGCAACGCTAAAAGCACCGCTCTCATCTCCCAAGACGTTTATGTGCAGGTGGTACTCTAGAGGTTGCCAAGTGCCTTGGACAGTCCTGCCCTGAAAATGCCCCCCCCCCCCGATCAGGGAGGCATCCGTGGTCACTGTGGCAACAGGAGGAGGAAGAACAAACGGTCTGTCCTGGAGTACTAGCGGGGAGACCATCCACCACGCCAGGTGGTCTTTGCATGACTGAGTGATTATTATCTTGTGAGACATCGGAAGTTGTTGAAAAGACCATTGGGTAAAAAGCATCCAATGAAGAATTTGCATATGAAAATGAGCCAGGGGAACTAGTATGATTGCTGCTGCCATGAGACCCAACGTTTTTAGTACAAATCTGGCCTGAATCCTTTTGCACTGTAGTAAGACCTGCACATGTCGGCGAATGTCTGACACTCTGTCTAGAGGAAGTTTTGCAGACAGATCTTCTGTATTTAATCTTGCGCCTATAAAGGTTATAGACTGACAAGGCGACAATGCAGACTTTTCGAAATTTATTGAGATACCTAGATCGGAGCAAGTTTGGATGGTATAATCCCTGGCTCACAGTAGCTGATGCCTGGTGGAAGCAGTAAGGAGCCAGTCGTCTAGATATGGAAACACCTGGAATCCTCACCGTCTCAGGTAGCCGTAACCACTGCCATGCATTTGGTGAACACCCTGGGGGCTGTGGTGAGACCAAAGGGCAGGGCTCTGAATTGATAGTGACTGGCTCCCAGCCGGAAGCAGAGAAACCTTCTGGAGCGGGTCAGCAAAGTTACATAACCGCATCCAGGCATGTCTTCTTAAAGCCACGCCTGTACCTGCGGCCCTACTCGTCCCATGGCTGCATAAGAAATGAGCCGCATGGAGGAGTTGATGATTGAGTTAAGGGTCGCCAGCTAGGAGTCAATCTTATCTTGAGCCCCAGCAGCTGATGGATCCTGAAGGGTATCACCCAGTTCCTTGCGAAGATCACTTTGAAGGCGGGTGAAGTGGCACAGATAATTCAGCGACTGCATGGAAAAAGTCGCTGAGGAAAACATCCGCTGCCCGTACCTGTCCATTGTCCTAGACTCTCTATTAGGTGGATGGACAGGCACTGAAGGGTCAGCCAACTCCTTCTTCGTGGCTGCTGCAACCACCATGGCATCAACAGGGACACCTTTTGTCAAAAATTGTTTGTTGGGTGGGGCTGTAATGAACTTAGTGGGCCTGCGGGGAGTTGGTTCCACTGTGTCCGGGGCTGACCACGCCCTTCGAGCCACTACTTCCATCAGCGGGTCAAAGGGTGGAGACACCCAGGAGGTGGAAGGGTGAGAACCAAATGCATCCAGGTATACTGACTCGTCCTCGGAAGGGTTAAGGGCAGTACAGTTCCCCCTCTGCATAAGTATCTCTAGGATGTCTGAAAAAAGAGACATCCTCAGAGGGGGATCTTGGGGACCCTTCCGAATCCTCCAAGTCGGTATCAGATGTGACTGACTCGGGGGGAGTCGACATGTTTCCTCTTACATTTTCTCTTCCGAGGGGGCTCCTCTGAATGATCAGGGGAGGCCTCGGAAGAGGAAGATACGCCCAATGGGGCAACCTGGAGCGTCTGTTCTCCACGCTTGGGGTCAGAAGGGTGGGCAGGGACCAATGCAGGCACCATGGGGGAGGAGCCGACGGGGCCGATTGAGGAGCCAACTCAGGAGTCAGCACACTCCTCATGACCTCGAAGGCACCCCTATCGGGCAGAGCATAAGGTCCCCACTCCGAAGAGACGTGAACCCCTCCCGGCACCAAGAGGGATGGCTCTGAGGCCGATGTCGGAGCTGAGCTCACCTGCACCGAAGCCCCGAGAGGGAGAACGAGGTCGGACAAGGGACGGATGCCACTCACCCCCTCGGAGCCGATGAGGGAGTCCCGGCGCCAAGATCCCTCCAAGGAAGAAACCAATGAAGAGATCGGAGCCGACGAAGGAGCCGAAAGGTGTGATATCGGCTCCGACGTTTCACAGATTCGAGCCCCAACCAGCTCCGGCTCCAAACACAAAGGGGGAGTCTGAGGAGGAACTGCTGAAGACACAGGGACAGCCACAGTCTGTTGAGAAGGGCGGGTTAACATTTTAGCCAGGGCCTGCAATTTAAGGAGTCTACTGACCACTCTCTCCAAGTCATGATCGGATAGCCTGGAGGACCGAGAGGAGTGGGACCTATGGCTTCGTTCAGACTGAAGCAATGGTGACCTCGGAGCCGAACAAACCGATTCTAGGGAAGGGGACCCAGAACGTTTTCGGCCCAAAGATGGTTCCGACACTAAAACCAGAGCCGATTAAGGTCCAGAGATGTCAGTTCCAGCCGGAACCAAAGATGAGGCAGATGCTCCGCCCAGCGACGGCTCCAAGCTGGGAGCCAATGGCTTGGCGGGCTTTAAGGATTTCCCCGACTGAAGCTTCGCCGGGGATCCCTCTGGCTTAAGTAAGCCTCTCAAAATAAGCTTGTTCCTACGCTCCTGCAGGACTCTCGGGCTGAAGGCGTGACAGACCGAGCAGGAGTTCTGCAGGTGTAGGGAACCAAAGCAATAAACACAAGAAGTGTGACCGTCCGTCAGAGACCTCTTCTGACAGCACGAGTCACACTTCTTGAAGCCTGAAACTTTGGTATCCTTGGACGTACTAGAAAGGGATACCAAAGAGAGAAAATTAAACTAGTGCTTAAACAAGGCACAGAGGAACAGTCACACACCCACACTAGTTAAACTAACAATAACAACAACAAAAACTATCACACCACACTTAACAACAAAAACTATGCACTAATAAAAATATATATACAAATATGACAAGGCAAACACTACTCCTATTAGGTACAAAAAAGGGTAGGGTTAGCCAGTAAAGAGAAGAAACAAGGGGGGGGGGTAGAAACTCTCTAACAAAAAACGAATTTCCTGATTGGGACAAACTAGAGGATACACAGTCTAATTATACTAAAAGGGAAAGACTATCTATATATAAGAAAAATACAAAGGTAGATTTTAAGCTAATAAGACCAAAAAGGATTAATATGACCTGAGCCAGTAAAAACACAACCTCGTAGCTGAAGCGGCAAACGAGATCTGGGTATCTAGCACCAAGCATTGTGGGATATGGGGAGGCCTCGAGCCAGTAAATAGCTCTCGAGCTTTAGTAGATGGCCGAGTCCGAACCCAACCACCAAGAATGAAGGCGAGAGAGACAACTTAAAGTACAGTTTTGCACCTACCATAAATGTAGATGTCCGATAGGCATGCATCTGCAGTCCTTACAAATGGGTTGTCCTGTCAGGCAGACCTTCGGTCGGCCGGATTCCAAAGTCTGGGTCTGGCCTCGGCTGGTGTCGCACTTCACCTGACGTCATAGCAGCAGTTTTTTCGGGTATAAAGGCATCAGCCGACGCCATTTTCCTCAGTGTTTCTTGCCCCAGATGCCAGGTGCCCTCTAGGAAGGCTAAATTTGGATAAATGCAAATGGTTCCAAATAGTAGAGAGCAAACAAAAAATAAGCATGTATGTACATATATACAAACAAATACACCATAATAGATTCCCCCAGCTAGCTACAAGATGGGCAAATACCCTAGGAGTACCACAGAGGGGAAGGAGGGTGGGTAATCCTGACTGCAGATGCATGCCTATCGGACATCTACATTTATGGTAGGCACAAAACTGTACTATGTCCTTCAAGGATGCATCTGCAGTCCTTACAAATGGGTAGAATACCATAGCCAAACTGGGAGAGGAGGAGAAATAAGATTATGGTGTAGTTAAGATCCCTTGCAAAACAGCAGTGGCAAAACCTGCTCGGGATCTGGAGTATAAAGGTAAATTATAATGCTTGGCAAATGTATGCACGGAGCTCCAAGTAGCAGCCTCTAAAATGTCCTTGGTAGCCACTCGTAAGAAAGCTGTGGTAGTGGCTGTAGCCCTTGTAGAGTGAGGCCTGATGTTTTCTGGAGTTTTCTTCCCATGGTAGGAGTAACAAAATCTAATGCAATTCCCTATCCACTTAGAGATTGTCTGTTTGAAATTGCTTTTCCTTCCATTCCTGTCGCATATGCTACCAGTAGCTGGTCAGTCTTTCTATTGCTCTTGGTCCTGTCCAGGTAGTAGCGTAATTGTCTATGTACATCCAAGGTATGCAACAGTCTTTCTCCCCTGTTCTGTGGGTTGGGGAAGAATGTTGGTAGGTGGATAGCTTGATTTAAAGATACCCTGGAGACCACCTTTGGCATAAAAGAAGGATTAGTTCTCATGGACACTCTATCTTGATGGAAGATCAGGAAGGGCTGTACTGCCATTAATGCCTGTAGCTCAGATACCCTTCTTGCTGAAGTGATTGCAAGCAGGAAAGCAGTTTTCCATGATAAGTACTGTAATTCTGCTGTTGCTGCTGGCTCGAAAGGAGGGAGTGTCAACTTTTCTAGCACAAAGTTCAAGTCCCATGCTGGCAATGGTGGCTTCCTAGGTGGCTTTACATTTTTAATCCCTCTCAGAAACTGCCTGAGCAGAGGATATGAGAAGACTGGAGGATCCAAGTTGTATTCTGCTGAAATAGCTGATGCATGAATCTTAATGGAAGAATAGGACAGGCCATTGTGGAAGAGCTCTGCCAAGTATTCCAGGATGTTAGCTATGTTTACCAGTGACACATTCTCTCCTTTTGCAATACTCCAAATGAGATATCTTTTCCATTTTGCTGAATAATTTTTTCTTGTTGAGGGTCTGCGAGCCTCCAAGATAATGTCTTTAACCCTTTGAGATAAATCTGGATTATTTGGTCTTATGCAATGTTCCAGGCAGCCAGTTGCAGTGTTTTCAGGTTTGGGTGCAGGGTTTTGAAGTTGTTCTGTGTTAACAGCAAGGGAACTATGGGCAGATGCCATATTTGTTCCTGAGACATGCTCCTCAGTAATGGGTACCAATGTTGCCTTGGCCAGACTGGAGCTATCAGGATGATCCTTGGACGGTCTTCTTTGATCTTCAATAGCACCTTGTGCATCAAAGGAAGAGGTGGGAATGCATATGTTGTCAGGTTTTTCCAACTGAAAGATAGGGAGTCCACTTTCCAAGCAAGTGGGTGGTACGTCCTTGTGCAGAATTTTTTCAGTTGGTGATTGTGTGGGGATGCAAATAAGTCTATTTCTGGTAGTCCCCATTTTCCTGTAATGGTTTTGAAGATGTCCGGATGCAGCATCCATTCGTGGGCATCCGTGGTAGTTCTGCTTAGGATGTCTGCTAGTATATTTTCTTTTCCTGGCACAAAAATTGCTTGAAGCTGAATGTTGAAGCTCAGTGCCACATTCCAGAGGTCCACTGCCATCCGGCATAGAGGGTATGAATGTGTGCCTCCCTGTTTGTTGATGTACCACATAACTGTGGTGTTGTCCGTCCTTATCAGCAGTTGACCCTGTTGAAGAAATGGTCTGAATGCCTGAATTGCCAGTTTTACCGCCAGCATTTCCTTTTGATTTATGTGTAGGTGCAGCTGGTCTTGAGTCCATAAGCCTTGTATGCACTTGTCCAGCATGTGCGCCCCCCAACCGAGGTCTGAGGCGTCTGTTGTGATGGTCTGGCTTGGTTGAGTGCTGTGGAAGGGCAGTCCCTTGTTTTAAAATAAAAACCCTCACATCTGTAAAGCTGTTTCCAGTGGTGAGAATCAAACCTTGCACCTTGTGGTTGAAAGGCATACACCTTAACCACTGTACCATTTGATCTTTCAGGTGAAGTAGAGAGGGAGTTGCTCCTGTTTTTCTACTGTCAGGAATGCCATTTGTTTTGATGTGTCCAAATCTGCACCCAAGAAGGTTATCCTTTGGGATGGTATCAGCCTTGACTTTTTTATATTGACTGTGTATCCCAGGGCTTGTAGTAGATGAATGACCCTTTTCAAATCTTTTGTTAATTTGTTTTTGTTGTCCGCTTGTAACAGGCAGTCGTCCAGGTAAGGATAAATTTGAATTCCCTGAAGCCTGCAATGAGCAATTACTGACGCCAGGCATTTCGTGAATACTCTGGGCGCAGTAGATAAGCCAAAGGGAAATGCTGAGAATTGATAATGCTCTGATCCTGCAAGAAATCTGAGGTATCTTCTGCAATTTGGTCGTATGGGGATGTGCAGGTATGCCTCCTTGAGATCTAGAGTTACCAGCCAAGACTCCTTGCCCAGCATGGGAAGAAGCTGCTGTAGGGTCAGCATTTTGAATTTTGGAACAATGAGGTATGTGTTTAAAGCGGACAGGTCGAGAATAGGTCTCCATTGGCTTTCTTTTCTTGGTACCAGGAAGAGTCTGGAGTAAAATCCTTGTCCTTGTTCCATAGATGGTACCCTTTCTATAGCTCTCATCCTTAGTAAGTGAGTTATTTGTTCTAGAGCTTCTGTCTTCTGATTTGGAGGTAGGTTTGGCATTCCTCTCTTCCTTGGTAGAGTATGGAAGTGAAACCTGTAACCTTGGTCTATTGTCTGTAAAATCCATTTGTCTCCTGTGATGTAATGCCAGTTTACTGAAAATAAGGCTAGCTTCCCGCCTAAGGGTGCTTCTAGTTGTTCCCTGGTAGGCGGTGCCAGAGCCAAGTCACTGTGATTGCCCTGTGGAAGTGGTGGTGGCTGGATCTGTGGCTGTACCTCGCTGGTTGTTAGCCTGCCACTGATGTCCCCTGTAGGCACCTCTGGATTGACCCCTGCCTCTCGAGCGCCTATTCCTGCCTCTCAGAGCTCTGGAGGTGTCTGGAAAGGACCAATTCTTGGAAGGCCAGTTCCTGCTAAACCTTGGAGGCTGGACCTGCAAGAAATCCTTGACTGTCTGAACAGATTTTGCTTTGTCTTCCACCTTCTTCAGCACCTGCTGTGCAGGGGAGCCAAACAAATTGAGCTTATCCATGGGAGCATCTAGGAGCTTTGATTTAACATGGTCTGGTAAGGACTGCTCTTTCAACCATGCATGTCTTCTGATCACTGTGCCAGTCATGGCTGATCTAAAGGAAGCCTCCAGTGCATCATAGCCGCATTTTAAGGAATGATTACTGACCTGCTGAATGTTATGCACCATTTCCTGTACAGATTTTTGTCTAATGGTTCATCCGAGGACAGTTTTTAGTTAATTGGTCTAACATAAATTCCTGATACTGAATCATGTGGAATTGACAGTTCAAGGCCCTAGCTGAAAGAGTAGCAGAAGTGTAAACTTTTTACCCCATCTCTAAGGCCCTAGATTCCCTTTCAGAGGGAGGGGTTTTGGTAGAAGAAGCTGCTACAGCCTTGGGTCCCTGGGAGATAGTTTCGATCTGCAAAAGGGGCCTTATACAAATGATAATGTGTGTCCGAACCCTGTAGTACCTATCGGGCTTAGCAGGGGCCGGAGGAAGAGAATCGAGCAGTACAAGCATCATTAAAAGCATCATCCACAACAGTAAGTACTGGAGGAATGGCTAAAGGCCTATGCTGTGGCAAATGCAGAAAGGTTCTAAGCCTTTTCCTAGAGTCTGAAAAATCCTGGCCCTGCCATTGAAATTGTTCCCTCATAGCATGCAAGGTTTCCCCAAAAGAAAATTCCTCAGGCGGAGAGGCAGAAGGAATGGAGTCTTCTGCATCAGAGTCCTCATAAGGAGAAAAAGGGCCCTCTGGAGGGTTTGAATTATCTGACTCATCAGAGGATCCATCTGAAGAAACTGGCTCAGGGGGCTCTACTCTAGTCCTCTTCTCTGGAGGTCGGTGAGAGGCCCTGTGTCTGGAAGTGGTTGGGATCCCCGGATCAAAGAAATGAGATCCTCTGCTAGACTAAGCATTTGTGAACTGGAACTAGGCCTGTGAGAGGGGGTCTTAGCAGGCACCGATTTGGTAGATTTTGCTGCTATAGCCCTGGCAAAGGCCTTAATAGACATGGATGCAGGAGGCCTAGCAGCTCCACGTGCAGGGGTAGAAATATCCAAAGGGATAGTATCAGATAAATCCTGCGATCCTGCAAGAGCAGGTGGGATTTCAGTAGCAGATTCAGCCTGGCTGGATGAGGCCTCGGGGAGTGGCAAGCTTTCGGCCGAAGGAAGAACCGTGGACTCGGTATCAGCCGAAACCGAGACACTCGCGGTTGGCTTAACCGCGGTTTCGGCCGAAACCACGGACCGCGAGTGTCGGTCCTTTTCCTTGCGTTTTTTAGAAATTTGCGTAGTCGGAGTATCAGACGGCATAATGTAAGCAAAATCGGAGCCGAAAAACTCTTCAGCAAATTCCGACCGACGTCTAAGCGTCCGTCGGTTGAAAGAAGCACAGGCTAGACAAGCTGCTACGTCGTGGTCTGGGCCTAAACAAGGTAAGCAGTAAGAGTGGAAATCTTTATGAGGTATTTGTTTCCCACAAGTTAAACAGTTATTCACTTTTTCTGACATCGGCTGAGGCAAGAAAGAGTCCCCAACAGGGTACTTAGCTTTTTAGAAGTCTTCGGTACTTGTAGTAGTAATCTCTGGTTCTGACCGACCGGCACTTGCGAACAGCTTCTGCTTCGGGCGCCACGCGGCAAGAAAGACTGAGGAAAATGGTGTCGGCTGATGCCTTTATACCCGAAAAACTGCCGCTATGACGTCGGGTGAAGTGCGACACCAGCCGAGGCCAGACCCAGACTTTGGAATCCGGCCGACCGAAGGGCTGCCTGACGACAGGACAACCCATTTGTAAGGACTGCAGATGCATCCTTGAAGGACATCATCAATGTTTTCACGGACCATGATACAATGACAATCAATAACTCATGGTCCAGATATGTTATATACGAATATAGTCTTATCTGATGTGCTCGGTCACTCATGTTTTTCTTGTGGCTAAATACTTATCAGATGTGAATACATTTCTGCCTTAGCCACATTCGGACTAGATAATATTACCATAGTATATATAACATTTAGATAAGTGTCATGATGGATTTAACAGCACAGAGAAATATTTTGCAGCACATGTGGTTTAGCAAATTCAAGCTTTCTCTCACTTACATCACTTCTTGACAGTAATCAATCTTGCTATCAGAATCTTTTTACCAAAAGCACAGCTTTATAGATCTCTCATAACCAGTTTCACTGCATATTTCTTCTCTGACTAGCCCTAGGCTTTATGAATGTCTCCCTTCCCAGTCTAAAAACTATTCACTCTTACCTTCAATTCCAATCTAAAATGAAAAAGTACATCAAAGGAAAAGTTAAATGACCATGCTCTCAATGTAATGAAAAATGCATAAATAATATAACTATTTTACTAGAAAATCTCATCCTACTATCTCTAGTGCACCAAACATTTGATTTCACTCCACTCTTCCTGTCCACTTCTATTTTCAACTCTTTACTCCTCCTCTTCCCTTTACAACCATTACCACACTTTCTTCAATGCCTACATATTGCAGTTATTGTACATAATGTATTTGTAGTGCATGGAGCTCACTGATTATGGTAAAAAAAGGCTAAATTACATCCTGGTTCAGTGCTACTCTAGAGCAAGACCTAACCTCAACAGCACTTACAGAGGTCTCTACAGACTGAATGCAAAGATACTGATGGTATAAAATTGACGTCAGTTCATGCCATCATCAGTTCATTCTTGCCCTGGCAGGCTGAATTACCAGACCACCATTTGCCTTATTGACAGTTATCCCTACAGAAACAGTCCATCATAAAATGAAACCCATGTTAGAGACTTAGGGTAAACCTACTTCAGCTTGTAGAAGACCTAGCACAAACTTCCCAACAATTTTTCACAAATGGATCCAACTAAGAGGGTGTCTGAATTCACCTCTGACTTTTACCAGCACTTAAACAGCTGCACAAACAAGTCAGTAACCACCTACCCATTCCTAATGGTAAATTTAGGAATAAACCACGCTGGTGGAGGTCCTATATTAATAAACTGTATTATGGAAGAATGAAAATAATGAAACAGTTTTAGAAATCGATAGTCCCCTACTTCAGGGCCACAATGAAACAAGTCAACAAGGGATGTATAAGCAGAGTTAGAAACAGTAAACTGGAGTACAAACTTAAGGTTGCCACAGATACCAAAGGAAAAGGAAACTACAAATCTTTCCTCAGTTATGCCAGTATATTCATGAATAATGTCCAACAATGCAATGAGTTCATTCATAATAACAGCTCACATTCTGATCCCAAAGATATAGCCAATATATCAGCAGTCAAATTTAGTGCTAACTTTACCCCACCTATCTATACTATTGCCTGCACTGTCCCGGAAAATTTAGTTTCCCCTCAAATCATTTTGGAAGAAGTCTTAGAATCCTTATCAAAGTTTAAAAATAATACTTCTATGGGACCAGACAACATAACAGGCCTCAATCTTACCAGTACCAAGTATGCACTATCCAAGTCTTAACTGTTCAACCTCAGCCTTTCCACAGGTTCAGAAGATAAGACCTACCCACCACAAAACCAAACTAATTGGGGCATAAAGTAGTTAAGTTGCCAATGACAGCGCAAATGAGCTCTCCTATGTTAAGTTCCATTGCTTCTGCATATAAAGTTAGTGAGGCTGATGGGCCTGCACATAGCCACATCTACAGAGGAGACACCCTTACATAGGCAAGTCACAGTGGTTGTCCTCCAGGAATCAGACTGACATAGGTACCAGCTGCCTTCTCCATGACATGGCCAGGTCTGCTTCTCTGCACATTGTCTCCCGTACATATAGTTCCTAGAATCAATGATGCCTGGACCAAAAAAGTTCTAAAACCAGCATTTCTGTCTAATCTTCCGCAAAACTATGAGAACTATATGCTCTGGAGGCAATATGCAATGAAATAGATCTGGCCAGGTCATGGAGAAGGCAGCTGTTGCCTATGTCACCTGTGCTGGTATCCTGGAGCAAAACAGCTGAGTGGTTTGTTTTCTGTGCGGGTAAACACGTCCCTGTATAGCATACTCCATCTGCAAGAATAAATCCAAAAATATATCCATGAGTGACATCTACTCATACAGGTCTGCTTCTGATTTTCTCAGCTGGCCTGCTAAATTATCCTCCTGAGACGGAATGTCACAGGATCACAGGAAGTTACTTGGCTATTGGCCCTGAGGCCCTTACAAGCCTAGCCAAGAACTTAGCCCATGTTCTTACAAGTCAGTAGCCGATGCCCTTGTCCAGCAGGGAAACAGGTGAAATCCCAGGGGTGTATTTTTTGTTCCCCATCCAGTTATCCAGTTTGCGCTTTAAAAGAGTTAATGATGTACTATGCTTGATGTGGAGAGGGAGTCTATTCCACAGAAGGGGGAGTCTCTGGGGCACAAATCTGTCCCACCAAGTCCTATTAATGTCACAGATCAGGTTGAAGTCATGGGTGCAGGTTACTCGAGTGGAGCTTGACTAGCGGTATGCAGCACTCCCATCAAGGTGAGGTCTGAGATTGCTATGTATGCCAGACAAAGGTCACTTCTGAGGAGTCTTATGAGACTGAGTAGAGAGACAGGGACTTTAACCTACCTCTGTAGTGCAGACGATTGAGGACCTGGATTCTCCTGGTGAAGAACCTCTGTGGTCTCTTCAGCTGCTGCATGTGCTTTGTGAGGTACACGCTGAAAGGGGCACTGTTCTCAATAATGGGCCTTATAAGGGAAGAATACAAGAATGTTAATGACCTCCTTGTCCCTGAATGAGATACCCTTACTAATGAGGTGGGCCATGTAGAAAGCCCTGATGGTCAATCGTGATTCATGGGCCATATCCTATGCTTGCATTGCTAATATTCACACCATGTAGGTCTGTGCTTGCATTGCTAATATTCACACCATGAAGGTCTGTTGATGTGCCACATCACTACGTGTTGGATGTGCAAGGTTCCCTCAAACAAATTGGTTTGAAAGTCTTGATGGCTACAATGACTAGCCAGTATCTTTTTGAGAAAAACTGGAATTGAAAGAAAAACGCTAGCCTCGGTGAACTAGTTGTTGTTGTCTTGCTGCTATCTTTACAATGATGCTTCTTTTCCTGAAGTTCTTATCCCAGGTCCCATGGATACTCTGTTCCCTCTCTTGTGCCCCAAAATCAAGTCCAAAAAATTTGTGAGAAGTATCTTGGTATCCTGGCCTATCTTGAAGGGCAACTCCAGACTGAGATGCACCTGAAGAATCCACATGAGAGCTCTATCTTGATGCAGAGTATTAATGTAATATAATAAAGCACCACATGTTTCTTAAGTATCACTGTAGCTTTGGTATGGGAGTCATCAAAATGGCAGAAGGAAAATATCCCCACACACTCAAAAAAGTACAGTTATGTACCTACCATAAATGTAGATGTTCGAGTGTTTACACTGCTGCAGTCATTACACTTGGGTTATCCTGCCGTCAGGCGGTCCCGCAGTCGGCCAGAGTTCCAAAGTCTTGGTCCAGCATCGGTTGCTGTCGCTTCTTCCCTGACGTCAGTGCGCCAAGGGTATATAAGATGCATCCAACGCCATTTTCTTCAGTTTTTCTTGCCCCAGATGTCAGGTGCCCCCAAGTAGGTAGGCAATACATATTGCTAATAAAAATTATACATATAAAATAAAAGCAGTACCTTCAGTTACAAGCAAATACACCACAAAGGTTGTATAGGATAGAAAGGTATAGATAAGTCCAGCTAGTTCAGAGGGGATGGAGGGAGGGTAACCTGGACTTCAGCAGTGCGAACACTCGAACATCTACATTTATGGTAGGTACAAAACTGTACTATGTTCATCGTGTTACACTGCTGCAGCCATTACACTTGGGTAGAATCCCAAAGCTAAGATTGGGTGGCTGGACTATAAAGAGTTAGGATTGGCTATGAGGCCCTGCAGAACAGCAGTGGCAAATCCTGCTCTGGATTTAGAGTAAAGAGGCAGGTGGTAATGCTTGGTAAAGGTGTGCACTGAACTCCAAGTTGCAGCCTCCAAAATTTCCTTGGTAGGTACTCCTCTGAGAAAGGCTCTTGAAGTGGCTGTTGCCCTGGTGGAATGTGGCCTAATGGTATTTAGGACTGATTTTCCATGCTGTGTAGCAGTAACGAATACAGTGTCCTATCCATTTGGATATAGTCTGCTTTGAGATAGACTTGCCCTGTGATCCTGCAGCATATGCTACAAACAGTGGCTCAGTTTTCCTGAAAGCTTTTGTTTTGTCTAAGTAGAAGCGTAGCTGCCTGTGTATGTCCAAAGAATGCAGAAGTTTCTCCCCTTTATTCTGGGGGTTTGGATAAAAGGTTGACAAATGGATGGTTTGGTTAAGAGCCACACTAGAAACCACCTTTGGCATACAGGTAGGGTTTTGTCCTTAAAGAAACCCTGTCCTGATTAAAAATTAAAAAAGGTTCCACTGCCATTAATGCCTGTAGCTCTGAGACTCTTCGTGCTGAAGATACTGCCAGGAGCAGAGCTGTTTTCCATGATAAAAATTTTAGATCGGCTGTATTGGCTGGCTCAAAAGGTGGCAGGGTTAGTTTTTCCAAAACTAAATTGAGGTCCCAAGTTGGTGTTGGTGCTCTCCGGGGCGGTCTTATGTTTTTAAACCCTCTGAGGTACTGCTTTAGCAAGGGATGAGAGAATAAAGGAGGATCCGTGTTGTAATGTGCTGAAATGGCAGAGGCATGTATCTTAATTCATGAAAAGGATAGGCCTCTGTCCAGCATCTCAGTTAAGTATTGTAAAATCTGAGGAATGTTTGGAACAAGAGGGTCAAGGCTTTGAGCCTGGTTCCAGGCGCAGAATCTCTTCCATTTTTCTGAGTAAGCTTTCCTGGTGCTAGGCCTACTGGCCTCCAAAATAACATCCATAACAGCTTTAGAGAGAGGTGTTGCCTGTTTGACTAATGAATCTGCCATGCAGCTAGGTTTAGGGTTTTGAGCTGACCGTGCAGGATCTGATTGTTTTGTTAAGTCAGAAGGTGTGGAATTTGAGGCAAAATCCATGGTGGGTCTTGAGCTAAGTTCCTTAAGATAGGGTACCAGTGCTGGCGTGGCCAGTCTGGAGCAATCAGGATCATCTGTGGTTTTTCCTGTCTGGCTTTTAGGAGTACCTTTGAAAGAAGAGGCAGTGGTGGGAAGGCATAAACTTTTAGGTTTTTCCAGCTGAACAAAAGTGCATCCACTTTCCATGCTTGTTTGTGATAACTCCTTGTGCAGAATTTTTGTAGTTGGCAATTCAGTGGGGAGGCAAAAAGATCTATGTCTGGGCATCCCCATTTTTGCGGTACCATGCTTAATATTTGTGGATTCAATTTCCATTCGTGAGGGTCCATGATATTTCTGCTTAGATCGTCTGCCAGAGTATTTTTCTTTCCTGGCAGGAATTGTGCTTGCAGGTGAACTTGATACGTTAGAGCTGTATTCCACAAGGTCATGGCTTGCCTGCATAGGGGATAAGAATGAGCGCCCCCTTGCTTGTTTATGTACCACATTATTGTGGTGTTGTCGGTCTTTAATAATAATTGTCCTGGATGCAGAAGGTCCTTGAAAGCTGTTAGGGCATTTTGAACAGCCAACATCTCTTTTTGATTGATGTGAAGATGCATCTGGTCTGTGGTCCACTTGCCCTGAATGCATTTTCCTGCCATGTGTGCTCCCCAGGCGTAATCCGAAGCATCTGTTGTTAGAGTCTGCCTGGCTGTGGGTAAGGTGAAAGGCTGACCCTTGTTTAGGTGACATGCCTGTGCCCACCATCGAAACTCCTGTTGTAGGCAGGGAATCATTGGTATTACTGCTTCTAAACTGTGAGAGTGTTGAGTCCAAACACTTTTTAGGTACCATTGTAATTTCCTCCTATGCAGTCTGGCATATGGTATTAGTAGTATGCAGGATGCCATGAATCCCAGGGACTGCAGAATTTTTCTTGCAGGGAGATGGGACTTTTTTGCCAGTAATTGAAAATATTGAGTTAGTTGAACTTGTTTGTCTGGCATGAGGTAAGTCATCTGGGCCATTGTATTTAAGCTGGCACCCAAGAATATAATCTGTTGTGAGGGCACTAGTTTTGACTTCTTGTCATTTACTGTGTACCCTAGAGAAATTAACAACCTTTCTACAAACGCCAGATGTTGTAGAAGAATGCCCTTTTTCTCTGCTTGAATGAGGCAGTCGTCCAGGTATGGATATATTTGAATTCCTTTTTGTCTGCAAAATGCAATTACTGGTGCCAGGCACTTTGTGAAGACCCTGGGCGCAGTAGATAAGCCAAAGGGCAGTGCAGAGAATTGGTAGTGCATTGCACCAGCTTTGAATCTGAGGTATCTTCTGCAATTTTGTCTGATAGGGACATGCAGATATGCCTCTTTGAGGTCCAGAGTAACAAGCCAAGCCTTCTTGCCCAGCATGGGTAGAAGTTGCTGTAATGTCAACATTTTGAATTTCGGAATATCCAGATAAGTATTTAGAATTGAAAGGTCCAGTATGGGCCTCCAGGCCTTGTCCTTTCTGGGGACCAGGAAGAGTCTTGAGTAAAATCCTTGTCCTTGTTCCTGCTGTGGTACTTTTTGAATAGCTCTCATGTCCATGAGGGCTGACATTTGTTTTTGTGCCTCTGCCCATTGATTTTGTGGCAGGTCTGGCATTCCTTTGAAAGTGGAACCTGTGACCTTGACACACAATATTCAGAACCTTGGGTTTGCCAGTCTTGAGAAAAAAGTGCTAGTTTTCCCCCTAAGGGGGCTTCCAAAAGGGAAGTGCTTGGCGTACGAAGGGGAAAGTCATTGTGACTGTTTCCCCGTAAGGTTGAGACTTGTCCTCACCTCCTTTTGGGGTTGAGGTGCCCCACTGTCGTTGTCTGTTTGAGCCTTGGGGTTGAGATCTGCCTCTTGGATGTCTGTATCTGCCTCTCTGTGGCCTGTCTGACACTGGAAAGGACCAATTCTTTGTTGGCCAATTTCTGCTAAAACGAGGTGGCTGTACCTGTAAGAAATCCTTGACTGTTTGCATAGATTTAGCTTTATCCTCCATTTTCTTTAACACCTCTTCTGCCTTAACACCAAACAAGGTATCATGCTGTAAAGGAGCATCCAATAATTTTGCCTCAACATGATCAGGCAAACTCTGTTCTTTTAACCAAGCATGTCTTCGAATTACAGAACCTGTAACTGCGGCTCTACAAGAGGCCTCTAAAGAATCAAAACCACATTGCAGAGTATGTTTTCCCACCTGTTCAACTGCGTGCAATAAATCCTGCATTTTTTTACAATTAAGTATTGTTGGTACTTAAGCATGTGAAATTGGCAATTTAAAGCTCTTACTGCTAAAGTTGCAGAAGTGTATACCTTTCTTCCCCCATCTATCCAAGGCTCTGGAATCTCTGTCAGAGGGTACTGGATTTTTTGCAATGGAAGCCTTAACCCATTTTGGACCCTGGGAAATAGTTTCTGGATCAGCAGAAGGGTTTTTATAAAGAAACTTGTGAGAGTCAGGGACTCTATAATACCTATCGGGCTTGGCTGGTGCAGGGGGCAAAGAATCAGGAGATAAGCTGGATTCAGAGAGCACATCATCCACAATATCTAGCACAGGTGGAACAGCCAGGGGCCTGTGCTGAGGCAATAAAAGGAAATCCCTGAGCCTTTTCTTGGATTCTGAGTAATCCTGACTTTCCCAATGGAAATGCTCCCTCATGGTATGTAAAGTTTCCCCAAAAGAATAATCCTCAGGAGGAGAGGCTGAAGGGATAGATTCTTCAGCATCAGAGTCCTCATAGGGGGGTAGAGAGTATCCCTGGTCTGAAGAGTAATCAGAGGTAATAAAAACCTGATCAGAGGAATCATAGTCTGTATCCTGCCTAGGCCTTTTCCTCAGGAGGGGGATGGGAACCCCTGATTAGAGTAATGAGGTCTTCAGCCATTTTGAGCATCTGTTTCTTAGGCATGGAGGACTGTCCAGGAGAATGCTGTACTTGTTTTTTTGTCATTAATGGCACTTTTGTCTTGGCTGTTGGTTTAATGGTAAGTTGCGAAGGTCTAATAACACCCTCAGAAGCCGATGCCTGCTCAGTGGCTCCGGACCCATCTGAGGGATTAGTTTCCGTACGAAAACCTTGAGTTTCCAGAGGCCTAGTTGTCTCCACGTGGGAGTCGGAGGTGGCCTGTGGCTCTGAGGTAGCGGGTGTCAGGGGCTGCGAAAGTGCCTCACTGAGAACCGGCGACTGGCCTAGAAGAGGTTTCTTCATCGGTTTTGGACCTCAAATGCCGGCCTTTATCCTTGTCCTTGTGTTTTTTCGGTATTGCGGTCGTCGGTTGATCCGACGGCATAGTATAATTGAACCTTCGGCCGAAGTAGTGCAAAGCAAAATCAAAACGTCTTTTTATAGTGCGTTTGTTAAATTTAGCACAGAACCGACAACTAGTGACGTCGTGGTCAGGGCCTAGGCATGGAATACAGTAAGAGTGGAAGTCCTTATGAGGTATTTGCTTCCCACAAGAAATACAATTATTAACTTTTTCTGACATCGGTCTGAGGCAAGAAAAGGATTCTAACGGGTACTTAGCTTTATTGAAGACTTCGGATCTGAAATTCAACTTCGAAAATCTCAGGAGTCGGCCGACCGGCACTTGCGAACTGCTTCTGCTTCGGGCACCGCGTGGCAAGAAAGACTGAAGAAAATGGCGTTGGATGCATCTTATATACCCCTGGCGCACTGACGTCAGGGAAGAAGCGACAGCAACTGACACCAGACCAAGACTTTGGAACTCTGGCCGACTGCGGGACCGCCTGACGGCAGGATAACCCAAGTGTAATGACTGCAGCAGTGTGACACGATGAACATCTCCCATGCAGTAGCAAGACTTGATGTCCTGTTGTTTCAAGTATTTTGACAGAAACAGGATTTTGAGTGAAGAAATACTGTTCATTGTACTATGTCCAGCAGGGCCCCAGAAAAGTACAGTTTTGTACCTACCATAAATGTAGATGTTCGAGTGTTCACACTGCTGCAGTCATCACACTTGGGTTATCCTGCGGTCAGGAGGTCCCACAGTCGACCAGAGTTCCAAAGTCTTGGTCCGGCATCAGTTGCTGTCGCTTATTCCCTGACGTCAGTGCGCCAGGGGTATATAATATGCATCCGATGCCATTTTCTTCAATATTTCTTGCCCCAGATGTCAGGTGCCCCCAAGTGGGTAGGCAATACATATTGCCAATCAAAAATATACATAAAAAATAAAAACAATACTTTCAGCTACCAGCAAATACACCCCAAAGGTCGTACAGGATAGAAGGGTATAGATAAGTCCAGCTAGTTCAGAGGGGATGGAGGGAGGATAACCTGGACTGCAGCAGTGTGAACACTTGAACATCTACATTTATGGTAGGTACAAAACTGTACTATGTTCATCATGTTACACTGCTGCAGTCATCACACTTGGGTTGAATCCCAAAGCTAGGTTTGGGTGGCTGGTTTATAAAGAGTTAGGATTGGCTAAGAGACCCTGCAGAACTGCAGTGGCAAATCCTGCTCTGGATTTAGAGTAGAGAGGCAGGTGGCAATGCTTGGTGAAGGTGTGCACTGAACTCCAAGTTGCAGCCTTCAGAATTTCTTTGGTAGGTGCTCCTCTGAGAAAGGCTGTTGAAGTGGCTGTTGCCCTGGTGGAATGAGGCCTAATGTTATTAGGGACTGATTTTCCATGCTGTGTGTAGCAGTACCGAATACAGTGTCCTATCCATTTGGATATAGTCTGCTTTGAGATAGCCTTGCCTTGTGTTCCTGCAGCATATGCTACAAACAGTTGATCAGTTTTCCTGAAAGCTTTTGTTTTGTCCAAGTAGAATTGTAGCTGCCTGTGTATGTCCAAAGAATGCAGAAGTTTCTCCCCTTTATTCTGGGGGTTTGGATAAAAAGTAGGCAAATGGATGGTTTGGTTAAGAGCCACACTAGATACCACCTTTGGCATGAAGGTAGGGTTTGTCCTTAAAGATACACTGTCCTGATGAAAAATTATAAAAGGTTCCACTGCCATTAATGCCTGTAGCTCTGAGACTCTTCATGCTGAAGTTACTGCCAGGAGCAGAGCTGTTTTCCATGATAAAAATTTTAGGTCGGCTGTATTGGCTGGCTCAAAAGGTGGTAGGGTCAGTTTTTCCAAAACGAAATTGAGGTCCCAAGTTGGTGTTGGTGCTCTCCGGGGCAGTCTTATGTTTTTAGCCTCTCTGAGGTACTGCTTTAGCAAGGGATGAGAGAATAAAGGAGGATCCGTGTTGTAATGTGCAGAAATGGCAGAGGCGTGGATCTTAACTGATGAAAGGATAGGCTTCTGTCCAGCATCTCAGTTAAGTATTGTAAAATCTGAGGAATGTTTGGAACAAGAGGGTCAAGGCTTTGAGCCTGGTTCCAGGAGCAGAATCTCTTCCATTTTTCTGAGTAAGCTTTCCTGGTGCTAGGCCTCCTGGCCTCCAAAATGACATCCATAACAGCCTTAGATAGAGATGTTGCCTGTTTGGCTAAACTATCTGCCATGCAGCCAGGTTTAGGGTTTTGAGCTGACCGTGCAGGATCTGATTGTTTTGTTGAGTCAGAAGGTGTGAAATTTGGGGCAAAATCCATGGTGGGCCCTGAGCCAAGTTCCTTAAGATAGGGTACCAGTGCTGGCGTGGCCAGTCTGGAGCAATCAGGATCATCGGTGGTTTTTCTTGTCTGGCTTTTAGGAGAGGCAGTGGTGGCATTTACTGTACTACTTCTGCTGTTTTTGTGAAAAAAGAAAAAAAACAAAAAACTAATTTTGTTTCCAGCCTTTCCTAACCTAGAATAGTCCCTTATACAGGCTTTGCTGTATTCTGGACTTTTGACTAGTTCCTGTGTTGCCCATTTCCTTACTTGGATAGAAGGAAGTTTCTTTCCTCACCAGTGGGAGTGGGGAGCCTTGAGCAGCCTATCTGTCCCTGAAAGAGTGACCTCAGCACAAGAATATTGTAGTTAATTGGCCGTTTTGGGCCATTTCTAGCTCGTCAAAGTTCCCTGCATAAAAACCCGCTTTAGCATGGCTTTGCGCGATTGTGTGTGTAGCGCGGCATCAGGCAGCGCCGGTTAATCAGGTTTAAACTATTCCTGGCTCCACAAAGTCTGCTCTTCACTTTTTCCCTTAGAACTGCTCTATCTCTCAAGTTAAACACCCTACTCTCAAGTCTAAGGCCCTGCACTTGCCCAAATAAGCAATCTTACAATTTAGCACTAGTAAACTAAAAGCACTACATCCCCATTTACTGTCTAAGATTACCTTGTCCCGTATTGGTCCTTTTTGATTCAGTGATAAAGGAGTTCCCTATACCATTCTAGAATGTCCAAAGGTCAGCTAATGGTTTCCTCTCCAGTCCAGCTGGTGAATCTGGAAATCTTGAGGCAATGTTACAACCATCTCATGTAAACGGACAACCCTCTCCTCCTCCAAACAGGTTCAAATATATGTGAGAGATGCAACCATATAGCCAAACTGGAGGCTGAGCTCTCTCAACTCAGAACTGGTGTAACCAGTCAGGAGGAGAAGGTAACTTCACACAACACAAATCCAGTCTCACATAGTTCCACCACAACAACAAACCAAACACAAACATACAAAAACATACTTTGAGGCTCTAAATAAAAACCTGCCTAAGCAACAGAGACCTCCAAAGTAGACATCCAACCAAATGCTACCCCAAAACAAAACATGTGCAACACATAGCTCACAAAGTCAGTGTGCCAAACAGTCACAGCCCTTAAGGCTAAATAACACACCTGATACACTCATAATAGGTGATTCTATAGTCAGACACACTGATGTCTCGCTCACCAGGCTGAAAAAAGAGAAGGTCACGCTGAGCTGCCTGTCGAGCACTAGGATCCGCCACATAACACAAGCACTCAGGTCACTCCAAAGCAAGTACAAATATGACTCAGTCATTGTCCATGTTGGTGTAAATGACCCGAGACGTACCTCCTACACGAAAAGAGACATAGAGGAGCAACCTTGAGCAGCATCTTACCTTCACCTAGAATGATGCCACAGTATAAAGACAAAATGATCGATTTTAACAATTGGCTAAAATTTTGGTCATTCAAAGGGGATCCAGTGTCTGTCAGCCTGGGATGACATGCTCGACAAGCCACGTTGCTTCGCTGAGGACAGCTTGCACCTGTCACCCCTGGGCTTTCGGATATTGGCGAAGGCTCTTGCCAACCCCATAGTGCATTTTTTAGGCAAGGCTCAAAAGACAAACCCACCTCCATAGACAACACAATGAATAAGAAACTAAGGGTAATACTGCTAAATGCCAGAAGTCTAAACCTCAAGATGTACACACTCGAAGCCTTCCTCAGTATGGAGAACATCGATATCTGTGCAGTGACAGAAACCTGGTTCAAGGCTCCAGAGAGCACCCCAGCACTACCAGGTTATACCTCATATCATGCTTTTTGGCCCCAAAACTTGGACCGAACCACAAAAGGAGGGGGAGTATCCATATTTATCAAAGATATCCACACCTCCAGGTTAGTGGCATCGCACGAAGCATCGGAGACCATCCATGTGCATCTAACAGTGGGCATAACTGCTTTTCAGTTTGTAGCATGTTACAGACCACCCTCTCAAAATCAGTAATCCCACTCAGCTTTCCTGAAAACACTGCAGAATATGAAGATCTCTCCAAACACCATTATATTGGGTGACTTCAACTACCCAAACATAGACTGGGAGCATTACTCAAGCCCCAACACCCTAGCCCAAAGGTTCCTGGAATTTATAAACTCAAATGCTATGGAACAACTAGTCACCACTCCCACAAGAGGGGAAAACATACTTGACCTGATCATTACCAACATGGGGACTCTATGCTCCATACCAGAGGTATACCCCTCATTGGTGAGATCAGACCACAAATTAATCTCACTGGATATCCACACCCTGACCCCATACCCAGCCCAGAAAACCACAGTGAAAAACTTCTCAAAAGTGAACTTCACACTTCTCAAAACTGAGGTGGAATCCTTCAAGCCCCCCGGGCTAGTGAAAACTACGGCCCAAACTGCAGAATCCTATATAAACGCATTCTATGGACACCTCCAGGAATGCATGGATCATGCTATCCCAAACAAAACCAAGACCCAATCTTCCAAAGGCATGCATCCAGTCTGGTAGACCCCAGTCATAAATAAGCTGTACAACAGAAGGAGGAAGCTACTACATGATAGAGCAAAATCCCTAAAAGGGAAGGCATCTCTGATCAGTACTAGCAAAAAACTACGATCCCTCATAAAATCCTCCAAGGCCAGCTTCGAGAGAAAACCTGCACAGGAATCTAAAGATAATTACAAGGCTTTTTTAGTTATGTTAGGAACCTGGGATGCAACTCCCAGATATGCTCAGAGTTGATCCAAAATGACAAAAATACACTGAACCCACAGACATTGCCAACATCCTGGCAGACAGGTTTAGTGCAAACCCCCCCCCCCCCCAAAAGAGCAAATATCTATCCCTGCAGAGTGCTGCCTCCCTAACATCTCAGATGCTCAGGTGAAAGCCGCCCTCTCCAAAGCAAAATACACTGCATCAATGGGACCAGACGGTGTCCCGGGTTGCATCCTACATGAACTCCAAGCAGAACTAAACCCTCACGTAAAACTGCTGTACAATCTCAGCCTTACTACAGGACATGTACCCAAAGAATGGCGTACAGCAACAGTGGTCCCACTCCACAAAGGTGGTGCCTCTACGGACCCTGGAAACTATCGCCCCATAAGCCTGACTAGCCTAGTCTGCAAGGCTATGGAAAGGATCATCATGGAACTCATAAACAAAGACATTGGGGACCTACAGACACTAGATCCTACCCAATTCGGCTTTGTCAAGGGCAGATCCTGCCTCTTGAACCTGGTCAACTTCTTTGAAACAGTCACCAAGGCCATAGATGAAGGGAAGGTAGTTCACACAGCCTACCTGGAACTCGCAAAAGCATTTGACACAATATCCCACTCAGGCATCATAGATAAGCTATCCAACTTAAATATAAACCCCTATGTCACAAGATGGGTTGCAAACTGGCTCAAAGGCAGAACCCACAGAGTCAGAATTGCTGGGAGCCATGTTAGACTCAAAACCAGTTACAAGTGGTGTCCCACAAGGCTCAGTCCTGGGACCTCTCTTGTTCGGTATATATTTTTCCGAGGTACAGGCTAACACGGGAGGACTGTGGCTGACCAAGTTCGCAGATGACTGCAAACTGGGCTCCATAATTGACTCTCCAGCTGACACGAGCATTCTTCAAAAACGTCTCACAGAGACGGATAACTGGTGCCAGAGCCATGGCCTAAACCTAAATGCCAAAAAGTGTATAGTCATACCCTTTGACAAAAACAAAGTGCCCACAAATTACCACATAGGTGGTAACCCATTAAGTACGGAGGAAGTAATTAGGGAAGTGGGAACCCAAGTTGACAGTAATCTCTCCTTCGACAACCACATTGCCAAAGTGGTTAGAAAGACCTTCTATATAGCCCACCTTATCATGAAAGGATTCACACCTAGATCAAGGGAGGTCATCGTGCCCCTTTATTCATCCCTCATCAGGCCCATAATAGAATACAATGCCCCATTTGGGATGTACCTTACCCGACACCTGCAGCAACTAGAAAGACCCCAAAAGTACCTCACAAAGAGGATCAAGGGACTCAAACAGATGCCATACGCTGTTCGGTTAAAGAAACTCCAGCTCTACTCAGTTGCATACCGCCTACTTAGAGGCGATCTATGCCTGACATATAAAGCTATGTCCAACCCAGAATTAATGGACATGCCCCACCTCAAAAAATCCAAATCCCTTAGAGCCACGCGCTCGAGGGATTTGAACCTCAGCACAGAAATAAATAGGACATGCTGGAGGGACAGATTCATAACCCAGAGGCTCCCTACACTCTGGAATAGAATCCCAGTCCATGTCAGGCAGAGCCCCTCACTGACTTTCTTCAAGAGGAATCTTGATGAGTGGATGGGGGATCGTAGGTTTACCCCGGGGATTACTTCTGTGTCACTATATATATATATATATATATATATATATATATATATATATATATAAAAACAAATGCCCCGCCTTGCACCCCCAACGTGGGGGGCTTCACACCCCTCTTACTTATACCAACTCCGTGATCACACTATATTGCGGAAAAGGGAAATCTTCCCATTCTGCACTGTATACAGATCTCCATTCAGTCGGTTCGGACTTCTAAATGTTCGATGTTATGGTCTCGGCCATATCGTCTTTGAACATTTAAAAGTTCAGTCTTCTGAAGGGGACCTATATATATTTGGTATAAGTAAGAGGGGTGTGAAGCCCCCCACGTTGGGGGTGCAAGGGGGGGGGGCATTTGTTTTTTCTTTTTTTACTTCAGCGTTCGAACTATTACAAGTTCGAACATATGGTCTCAATCATATTTGGTTCGAACTTGTAATATGTTCTATCTACTGAAGTAGATCCATATATATATATATATATATATATATATATATATATATATATATATATGTGTGTGTGTGTGTGTGTGTGTGTAAATATATGTATACAAACAACAATAAGCACACTAAAAGGGAAAAAGGAGAACACATTAACTATCCCACTAATAATAAAAAAACTAGTACTATGAGTAAACAGTAACGGAAAGTTCTACACAGTCTTAAGAACTACATACATTATCCATCAATCTAACCTTAATTTACAAAATACTCCATCATAAATAGTAAAAGGCTAAAGGGAGGAGTCAAGGGAATGAAAAACTGGCAAAAAAGGCTTTCACTTACCATGACTGCAGAGCAGCTTTCAGAAACATGTCTGGACGAACAGGTGGCAAACGAGATCTCAGGTAAAGCAGACAGAAAAATGGAATTATGGGTAGGAGAGGAGTCAGAGTCTTGGATCCCAAACTCTGATAGGAGTCTCCAAGGTCAGATCCGATTACAACCAACAACCCCAACGTTATATAAGACGAAAATAAAAACACTATATTGCACAATTTCATGTTGAGGATTCACTTAAGAATAAAAATAATGAAACACAAATTTGATAAATAATTCAAGATTTAAAAAAAAAATGAAAAAAGAAAGTCCCAAGCCCAAACAGAGGGGTAAACAAATGGTGCAAACTTGATGAGAACTTCTGGGCTAAAATATTAGTGAAAAACAGTGAGTTTTGTACAATTGAATTGGTCCGTTTTACATACTGATTTTTAGGACTTTGAATCAGATTTAAAATGAACAGCCAGCCTGATGACAGTTTCATGGTTTTGCCTTCAGGATGTATATTGCATGATGCTCCAAATGGGTCTACTGTACTCAATCAAGAATGTAATGTAAGAAGAGTGGCAGGACAGAATAGCAATGGAAGTTGAAAAAGTTTGAAAGGGATTGGGTTGACTATGAGAATGGTCTTGCCTATTCATTGAATCAAACAGAAGAAACTGCAGCTGTAAGCGATCCGGATCCAGTGGATGATGACCAGGTTTTCACGAATTCATCAGAAGGTATATGGGAACTAAGGAGATCTTAACGTGTGGCGCAAAAGGAAGACAGTAAAGTGGATTTCAACTATAATAATATGAAGAATACTAATTTTTGGGCTGATAGAGAGAAAAAAGAAGGAAGCAGTGTTATTTTCAACCAGTAAATGTACACCAAGATACAGGTACCGGCAAGCATATGTGGTTGAAAGTAGCAGCAGCTCCAGTCGTGAGAAATCAAGAGGTGGGCAATAAATACATGAAAAAGAACCAGGGATGGAAGGGGATTAAGAAGAGTGCATGGAAAGAAAAGGTATTTCTCCTGATTGTGACTAAGATTGTCAATCTATCATACAGACTGTTAGACTTTGTTGAGTTACAAGTTTTGAGGAAAGGCTGGACTTTTTTTTTCCTGCAGCTAGAGCAGATGTTTGTGATACCTTGAACTGTTTAAGGGATTGTCTAAAAAAACTAAATTTAAAATTAGTTATTGAAAATTATGCTGATAATGTTTTCGTGTTTACAAAGCCTAGTTGTTATAATCCTTCGTTAAGGCCTGAACTGGAAAGTTTCTTGGCTGTGAATGAAAAGCAGCTATTAAGAGTAAGGCCTATGAAAATGTTTTACAATTTAAGTAGAAATGAATGTTCTGCTTTGCAGAGGTTGAGAAATGATGATGCTATTTTGATATAACAGCCGGCAAAGGGAATTGGCTAGTTGTTCTGAACAGAAATTATTACGTGGACAAGATGAATGGTATGTTGCAGGATGCAAGTTTTTATAAAAAAAAATTGGTCTTTATGATATTAATAAGTATTACAGTTTGACTCCTTGATAGAGGAATGGTGGTTTTGAGAGGGGAGAACTGAGCTAAGGAAGCCATTTTTTTTGCTAAAAGCAATCCCAGAATTAATAAAATTATGGCCTGCCGAAAGTCCATAAATCAATAGATGATCCTCCATTGAGGCCAATTGTGGCTAGAGGGGGTAGTAAGACTGAGGCTATGGGTGTTTTCATTGATAAGCCAGTGTAACATATTTGAGACACTTTTTTTCCTTTACAGAAATTATTAAATACAGAAATTATTAAATGGATTGCTATAGAAGACTCGGACTATTTAATGATAATGGATGTGAAGTCATTGTTTACCATGCACCAAATGACACTGGTTTGGAATTTGTAAGGAAGGAATTATTGAGTTCCAAGCTTTATGAGGATAGGGTTTTATTAATTTTAGAATTATTGGATGTCATTTTGTCTTATATATTTTTTTTATTTAATAGATCCTTCTTTGGGCGGCCACGGTGGTGCAGTGGTTAGCATTGCTGCCTCACAGCAAGAGGTTCTCCGGTTCGATCCTCGGCTGGGGTGCCTTCTGTGCGGAGTCTGCATGTCCTCCCTGTGGTCGCGTGGGTTTCCTCCGGGTGCTCCGGTTTCCTCCCACATCCCAAAGACATGCTGCAGGTGGATTGGACACTCTAAATTGGCCCTAGGTGTGCGTGTGAGTGTGCCTTCTGTGGAAGGTTGGGCGCCGGGCTGGCAACTCGACACCGTAAAACTCCACTGCCATTCAATGTGCGGACAGGTGATCCACTGTGGCGACCCCTAACCGGGATAAAGCCGAAAGAAGAAGAAGAATTTAATAGATCCTTCTTTCAGCAAGTCAATGGGATAGCTATGGAGCTGCGATGGCTCCCAGCTATGCAAATCTTTTTATGGTAGCATGGGAGAAGGAATTCATTATGAAAACTGAGTTTTATTTATTATGGGTGTTTTACAGACAACCTCTTATTTATTTGGAGAGGAAGTTGTGATGTACTATGGTTTATGGAATATGTTAACAATGCCTCAGTTGCACCTCCAGTTTTGATCTTAATAAAGAAGGTGATGAGTTAAAATCTAAAGCAGATGCTAAGGAAATTTATATAAACAATGTTAAAATTTTACTTAGCGGCTTTTATACATTAAGTCAAGATTTACAGTTTATGTATCTATTTCTCATCTTATTCAACATATTACATAGGCAGAACTACTAGGGAACTCTCTAAAAGAATTCACAAGCATTTAGATGCCATTAAAAAGATGGACAAGAATAATGTATGGGGGTGCAATGGTTTGCCTACATTTTTTTAATATTGGATGGTGTATTTGATTTTAATGGGAGGTTAGATGCTGAGGAAGAACAGGACTGGAGGGAGTATTGCTGGATAATTAGGTTAGATGCCAGCAACCCTCCGAGACTCAACAATAAGGAAACTTTTAAAGTGTATTTAAGGAGGACGAAGCTGAAACAATGAAGCAGGCATTGTTGCTTTTTAGTTTTCAATTGTGATTTGATTGTTTTTCAATTGTTTCTTAAATGATTTGTAATTCAATCATGGTGTGTACATAAAGTTTATTTCTTTTCATTCAGTCTGAAGAAGTCTAACTATAGACAAAAGTACTTAATGAATTTTTTTTACCCTTTGGAGTATTAAAAGGCTTAAGTTCCTTTATTTTGTGGTTGTTCTTTTAGTGAGGTTTGTTTTTTGTTTTGTACATCCAAATTGGTCCGTTTACGTATTGAAATGGTGCAAACCAAATGAGAACTTTTGGGCTAAAATATTAGAGAGAACATTCACAGAGATTACTGAAACTGAGAGCTTTCCATATTCATGAAGGTATTGTTATACCAACCTATAAACAGGTTAATAAGTATGTTCCAAGTTGTTACCACCCTATAACATTGTTAGACTCTTCTTTAATTTTTTTTTTTTCTGTAATGATATTTTAATACCTAAAGGGAAAAACTAACAGTACTAGGCTTTATTAATTTCAGTTGTGTTTATAAACAAAAGGTCTGCATCTCAAGCATGTCATTTATTGTAGCACCTAATGGAGAAATATACAGCACTACAGAAACCATTACACGCAGCCTTTCCTGATTTAGCATCTGCATTTGACAATGAAAGTGGAACTATATTATGGCAGATCATTCTGAAAAAAGGTCACTGGGTGAAGTTACTGTAGATTATATTGAAAAGAATCACACGTGTATGAATTACACATCTGTTCCATATTAAAAGGGGAATAAGATCTGGTTGCTTATTGGCACACTGGCCTTTTTTGTTTTACACTGATGAAAGTCAATAATAATAATACCTAAACTCTGCATATTATCTGGCAATATGCTCACTGACAATACAGTACTATTAGCTTTAATGTACATAAAAATACAAATGCAGAAAAATAAATTAGTAAGAGAATTGCAGGCAAGCAAGTAAAGAATAAATGTTAACATAAAAATATGATCTTTAATGCCAAAGGTAGGAAATAATATTTCAACAGTGAAACTAAGAGAAGAGAGACTTGTGCATAGCCTTAAATATTTAGGTCTTGTTTATTCGGATACAGGTACAGAGAGATTCCATATTAAATATCGAAAAACAAAGTGAAAAATGTGGACACCATACACAACTTTGACAAAAAAAGGGTATGGCATAAAAACATTAATAATTGCTACAAGGTGCAAGATAAACAGCATCATATTTTAAGAAGCAGATACAAGGGGAATTGAGTCAATTATTATTACAAAACGTACACTGCTTTACTCAAAATCTGTTTACTCTACCAGGCTGATTTCCAGAAATGTACATCAGAGAGGAATTTTCTATTACAGGCAGACAGTTCTTAAAGGAACTTCAAAGTACACTTAATTTGGAAACAAATAATATGATCAAATGAATAATGGCGTCCACAAGAGGGAACTGAAGAGGACCCTCTCTAGCTACCAAGTTTGTGTCTGAGGAGGGGAACTCTGTAGGGGAACCCACGTGTCTCCTATTACATGCCCTTTTCCTGGGACCTCTGACTGTGACTAATTAAAGTTCCTGGAAGAGCCTGCTAGCACCAAGGCCTTACTCTTGAGAAAAAGAAGTTATGTACTCATCATAACGTTCCATCTGAGTAGGTAATCTACATTTGTCAGCAACCTGTGGGTATTGGATCCAAGCCGGCAGCTTCAAACAGCTAAGATCCAAGCTCCAAGCTCCTCTCCCTTACCCATAACCCACTGCTAACCCTTCCTGACCTCAGATCAAGTTTGCTTAGTAACACAGAGTATTACAACACAGGAATCACCTGTAAATCCTAACCTAAGGTTATCTGGAAACAAAGGGCTAGGAATCCTTCTAGTATGCACTATAGGTTAGGGGGATGGAGGGAGGGTCGGTTGCTGACAAATGAAGATTACCTACTCAGATGGAACGTTATGGTGAGTACATAACTTCTTTATCTGAAGTAGTTAACTTCATTTGTCCATCAACCTGTGGGACAGAGTCCCCAGCTACACAAACCTTGGGAGGTCCTCATGGAAAGATATTCCGGAGCACTGCAGAGACGAAGGATGCTCTCCCTCTGGAAATTATGTCCAACTTGTAATGGTTAATGAACGTATGAGATGAAGCCCAAGTGGCTACTGAACAAATGTCATCCAAGGAAACTCTGGACCAAAAAGCAGCAGAGGTAGAAATTGATCGAGTAGAGTGGGCGTGGACTCCTTTAGGTTCAGGTCGACCAGAACTATGATATGGGAAATCCATTTGGACAATGTAACTTTTGATACTGGTTTTCCCAAAGAGGGTTTTGCAAAGGATACAAAGCAGATTTCCTGTGACCAGCGGTCCTGTGCAGGTAAAATCTTAACTGCCTGTGTACGTACAGGGAATGTAACTTATATTCACCTTTGTTATGGTAATTTGGAAAGAATACTGGTAAATTAATGGATTGGTTGATGTTGGGTTCCGACGTGACCTTGGGCAAAAAGGAAGGATTGGTCCTGAGGGAAACTCTATCTTTATGAAAAACCAAGTATGGCGGTCTGTCGCAAAGGGCTTGAAGTTCTGAAACCCTTCTGGCCGAAGTGATGGCAATAAGAAAAGCCTTCTTCCAAGATAAGAATTTTAGATCCACCGAGGCTGCAGGCTCGAACGGGGGAGCTGTCAGAGATTGGAGAACAAGAGTCAAATCCCATGGAGGAACTGGATCTTTAACAGGAGGTCTCAAGAGGAAAGTGCCTTTTAAAAAGGTCTTACATAATTTGGAAGAGGCCAGGGGGCAGAGATCACTTCCCACATGATAGTGGGAGATTGCAGCTAACTGGACTTTGACCGTAGAGGAGCTAGCACCCTGGTCAAATAAGGTTGATAAGAATTCTAGCACTGCTGGTAACGGAGCAGTAAAGGGATCTAAGTTTCTGTGCTCCGCCCAAATTGAAAAACGTTTCCATTTGCTATTATAAACCTTTCTCGTGGAAGGCTTATGAGTGGCTACTAAAATAGCCTTGACAGAGGACGAGATACCAGGAGTCCTAGCTATCACTGGAACTGGATCAACCAAGCTGTGAGCTTGAGGTTGTCCAGGTTCGGGGTTGTCAACCCTAGCGGGTGAGAGATCAGATCCGGAGTGGGATCTAGAACCCATGGGGGGGTTTTCACTAGGTGAGACTATAGGCAAGGGAACCATGCTTGACGAGGCCAGAATGGGGCTATGAGGATCACTCTGCTCCCCAACCAACGTGCTTTCTGCAAGAATTTTAGCATTGGGGAAGAGGTGGATAAGCGTAAAGTAGACTGGATGGCCAAACATGCACCAGAGCGTCTCTAGGGGATTCCCCTGGTGGGGGAATTAGAACGAAGTAGTCGCTGCACTCTGCGTTCAAAGGAGATGTGAAGAGATCACAGCAAGGTTGACCCCATTTGAGGAAGATTTGCTTTGCCAATCTCGGGCTCAGAGACCACTCGTACAGTGAAAGGATGGTTCGACTCAACTTGTCTGCCAAGATGTTCGACCGGCCCAGAATGTGTGTTGCTATGAGAAAGCGGTTGGTGGAGATCGCCCATTCCCAAACTCTCATGGCCACTCGACAAAGTGGTTAGGATCTGGTTCCACCTTGTTTGCTGATATACCAGATGACTGACATGTTGTCTGTCTGAATTGCAATAGTCCCCAAGGGAAGAAGGGCTTGGAATGCTTGCAACGCAAGAAGCACCGCTCACATCTCTAGGGCATTGATGTGCAACAAAGTCTCTGATTGGATCCACGTGCCTTGGACGGTTCTGCCCATACAGTGCCCCCCCACCCAAGGTGAAAAGCATCTGTGGTCACTGTGGTTAGAGGGGGGGACATAGAGAAGGGACGCCCTTTCTGGAGGTCGGGAAACTGGAGCCACCAGAATAGTGCTTTCTTGCAAACCCTGCTGAGGGGAATGGGTGAACTCAGTGGATGTTGCAGGATGGACGACTGAACCTGTAGGGTCCATTGTAGTACCCTCATGTTCAGGCGCGCTAAGGGTAGCAGGTTGATAGTTGCTGCCATGGAGCCTAGAGCCCTCAGGACCAATTCCACTGGAGGAGCTGGGTAGTTTAGAAGGGCTAGCACGTGGAGCTTCAGGGTCTGAAGCTGGTCCGGAGTCAAAAAGGCTTGCAAAAGGTTTGTGTTCAATCCGGCTCCAATGAAGTTTAAGACCTGGGTTGGTTTAAGAGAAGATTTTTTGATATTGATTGTGATTCCCAGTCAGGAGGCCAAATGGAGGAAATAATCTCTGGCTGAGCACAGTAGATGCCTGGTGGGGGCGGACAAGAGCCAGTCGTCTAGGTACGGAAAGACCTGTATTCCCTGAAGTCTCAGTTGGGCCGCTACCACTGCTAATACTTTGGTGAACACCCTGGGGGCTGTGGTGAGACCAAAGGGAAGGACCCTGAACTGGTAGTGGCTGGCTCCTAGCCAGAAGCGGAGAAACCTTCTGGATCGCCTGTCCATCAGAATGTGGTAGTACATGTCCTTGAGGTCTATGGAGCACATCCAGTCATTCTTCTGCAGGAGTGGGAGAATGGATTGAATGGTGACTATCTGGAACTTCTCTTTGGCCACTGACAGGTTTAGAAAGGATAGATCGAGGATTGGTCTTAAGTCCCCCGTCTTTTTTGGCACCAAAAAGAACCTGGAGTAAAAGCCTGATCTGGATTGGTCTGGGGGGACGTGCTGGATTGCTCTTTTTTCTAGCAGCTGGAGAATTTCTGCGGCTGCTGCCTCCCTCTGATTGGGTGGGACATAGGGGAGGCTCCGGGGTTTGGGAGGAAGATTGAGAAAGGGAATCTTGTAACCTCTGGATATGATCCGAAGCACCCAGCGATCTGTTGTAATGGACTCCCACATTGCTAGGTGCCTTGAGAAACGCCCCCTGACTGCCTCCAGAGTGGAGCAGTTGGGTAACCCTTCAGGGTTGCTGTGCGGGCCGATCAGAAAAGGGTTCTCTTGACCCGAAATTCTTTGGTCCCCCTCTGCCTCTGGGCCAGCGTCCACCCTGTCCTCCTCTGCCTCTGAAGGACGAGGGGTCCAGAGCAAAACGGGACTGTTGAAATTTCTGGAACCACATCTTCTTCTGTCCCTTTTGGTTCCTAGAGAAGGACCTCTGGGGAGCAGAGAAGCGGACTCCGACGGCAGACGTCTTCCCATCTTTCTCGCTCTGGACCAGTGTGTGTCGTGTATGGTCTTGCCAAAGAGCGAAGAACCGTCAAACGAGCATTAGCGAAGGATGTCTTGAAGGGTTCCGCAAAATCACAATGGCGGAGCCAAGCATGCCGTCGTAAGACAATTCCCGCTCCGCTAGCTCTAGCGGCCCCTTCCGTGGCATGGGAGAGGAGCCGCATAGAGGTGTTAGAAATGGATTTGAGAGTGGCCATTCGGGTAGAGAATACTTTCTTATCCTCGGCCGACATGGACTCTGGGGGCGACCCGGCGTAT
This sequence comes from Protopterus annectens, assembly GCF_019279795.1. Lineage (NCBI taxonomy): Eukaryota > Metazoa > Chordata > Ceratodontiformes > Protopteridae > Protopterus > Protopterus annectens. Next base: position 137,852,839 of record NC_056735.1, read on the forward strand.
TCTATGATAACATCCCTCTGGAGTCGTATAACATATGCCATATAATTCAGCGACCTTACCGAGAAGGTGGCTGAAGCGAAGATCTGCTTCCCCAAACGGTCCATCGTCAGAGACTCCTTTGTCTGGAAGATGGACCGTGGAACTCTCCTGGGCCAGGTTCCTTTTTAGTGGCGGCCGCCACCAACATGGCATCTACAGGAACACCCTTGCTCCAACATGTCCTATCGGAAGGGGGACTAAGAATTTTATCAGGCCTCTTGGGAATGGGCTCCACAGTGTCCGGCTCCTTCCATGCCCTGGTAGTAGCCAGGTCTACCAGGGGTCAGCGGGAGGGGACACCCAAGAGGTAGATGGGCCTGCATCAAAAGCCTCCAGAAACACAGACTCATCAGAGGAAGGTTTTTGGGCAGACCACCCCCCTCTAATTCGAAGCATTTCCATGATGTCTCCGAAGGAGACATCTTCGGGGGGTGGCCTTGGGGAACCTTCCCCTTCCTCTAAATCTGTGTCTGTTGTCAAGGACTCAGGTGAGCCCAAGTGCCTCCTCTTGCACTTACGTTTGTGAGGGACCTCCTCGGGGGGAGCTGTCTGAAGAGGCCTCACCAACCACATCTTGTTCCTCCAAGGGAATTATCTGGGACGTAGGCGCAGGCTGTCCCTGGGGCCGGGTGATGGAAGGTAAGCCCGTCTGAGAGGGAGTGCAGGGTGGAGCCGTAGCAGAAGCCTGGGGCCTCGAATCCCTCGACAGAACCCTCTCCATAACATCGAACGCCGAAGGGGAGCTGCTCTCCCTGGGATCCGAGAGCAGTCCCCTCGGATCCGATGTGTGGATCGGAGCCGGCGCCAAATCAATTGGATCCGAAGGGCCAGTATGCTCTGACCGAGATGGAGCCAAAGACACACTGACACCTCCGGATCCGAAGCTCAGCTCCTCTCAGCTCTGAGAGCTCGGATCTGAAAAGGGACCCGACAAACTCGAGGGTGTCGTCGGCGCCAAAGTACGAGGTACTATCGGAGCCAACACTCCCCCGGCTCCAACGCTACCTGGCTCCGAAGGTTCCGAACCCCAGAAGTGGGTCGGAGAAGGAGCAATCGGGGCGAAAAAAGGGGTCGAGCTCCCCCCCCCCCCACCAGAGGGGGGAGGCAGGAGCACTCCCATCTGCAGCTGGGCCTGGAGGAACCTATGCATCATCCAGTCCATGTCTGCATCGGACAAGCTTCTAGTCGACCTAGAAGAGGCCACCGAAGCGGGCCGGGAGTGCTGCCTCGATGACCTCGAAGGCGACCGGGTCTCCTCCTCCTCCGGTGAAAAATGGGGTGAATGGAGCCGGGAAGGAGAAGGTCCGGAGTCCTTGGGAGAAGCCGCTTGCTTGGCCGGCGGGGCCGAGGAGGAAGACTCGGCCCGCCTCTTGTGGCACTTCTCCTTTTTACGCTCCCTCCTAGCTTCCCTCTCTTCTAGGCTTGCAGTGGGAGGGTGAGTCCCGGCCAGGGGAGCAGGGATGGGAGGTGGCACAGCCACAGCAAGTACCACGGAGGAAGAGGAGAACTAAGTCGGATCCGGGGGCAACAGTCCCGCCAAAACCAACTTCGACCTCCTGTCCCTCAAAGCCCTGGAGTTGAAGGCTGCACAAATAGTGCAGCCTGAGGAGAGGTGGTCAACCCCAAGGCAAATAACACACCGAGCGTGGCCATCCGCTGGGGACAGCTTATGGCCACACTCGGTGCATTTAGAAAAAAAGGCTTTAGGGGCCTCAGACATGACTCAGAAAAAATAAACACTAGGCCCAACACAGACACGCCTTCACACACACGGGGGGAGGACAAACTAACTAAATACAGTCAAGTTTAACTAAAAAAAAAAAAAAGGCGCTAATAATAGTAATATACTAGAGGTAACACGCACACAATTTTTTTAGTGGTTAGAATGAAGAAAATAAAGATTTTTCTCACATAATACGCCAGTAAACAAATGTCAAATAAATAAAATAAATAAATTGTAAGTACTGAAAGCAGAAAAGTACACACTCAACAAACTTCGAGCATAAACACTAAATCACTCTCTCTCTATATATATATATATATATATATACATATATATATATATATACATATATATATATATATATATACACATATATATATATATATATATATATATATATATGTGTGTGTGTATATATATATATATATATATATACATATACATATATATATATATATATATATATATACATATACACACACATATATAAATCCGTACATACACACATTTTATACATATATAAATTTATATTATATATATATATATATATATATATATATATATATATATATATATATATATATAAATAATATATTCTCTATATAGCGAGAGAGAGAGATTGATAGAAGTAAACTACCTAAAAGCTGCTTTTTTTTTTTTCTCTAATGTTTAAGGATAAGATAATGAGAAAGCTAGGAAGCAGCCTAAGTGTCCAGAGGAGCCGAGCTAAGAAACCCAGAAAGAAAAATCTAACAGGTTAGTAGAAAAACTAATAGTAAAATCAGAAGTGCATATAAAACAGCAGAGGAAAGAAAAAGTACACTAAGCAAATCAGCTACAAGAATAAGAGCACTCGGCTAAGCAGGTTTGGATTGTCCGATTTCAATGACTGCAAAGGAGATCTGAAGGCAAAGTAGCAGGCAGAGCATTATGAGAAGGGAAAAGTTAGGAGCTCAAGACAGACAGCACTAGCAAACAGCATGACTGGATCCCATCAGTCGGATTGAATGGATGGATGAAACAGGATCAGTTTTCTTTGAGAATACTCAAGATGCAAAAAATTTTAGAGTGAAAATTAAGTTCTTAAAAAGTTGAGAGAAGAACAGTGAGATAAAACTGAAGACATTTTAACAGATTTTAATATGAAGCTATACAGCAGACAAACAGGAGGAGAAAATTGGAATGATCGAGTGGAGGAATTTATGATGGGATTGACAATGCCAAGAATCAGTAGAAAAGATGCAGAAGCTCTCTTAAGGCCCTTTGCACAGGAGGAGATAAAGACCAACCTAATCAAACAAGAGACAGGAAAGTCACAAAAGTCACAAGGGTGAGATGGAATATCAGCTGAATTATGGAGAAAGTGGGTACACAACCTGATAGAAAATTGGGAAAGGTTACTTAACGTAATCTCAGATAAACCAACTCCACAACCATGGAAAAAAGAGGTCCTGAGATTTATTTCAAAAGAGAGGTAGGGCCCCATGAGAGGCCAGGTCATACAGACCAGTTTCAATAATTACAAGTTTAAGCTGTTGATGTCTATCATATCAGGCAGAATGGTTGAGGTGCTTCCAAAGCTGATGCACTGATTTTGTGTGTGACGGCAGACAAGCTACATCATCATGAGAACATTACTAGTTCAGACAGAGGCAGAAGAAATGGGGTACCTACTTTGTTCCCACTAGGTTTACATGCTGAAAATGCATTTTATATGGTCCACTGGAAGTTTCTCTGGGTAGTTTGAGAGAGATTAGGGTTTCCTAGGGGATTTATTGAGATGATCAAACAGCTTTATCAAGGAGCTGATGTGCAACTTAAACTAATGCATGACTTTTAAGGAAATTCGTCCTGGAGAAATGTACAAACGAATTATGCCTGCTCTAGCCCGTTTGCACTTTACTTGAAACTATTGGCACAAAATACTAGACAGAGTGACATTCAGGGTTTCCAATGGATCAGTAGGCAAGAAAAAAAAGCTCTTTTCGCTAATGATGTTATCTTACTTTTGTCCAATCCACAGAGAGACCTGCACAGACTATTTGTCATTCTGCTATCAATTGCTACCTTATCAGGATACAGAGTAAGTGAATAAAAAGTTAATAAGGCCAAACTAGTAAACTCTACCCTTTTCTTCCATCTGGTTCAAAAAAGCACAGTTGCGTACACTTACCATAAATGTAGATGTTCGAGTATATTCACTGTTGCAGTCATTACATTTGGGTAATCTGCTGGCAGGTTGCCCTCAGTCGGTCTGAATAACAAAGTCTTGGGTCCTGCGTCGGTTGCTGTCTCCTCTTCCATGATGTCAGGTCATCAGGGGTATAAAACATGCAGCCAATGCAATTTTAATCAGTTTTGCTTGCCCCAGATGTCAGGTGCCCCCCAAATGGGGAGCAAATATATATATATATATATATATATATATATATATATATATATATATATATATATATATACACACATGTAATTCAGAACACAAAAAAATTACCTCCAACTAAAAGCAAATACACCAAAAAGAGTTTTGAGCACAGTGAAGGAAAGAAAAAGTACAATAATAGAGAAGAAAGGGGGCTGGCGGGTGGGTAACCCGGACTGCAACAGTGAATACACTCGAACATCTACATTTATGGTAAGTAGACACAACTGTACTATTCTCTTCGTGTTTCACTATTGCAGTCATTACATTTGGGTAGAATCTCAAAGCTATGGATGGGAGGATGGAATTATACAGCATTAGGGGCAGCTTTAAGGCCCCTGCAGGACAGCAGTGGCAAAGCCTGCCCTGGATTTAGAAAAGAGAGCTAAATGGTAATGTTTTGTGAAGGTATGAACTGAGCTCCAAGTAGCAGCTTCTAGAATGCCTTTGGTAAGAACCCCTCTGAGAAAACCTGCAGAAGTAGATGCAGCCCTGGTGGAATGGGATCTGATCCCCTTGGGGACAGGTTTACCATGGTGCATGTAGCAGAAACGAATACAATGGCTTATCCAATTTGAAATAGTCTGCTTTGAGATAGCCTTCCCCTCTGCCCCTGCAGCAAATGCCACCAGTAGTTGCTCAGACTTTCTTAGAGATTTTGTCCTGTTTAAGTAGAATCTTAGTTGTTTGTTTATATCCAATGAATGCAGACGTTGCTCCCCCTTGTTCTGCGGATTTGGGAAAAAAGTTGGCAGATGAATGGTCTGCCTAAGAGCCACACTGGATACCACCTTAGGCATAAAAGAAGGATTGGTCCTGAGGGCTACCCTGTCCAGATAAAAGATAATGAAAGGCTCCACTGCCATGAGTGCCTGTAGTTCTGAAATCCTTCTAGCTGAAATGACTAAAAGAAAGGCTGTCTTCCAAGAAAGAAATGTTATGTCTGCAGCAGCAGCTGGTTCAAAATGAGGTAGGGTGAGTTTTTCCAGAACAAAACTGAGGTCCCATGCAGGAGTTGGTGCTCTCCTGGGGGGGTCTCAAAATTGTGGCCCCTCTGAGGTACTGCTTTAGCAGGGGATGGGAAAAGAGAGGAGACTCTGTGTTGTAATGAGCCGAGATGGCAGAGGCATGGATTTTTATAGAAGAAAAAGATAGGCCCTTGTGAAACATCTCAGTTAAATATTGCAGAATCTGAGGAATATTGGGCATTGCTGTGTTTATTCTTTGTGCTTGGTTCCAGACACAGAATCACTTCCATTTATCAGCATAAGATTTTCTAGTACTAGGCCTTCTAGCCTCCAAAATGACATCCATCACAGGTTTACTGAGAGATGCAATGGGTGAAATTAGTTGATTAGCTATGCTGCAAGATTCAGAGTTTGGAGCTGAGTGTGCAGAATTTGATAGTTCTGCTGAAACAATAGTTGAGTTGTCTGATGCAAGTACCACAGCTAGCATTTCTTTCTGGTTGATATGTAGGTGCATTTGTTTTGGGCTCCATTCGCCTTGAATGCATCACCCTGCCAGATGGGCCCCCCAAGCACAGTCTGATGCGTCTGTAGTCAGGGCTTCGGTGGCAGGGGGTAGAATGAATGACAGTCCCTTGTTTTGGTGACAGGCCTCTGCCCACCAAAGGAACTCCTGTTGCAGACAAGGAATGAGAGGAATCATTGTTTCCAGTCTGTGACAATGTTGACTCCATAAGCTTTTTAGGTACCATTGAAGTTTCTTCATATGCAGTCTTGCATATGGAATTAGTAGAATGCAGGATGCCATGAACCCCAAAGCCTGCATAATTTGCTTGCAGATAGCTGGGTTTTTGTGGCCACTTGTTTGAAGTACGTTATCAATTGAACTTGTTTGTCTGGCATGAGGTAAGCCATCTGGGCAGTTATATTCAAGCTTGCACCTAGGAATGTAATTATTTGAGAGGGTACCAGTTGTGATTTATTTTCATTTATGGTGTACCCTAGGCATGTTAGAAGCCTTTTTACAAATGCCAGATGTTGTAGAAGTGTCTTTATCCTCTGCCTGAATTAGACAATCGTCCAGATAAGGATAAATTTGAATGTTTTTTTGTCTTCAAAATGCAATAACTGGTGCCAGGCACTTTGTGAAGACCCTGGGTGCAGTAGATAAGCCAAAGGGCAGTGCAGAGAACTGATAATGCAAATAGCCTCCTTTGAAGCGGAGGTATCTTCTGCAAGATTCCCTTATGCAGGTAAGCCTCTTTTAAGTCTAGAGTTACCAACCAGGCATTCTTGCCTAGCATAAGCAGTAGCTGTTGTAGAGTCAGCATCTTGAATTTTGGAATGTCCAGGAAAGTATTTAGAATGGATAAGTCCAGAATTGGACACCATGATTTTTTTTTCTGGGTACCAGGAAAAGTCTTGAACAAAAACCTTGTCCTTTTTCCTTTTCTGGTACTGGTTGAATAGCCCCCATATCCATGAGGGACATGACTTGTTTCTGAGCCTCTGCCCACTGATTTGGAGGCAGATTTGGCCATCCATTTGGAGTTGTCAACATGTGGAAATAAAATCTGTACCTCTAGGATACTATATTTAAGACCCAGTTGTCCTGGGTAATTAGATGCCAATTGTGAGCATGAAGTGCTAGTTTTCCCCCCAAAGGGGCTGCCAAAAGATAAGTGCTTGGAAATGGCAGAGGAAAGTCATTGAGACTGTTTACCATAGGGTGGTGCTTTGCTACTTCCTGATTTGGAGTTGGAGGCACCCCATTGTTTTGTCCTGTAAAATCCTTGTGACTGAATCCTGGAGCCCTTGGAGTGTCTGGTTTTGACCTGAGTGGCTCTGTTGGGTACTGGAAAGGACCAATTTTTAGTAGGCCAGTGCCTACTGAACCTGGGTGGCTGCACTTGCAAGAAATCTTTTACAGTTTGCATAGATTTAGCTTTGTCTTCCATCTTTTTCAAAACTTCTTCTGCCTTATTACCAAACAGACTGTCCTGCTGTAAAGGAGCATCCAGTAATTTAGCTTTAATATGATCAGGCAGATTTTGCTCCTTGAGCCACGCATACCTTCTTATCACAGATCCAGTTATGGCAGTCCTGCAAGAGGCCTCCAAGGAATCAAAACCACATTGCAAAGTATGCTTTCCAACTTGTTCAGCTGAATGCAATAAATCCTGTAACTCTATTTTCCACACAAGCAGAAATCATCATAATTTTCTGTTTCAGTAAGTCCATGACATGCTGTTGATATTTAAGCATATGAAATTGACAGTTTAAAGCCCTGATTGCCAGGGTTGCAGACGTATATACCTTCTTACCCCATCTATCCAGCACCCTGGAGTTTCTATCAGAAGGGGTAGGATTTTTTAGCAGTAGAAGCCTTAACACCCTTGGGACCCTGAGAAATTGTTTCAGGGTCAGCAGTAGGATTTTTGAAAAGAAACTAATGGGAGTCAGGAACCCTGTAATATCTGGCTGGCTTACTAGGAGCCAGAGGCAGGGAATCAGGAGCCATGCTGGATTCTGAGAAAACATCATCAACAATGTCTAAAAAAGGAGGTATAGCCAAAGGCCTATGCTGAGGAAGAAGAAGAAAATCCCTAAGCCTCTTTTTGGATTCTGAAAAATCCTGACTCTCCCAATGAAAATGTTCCCTTAAGGTATGCAAAGTCTCTCCAAAAGAAAAATCCTCAGGAGGAGAAGCAGAAGGGATGGATTTGTCTGCATCAGAGTCCTCATAAGGGGGAATAGAAAATTCCTGATCAGAGGAGTAATCAGAAGAAATGGAAACCTGATCTGAAGATTCATAATCAGTGCCTTGCCTAGGCCTCTTAGCAGGAGGGGGTTGGGAACCCCTGATCGAGATAATTAAATCCTCAGCCATTTTGATAATTTGCTTTTTAGGCATAGGGGCCTGAGCACGTGGCTCATGTGTCGGTTTTTTAGACACAGAAGTTGGTTTTGGCCTAGTTTTTGATGATGGCGTTGGTTTAATACACAAATCTTTAGGCCTGAAAACACCCTCAGAAGCCGGTGCCTGCTCAGCGGCTCTGGACCCAACCAAGGGAGAGACATCCGCGGGTTCAATACTTGAAGAATCTCGCGGCCTACCGGACTCTGAATGGGTCTCGGTAGAGGCTTGTGACTCAAAAGTAACGGGAATCAGGGGCTGCGAAAGTGCCTCACAGAATACCGGCGAACCGGTGACTGGCTTAGGAGAAGCTTTGTCGTCGGTTTTGGACCTGGACTGTCTGTTTCTGTCTTTTTCTTTGCGTTTTTTTGTGAATTCCGGTAGGCGGACTGCTAACGGACGACATTTCAGGCCAGTTAAATCTTGAACCAAAGTAATTAGAAGCAACAATATACTGACGCTTAATAGTGGATTGGTTAAATTTAGCACAAAACTGACAGCAAGGCACGTTGTGGTCAGGGCCAAGGCAAGGAATACTGTACAAATGAAAATCCTTATGAGGCATTTGCTTCCCACAAGTAATACAATTATTAACTTTTACTGACAACAGTAAGGAGCAAGAAAAAGTTTCCCCAATCGGGTACTTGGCTTTAGTTTGAAGACTTTGGTTCTGAAACTCGAAAACGAAAATTTCAGGAGTCGGCCGACCAGCACTTGTGAACTTCTTCTGCTTCGGGCACTGCGCAGCAAGAAAGACTGATTAAAATGGCGTCAGCTGCATGGTTTTATACCCCTGACAACCTGACATCATGGAAGAGGAGACAGAAACCGACGCAGGACCCAAGACTTTGTTATTCAGGCCGACTGAGGGCAACCTGCCAGCAGATTACCCTAATGTAATGACTGCAACAGTGAAACACGAAGAACATCATCTATATTTGTAGGGACACTACAAACTAGGAAGACAAAGGAGACACTTGGTGAAACCTGGGAAAAAATAAGGAGGAAAATCCTAAACTATAGATATACACAAACTAATTGGATTAGATCTAGGCAATAAAATAAGAGCACTGAAGATATTTGTGGTTTCACTGGTAGTACATGGAGGGAAGGTATATACATGTGAGCCAGGTGACAATGTCTGGTGCATGTTGGAGAAAGAAAAAAGTTTTTCTGGGAAGACAGATGGCCTAGGGTAGACTGGAAAATAATACTATCAGTGGACCATGGTGGTCTGGCAAAGCAGCACAGCAAAAGCTGGCAAATTTAATGTAGAAGGTGAAATTCTGGGCTAGATGGAAGCAAATTACACTCTTACAAGGGGAGCTAGACAACAGGTTTGGAAAGTTAAGCATCTAGTCCCAGTTACCTCAAGAAGCTAGAGGGAAGGAAGGCTTACATCATATTTATTGGTGAACACAAAACACACTAGGGTGAAAGGATTTTCATATCTGGAAGGAAGAACTATTGCCTAAAGGCATAACTATGCATGATGGCTAAGTGAATCCAAACACTTGCTCATACAGAGAAGATGCTCCAATACACTGTGAGCAACGGAAACAATAGGATGAGCCACTGACCTGGGAACAAGCTAAATGGCTCGTTTTTTCAAAAGAGAACGGATACTAGTATACTTAACTGTAATGTCTTTAATCATTAAGTGCAAAAAGGCAGCACAACTGAGGAGTACATCAATGTCTGAGATTGTTAAACTGACGATTTAGGTAAAAACTGAATGTGAATATTAAGAAACTGGTTATTAGGCTACGCACAGGATTAATAATTAGGAATGATTAAAAAAAATTAGATGCAAAACTGGTAAAAAATTGGGGTTTCATGATTTCAAATCCTAGAAGAAGAGTTTAAAGCAATCTGCTTAATTCCATGGACAGCAACTAAATCCAGAAAATGTCAAATATTTGGATGGAAATGTTTACATATGCTAGAGATGGAGCTACAACCAACTTGGAGACTGGGTGCACATGTTTTGGTCTTGGCCTAAGCTACAAAGCCATAAAGTAGACCTCTAGAGCCTAATAAGGACAGTATCAGGCTCTGAATGTCAAATTAAGAGAATGTACTATAGACTTGGGAAAAGGGGCTATCAAAGCATTATAAATCTTTGCTAGAGTTAATCTTGTTGGTATTTAAAAAAATAAGCACTATAAACCGGAAAAAAAAAACAAAAGTTATATACTTACCATCATACTAAAACCATTTTGTCTTCTGTCTCAACTCACTGGCATGTAGGATCTGACTGGATCTGATGCCAGCAACTTTCAGACTTTAGCTCCAAGGCTCAAGCTCCTTGCCCTTCCAATAATCTCCCCTCCATCCTAACGGTTTCCCAGATCAGAAAGAGGATCGCTTATGCCACTAGGAGGAAGAAACAACTGAAAATGATAACAAAACACAGTCAAGGACTATACAGTGGATATAAAAAAGTGTAGACACCTGTTAAAATGCCAGGTTTTTGTGATATAAAAAAAGAGACCACAATAAATAATTTCAAAACTTTTCCCACCTTTAATGTGACCTATAACTTGTACAATTCAATTGAAAAACAAACAAATCTGTTAGGGGAAAAATATAAAAAATAAAAAAGTACAATAAGCTGGTTGCATAAATGTGCACACCTTTAAACTAATACTATGTTGAAGCACCTTTTGATTTAATTACAGCATTCAGTCTTCTTGGGTAGGAGTTTATCAGCATGGTGCATCTTGACTTGGCAATATTTGCCCAGTCTTCCTTGCAAAAGTGCTCCAAATCTATCAGATTGCGAGAGCATGCATAGCCCCTCTTTAGGTCACCCCACAGATTTTCTATTGGATTTAGGTCTGGGCTCTGGCTGGGCCATTCCAAAACATTAATTTTCTTCAGTGAAGCCATTCTTTTGTTTATTTGGATGTATGCCTGGAATCATTGTCGTGTTGAAAGGTGAAATTCCTCCATCTTTCTAGCAGACGCCTGAAGGTTTTGGGCCAAAAGTGACTGATATTTGGAACTGTTCATAATTCCCTCTACTTTGACTAAAGCCCCAGTTCCCGCTAAAGAAAAGCAACCCCACAGCTTGACACTGCCACCACCACGCTTTACCGTGTGGATGGTGTTCTTTTGGTGATGTGAAGTGTTGTTTTTGCACCAAACGTACCTTTTGGAATTGTGACCAAAAAGTTCAACCTTGGTCTCATCAGATCATACCACATTTTCCCACATGCTTTTGGGAGACAGTGTAATGTTTTGCAAATTTTAGCCTGGCCTGGATGTTTTTCTGTGTAAGAAAAGGCTTCCTTCTTGCAACCCTACAACATAGTCCAGACACATGGAGTATACAGGAGACTGTTGTCACATGTAGTACACAACCCGTACTTGCCAGAAATTCCTGCAGCTCCTTCAGTGTTGCTGTAGGTCTCTTGGTAGCCTCCCTGACCAGTTTTCATCTTGTTTTTCATCAGTTTTAGAGGGATGTCCAGTTCCTTGAGACGTCATTTTTTTCCATATTTTCTCCACTTTTTGATGACTGTCTTCACTGTGTTCCATGGTATATCCAATACTGTGGAATTTTTTTGTACCCTTCTCCTGACTGATACCTTTCAACAATGAGATCCCTTTGATGCTTTGTAAGCTCTCTGTGAACCATGGCTTTTGCTGTCAGCAGGCAACTGTGTAAATGTCAGAAAAATCCTACAAGGACATCTGAACTTTATTTGGTGTTCAGAGTCTCTTTAATTGATGGCAGGTGTGTACCCAAGAAGTCTGAATGTTGTAATTAAATCAAAAGGTGCTTCAACAAAGAATTAGTTTAAGGGTCTGCACACTTATTCCACAAGCTTATGGTATGTTTTTTATTTTTTATATTTTTCCCCCTAACAGATTTGTTTTCAATTGAATTGTACAGGTTATAGGTCACATTAACAGTTGGAAAAGTTTTGAAATGATTTATTGGGTTCTCATTTTTTTATATCACAAAAACCTGGCATTTTAAAAGAGGTGTGTACACTTTTTATACCCATTGTAATTAAGACAAGGCCCCAGACAGGTCCAGCACAGTCAATTTAAGATCTAAGATGGTGACAGTTTGAAGAGAGGATGGAAGGAGCAAAGGTGGAGTTGGATGCAAGAGGACAGCTCAGATTTAATGTTATGTTAAGTACATAACATTCATATCCGAGGTTGTCTTTTCCATCCATCTGAACTCATAGGACAGAGTCGCGAGTTACCACCAACCCTGGAAGGACTTACAGAAGGATATTCTGGAGGATGGAGGAGCCGCATTAAGCCCTAGACCAGGACCGCAGTTCCAGCTTGCAATGACAGCCAAAAGTATGTGGGACTGTAGACCAAGCAGCAGCAGTAGAAATATCATCAATAGGGACTGTAGAAAAGAAAGCTATAGCAGTTGCGACTAAAGTCCTTACATTCAATGCTGCAGTATTCTACCAATATAGAATATTGGTATATATCTACTATATATCTATATATTGGAATATATCTACCAAACACTACTTGTTGCTTTTAAAAGATACAACAAACGTCACCCAAATGCTCCTTGCATTGTAAGGGCATAAAGGTGACATTCAGGCCTATCATAATCAGAAAGTACAGTTGTGTACACTTACCATAAATGTAGATGTTAGAGTGTATTCACTGTTGCAGTCATCACATTTGGGTTATCCCTGCCAGGGTAGCACTCAGTCGGCCCAAATACCAGAGGATTAGTATTTCTGCATCGGTTGCTGTTGCTTCAGGACTGACGTCAGGTTGTCAATAGTATAAAGTAAGGCAGCCGACGCCATTGCATCAGTTTTTCTTGCCCTGTCAGGAGCCCCCAAGTGGGAGCCAGGATATGGTGGAAGAACCCCACCAGTAGAAAGTAAATACCAAAAAGTTCCTTGTAATAAGAGAGAGAGAAAGGGGGATGGAGGGAGGGAAACCAGGACTGCAACAGTGAATACACTCAAACATCTACATTTATGGTAAGTGTACACAACTGTACTATGCTCTTCGTGTTTCACTGTTGCAGTCATTACATTTGGGTTGATTGCCAAAGCTGAGGAAAAGGGTCGAGGCAGTCAAGAAGACTGGGGGTTGGCTAGGATGCCCTACAAGACTACAGTGGCAAAGCCTGCCCTAGATTTGGAGAAGACAGGCAGGTGATAATGCTTGGTGCAGGTATGAACAGATATTCATGTTGCAGCCTCCAGGATGTCCCTGCTGGGGACTCTGAGGAAAGCTGTAGAGATGGAGGTTGCTCTGGCAGAGTGAGTTTTGAATCCCTTAGGGGGAGGTTTCCCGTGTTGCTTGTAGCAGAAATGAATGCAGTGTGCTATCCATTTGGAAATAGTTTGTTTGGATATGGCTTTGCCCTCTGTTCCTGCAGCAAAGCTGACTAACAACTGATCAGTCTTTCTGAATGATTTAGTCCTGTCTAGATAGAATCTGAGCTGTCTGTGCACATCTGGAGAGTACAGTATTCTTTCCCCCTTGTTTTGTGGGTTAGGGAAAAAGGTGGGCAAATAAATGGATTGGTTGAGAGCCAAACTGAACACCACTTTTGGCATGAAGGATGGGTTAGTCCTGAGGGAGACCCTGTCAGCATGGAAAATGATGAAGGGCTTTACAGCCATTAGTGCTTGTAGCTCAGATACTCTTCTTGCTAAAGCGATGGACAGAAGCAAGGCGGTCTTCCATGAGAGAAACTTTAATTCTGCTGAAGCTACTGGTTCAAAGGGGGGGCAGGGTGAGTTTCTCTAACACAAGGTCCCAAGCTGGGGTAGGTGCTCTTCTGGGTGGCCTCAAGTTGCTAGCCCCTCTGAGGAACTGTTTGATGAGAGGATGTGAGAAAAGAGGTTGTTCAGTGCTGAAATGAGCAGAGATATGAATTTTAGTAGAGGAAAAGGATAGACCACTGTGCAGTAGGTCAGCTAGGTAATCCAGGATGAGAGGTAGGGAGGGCTGTGCCGTATCGGCTCCCTTAGCCTGGATCCAGGTGCAGAACCTTTTCCATTTGTCAGCATAAGACTTTCTAGTGCTAGGGCATCTGGCATCACATATAACATCTAGAACTTGTTTACTGAGATTGGCAGCTTGTGCAGTGGTCAGGGAATAAGCCAGGCTGCCAAACTGAAGGACTGAAATTGGGGATGCATGAATTCTCCTTCCCTCTTGGTCAGGAGTGTTGGGATCTGAGAGAGATGCAATGGTGGCAGAGGGGACAGGCTGCGCAGCAGTGGGTACCAGTGCTGGCATGGCCAGTCTGGGGCAATCAGGATTGCCCTTGGTTTTTCCTCCTTTATTTTGAGCAGTACCCTGGTAATAAGAGGTTGTGGGGGAAATGCATAAACCAAGAGTTTGACCCACTGGAAAGATAGGGCATCCACTTTCCAGGCCCTGCAGTGAGGCTCCCTGGTGCAGAACTTGCTGAGCTGATGCTTGGAGTGGAAAGCAAAGAGGTCTTCCTTCGGAGTGTGCCCCATTTCTGAGTTATAAGGGTGAAGGTTCTTTGCTTTAACTGCCACTCGTGTGGGTCTAGAAGATTTCTGCTTAAGTTGTCTGCCAGAGAGTTTAGAGAGCCTGGCAGGAATTGTGCTAACAGGTGTAGTTGGCATGGCTGAGGCTGTGCGCCAAATGGTCATGGCAAGCCTGCACAGATGGTAGGAGTGATTCCCTCCCTGACTGTTGATATACCACATCACTGTGGTGTTGTCTATTTTGATCAGTAGAGTCCCTGGGAAGACAAGGGATCTGAAAGCTGTCAATGCATGCTGGACAGCTAACATCTCTTTTTGGTTGATGTGCAGATGTATTTGATGTGGGCTACATTGGCCCTGTATGCACCTGCCATTCAGGTGTGCACCCCAGGCATAGTCTGATGCGTCTGTGGTGTGGGTTTGGGCAGTGTGGGGTGGTAAGAAGGGTAGTCCCTTGTTGTGGAAGCATGCTGCTGACCACCACAGGAAATCTTTCCTTAGACAAGGTATTATTGGTATAAGAGTTTCCAGGTCTTGAGACTGTTGATACCAATGGCTTTTTAGGTACTACTGAAGCTTCCTCATATGCAGTCTGGCATATGGAATTAGTAGAATGCAAGATGCCATGAACCCCAGAGCTTGCAGGATTTTCCTTGCGGATAACTGGGGTCTGGTGGCTAGTTGAGAGAAATAGGTTGTCAGGTAAGTTTGCTTTTCTGGTGTAAGGAATGCCATCTGGGATGCTGTGTCCAGGCTTGCTCCCAGGAATATAATTTTTTGGGTGGGTACTAGTTTGCATTTCTTTTCACTGATAGTGTACCCTAGAGAGGTCAGTAGGTCTTTTACAAAGGCCAAGTGCTTGAGTAGCTTTTCCTGACTGTCTATTTCTTTGCCTGCAAAAAGCAATGGCGGGAGCCAGGCATTTTTTGAAAACTCTGGGAGCAGTAGATAAGCCAAAGGGAAATGCAGAGAACTGAAAGTGCAGAGATCCTGCCCTGAAACATAGATATTCCCTGCATGATTCCCTGATTGGGGTGTGTAGGTAGGCCTCTTTTAGGTCTAGGGTGGCTAGGCAGGCATCCTTGAAAAACATAGGTAGTAGTTGCTGAACGGTGAGCATTTTGAATTTTGGTATCAACAGGAAGGTGTTTGGAATGGATAGATCGCGTATGGAGCACCAGGTGCCCTCTTTTCACGGTACCAGGAAGAGCCTGAAGTAGAAACCTTGGCCTATTTGTTCTGCAGTAACGAGTTCTATTGCCCTCATGGAGAGCAGGGAAAGGACTTAGTTTTTGGCCTCTCCCCACTGATTTGTAGGGAGATCTGGGAACCCTTTTGGGGTTGGTAGAGTGTAGAAAGAAAATC
Source organism: Protopterus annectens (assembly GCF_019279795.1). NCBI lineage: Eukaryota > Metazoa > Chordata > Ceratodontiformes > Protopteridae > Protopterus > Protopterus annectens. Next base: position 137,868,743 of record NC_056735.1, read on the forward strand.
TGTATCCCTGGGACACTATGTTGAGGACCCAGCAGTTGTTGGCAATGGTAGCTCAGGTACTTGCATGGAAGGAGAGTTTTTCTCCCAGGGGCAAGTGCAAGTGGGCAGAGGGAGGGGGTGGAAGTGGAGAGTCATTGTGAGTTCTTACCATAAGAGGTGGCTTTGCACTCCCTGGTTTAGAAGTGGAGGTACTCCATTACTTTGATCTGTGCATTCCCTGTAACTGTTGACTGGGGGGGTCTGCTTCCCCAGGGTCTGGGCTGAACTGACTTGGAGGGGGCACGAAAGGACCAGTGTTTCGAGGGGCAATGACTACTGAACCTGGGTGTCTGGAACTGCAGGAAATCCTTAACTGTCTGCATAGATTTAGCTTTTTCTTCCATCTTTTTTAAGACCTCCTCTGCCTTGGTGCCAAATAAGTTGTCTTTGTGCAAGCGTGCATCCAATAGTTTAGATTTGACATGGTCTGGCAAGGGCTGTTCCTTAAGCCAAGCATGCCTTCTAAGGACAGAACTGATGACTGCTGCCCTGCAAGATGCTTCTAGGGCATCAAAACCAGAGTGTAAGGTGTGCTTAGTTACTTAACTTGCAGAATGCATTACATCTTGCAACTTTATTTTCTGCACAAGCAGGAAAAGCTTTTTGTTTGAGGAGGTCCATGGTATTTTAGCATATGGAACTGACAATTTAGTGCTCTAATATCAAGAGTAGCAGAGGTGTATACTTTTTTACCCCATCTGTCTAAAGCTTGCGAATCCCTATCTAAGCGGGTGGGATTCTTAGCAGAAGTTGCTTTAATTTCTTTAGGCCCTTGGGAGATAACTTCAGGGTCAGCAGAAGGATATTTGAAAAGAAATTTGTGAGAGTCAGGGACTCTGTAAAACCTGTCAGGTTTCCTGGGAGCAGGAGAGACGGTGTCAGGAGTTAAACTAGATTCCATGAAAACATCATCCACAACATCCAGTACAGGAGGAATTGCCAGGGGTCTGTGCTGTGGAAGATGTAAAAATTCCCTGAGTCTCTTTTTAGACTGAGGGTAGTCCTGACATTCCCATTGGAAATGCTCCCTTAAAGTATGAAGGGTTTCCCAAAGGAAAAATCTTCAGGTGGAGAGGCTGAAGGAATAGATTCCTCTGCAACAGAATCCTCATAAGCAGAGAGGGGTTGTATGTCTTCATATTCAGAGTCATCGGATTACTATTCAGATAAGACTACTGGGGATAAATCTCTTTTTCTTTTGGAAGGGGTAGCTTGGCTTCCCCTGATCAACACTATAAGGTCTTCCACCATTTTAAGCATTTG